>NC_138998.1:84184138-84637086 GCF_964374135.1 Grampus griseus
AACAGTATTATTTTTTAAATCTGGGATTTCCCAGTTGCTTCATCTTTCATCTTTATAGCTGTAACCTGTTTCATTTGAACAACGTCCTCCTATCCACATCTCTTCCAGGATGTTCACTTTGCTTGTCATGAAGTCTTATTCTTCCTGTTCATTAACTCTACTACATCTGGTAAAGGTCATTCAGTTTGACATTTCTCACGTAACTCCCCTCTGTAGATCTGTTGTTATTTTCTCCCATGAGCTCTGATTCCCTGGGCTATCAGCTACCTAGGGTCGTTGAGTGAACTCCAGAGGGGAGGAGCTAAATGTGAGGGGAGTTCAGGGAAGAAGGAGGGACTGGAAGGGTGGAGAGCCTCTGAGTTGACCATGCCCCTTTTCACACCCCTCCAGGGGTCCAGTCCCCGCCCATCTAATTTTACTTCTACCTTCCCGCCCCTCATCCACCGCCCCCCAGCCCCACTGTTCCTGCTCCCATCCTAACCTGCCGGCGTCTGCCCCGTGAAGGGGCCTGTGGGAAAGCAGGGACAGCTCAGGGTCAGCAGGTCAGCAGGCACAGTGGTTACCCTTCTCCACGCCAGCCTCCACAGACGTTATGCCGCGAGCCAGCCCACCCTGGGTGGGTACTGCTTGTTTCCTCCCTCCCGATGACGATGAGGCAGGGCAGGCAGCAGTACACCTGGGCCAAACTGAGGGAGGCAAAAAAGCACCACAAGAAAGCTCTCCTCCAACCTATTCCCTACCCATGGGCTCTTAGACTGAGGGTGGCCACGTGCCTCTCACCCCAAGAGCTGACCATCTTCTGTCTCTCCAGGCCTCTCACAGACTTTGCATTAGCTCCTCTGTCCCACTGCCCTCCGTCTGGCTTGAGGCATCTCCAGCCTTGGCTCCTGGGAGAGAGCCAGGGGCCTCTGTTGGTTCACCAACCTCTTAGGTATCTGCGTCTGCTCATCTCTGTGTGTGATTCCTTTTTCCTCTTTATCTTTCCTGTCTTTTTCTTTCTATTTCCTGCTTATATTCCTTCTCTTGGGAGGAAGAAAAAATTATAAAGAGGTAAAAATAATTATTTTATGGTTTGAGGCAGAACACAAGGATCTACTCCCTGGATTTTATTTATATGCTGAGTGATTGCACTGCAGGCATGTTTCTTCTAGAGCTATTCTGAGGCCTACTTAATTAATGCTCTAAAGATGGAAAAGCACTACAGAACTACGATGATTGTCAGAGTTATGATCTGATGTTTATCAGCTGTTGTTTTTTTTTTTTTTTTTTTTTTGCCGTACATGGGCCTCTCACTGTTGTGGCCTCTCCCGTTGCGGAGTACAGGCTCCGGACGCGCAGGCTCAGCGGCCATGGCTCACGGGCCCAGCCGCTCCGCGGCATGTGGGATCCTCCCGGACCAGGACACGAACCCCTGTCCCCTGCATCGGCAGGCGGACTCTCAACCCCTGCGCCACCAGGGAAGCCCTATCAGCTGTTTATTTCTGTAGTGGTATTCATTGCCAGACCGGTGCCATTTGTAATTTTAAATAAGTATCGGCAGGATATAAGTATTACCTAAAGAAAACTGCTTTCTAAACAAGACAAAGCCAATCATCTGCAAACATCATCCCCTTCAAAATCTTCAAAGATAATTTCCTGAGACTAGCAGAAGCGGCCTCAGGGAAGGCCATATTTCAGAGACACAACTATTTCTAATCATGGAGTAAACACTGTGGCCAAGATGATATATATGACTTGAATTCTTCTCTGGTGCTCGGGTAAGATGTTCCTCTTTAAATGGGCAAAGATAGCCTGCAGTAGCCCAGATTTGCTCCCTTTGGTCCCTGATCACTTATGTCTGGGTCCATGTAGATATCTTCCAACAAATGTCCTAGCTAGAGAACACCCCATGAAAACTTTTGGTGGGGTTGATTTGGGGGCTGCCCAGAATCCAGATGCCTTGCATGTTTTAGAGGAACTTCCTCCCCTCCACACCACTGTGTGAGTTTTGTGGGAGGCAAGGCTGCCATAGGGGGCAGGTACAGGACCCACGCTCAGAGAGTTGGATGCTCCCACTTGGTACTTTCAACAGTGATTAAATGATACAAAGATGAAGGAAGAGTTTAACACTCGCTGTCAATGGTGACATCAGTAGGGACCATGACAGCAGGGCCCAGGGGTGACCATGTCTAATGGCAGAGGAGGTGGTAGTGGCTAGGTGAGCATCCTGGCCACACATTCCTGCTGCATGACTGTTGTTATAATTTCTTGCAGTGTATTCTCTCTTGGTCCCCATACTGTGAGCTTAGGAACTCAGGTTGGGTGCTATCCAATATCCTTCTAGTAAATTCTTTTTCTCCTTATGTTAGCCAGTTGATTTCTGTTGCCTGCAGCCAATAACCTTGCCTGACCCCACACCCTCTTTCCTTCTCTGTCTACTTCATTCATAGCCCACAGCTAACTTGAGCCTTACTGTCCACAGATCTCCCCAAACCATCTCTGCACACCCAGACTTCACTCTGTTTGCCTGTTTCCTTATCCCCCACTTTTTATCCCTTTATTACCCAGATAAACATTGTCCTTCTCCTAGAAACCTATAATTCCTCCACTCTGGTGAAGACCGTGCAGGGAGAGAGTGGGGACGAATACAGGATTCCTTTTTTGCAAGTATTAGAGAGGATAAAATAAAACTGTGAGCATTTACGTGCTAATTTTGGGGGGAGCATAACGTACACCCCCAGTTACACAAATTAAAATAGTTGTGAGTCACTTCGTCCACAAAAGGGCAGTTAGATCTAAAGGGACAGAAAGAGTCAGTCATTCTTGTTTGCTATGGCTTATCTTCATAGCTATTTAGTGGGGATCCAGAAATACCAGTTCTCAGGATTAATACTGCCCTAGAGGAACATATAGGTTAACTGCTTAGGTCTCCAAGCTGCCCTATGTCTGGCACAAAGAAGGAACCCAGCATTAATGACAATAAAGCACAAAAGAGATGAAGACTGGTCCACAGGGTGGTGGGTGCCTGTGACTCTGTGAAACACTGAAGGAAATCTGTCACATTCACCGTTTTCCTTAGTGTCAACTCTGCTTGCCTGACTTAACACAGGCAAATGGATGCCTGGATGATCCATGGAGGAAAAACAGAAGTGAAAATCCTCTTGTTTCAGCTTTCAGTAACTGTAAGGGAGTCAGACATAAAGCTCTTAAACTGTATGATCAAACAACCTGACTGTGGAATTATGACTATGGTATTTAAACACTTTTATTGTTGTTGATAAGCATAACAGATGTGCTCTTGTGGGAGGTTTAGTAGAAATATCCGAGGAAATGTCCTCAGGAACCTGAGTTATGTTCCTGGCTTTGCTTCAAACTAGTTGTATAATTTGGACAAGTAATTTATTTTACCAGCTCTGTTTTCTCTCCTTTTAAGAGAGAGGAGATTGGGTAATTTAAAAGGTCCTTTCAGCTCTTAAGTTTAAAATACAATTACCTCTTTCTTATGGTTTTGAGGGATATATATATATATATTTTTTTTTTGTGGTATGCGGGCCCCTCACTGTTCCGGCCTCTCCCGTTGCGGAGCACAGGCTCCGGACGCACAGGCTCAGTGGCCATGGCTCACGGGCCCAGCCGCTCCGCGGCATGTGGGATCTTCCCGGACCGGGTACAAACACACGTCCCCTGCATCGGCAGGCGGACTCTCAACCACTGCGCCACCAGGGAAGCCCTTGAGGGATATTTTGTGTTTCTTTTATTGATAGAAAAAATAGAAAAAACATCACAAATGCAAGCCCAATGACACACTTCTGTAGCTAAGCAGACTTGACAAAGAAAATCTTGACATGAAAAAAAGGAAATAATGGTACATGAAGTCAAAACAAATATATACTGATTGCCCAAATAATGTATGCTCTTCATCCTCCACTGTTGGTATTATTAACTTTCTATAGCAAAACCTTAAAAACTGGGAGACCGGCTCTGAATCAGGAAGGAAGGAACAAAACATATCTCCTGAGATGAAGAAGAAAGAATATTTTGCCAGTAGCAAAGCTTCAAACGACCAGAGAACAGGAAGAACCTTGATGGACTGACAGTGTTCACAGAAGACTGGAAAGACAAAAGGGATGGAAGAAGCAGAGAGACAAAAGATACATAGAAAAAAGGAGCAACAAGAGAATGGTAGAGATCGGAGATGGTGGTAACAGAGGGGAAGGTTGGGAACAATGGTAAGAACAATGAGCACCCAATAAAGAGTTGCTTCAAACTCTTTAGTCCAAGATAGGCTATAAATGTATACACACGTACGCAGTACTATAATACTAAAAATATAGGGTGGCCTTTTCAACAAATGGTGCTGGAACAGCTGGATATCATATGCAAAACAAAAACAAAAACCAAACAAAAATTCTAGACAGAGACCTTACACTTTTCACAAAAACGAATCCCAAATGAATCAGAAATCTAAACGTGAAATTCAAAACTATAAAACTTCCAGAAGATAATATAAGGAGAAAATCTAGGTGACCTTAGATTTTATGGCAGACTTTTAGATACAACACCAAAGGCATGATCCGTGGGGAAAAATTGATAAGTGGTACTTCATTAAGTTAAAAAATGTCTGCTCTGTGAGAAATGCTATTAAGAGAATGAGAAGACAAGCCCATAGACAAGGAGAAAATATTTGCAAAACTTGTTTCTGATAAAGGACTGGTATCCAAAATCTACAAAGAACACTTAAAATTCAACGACGAGGAAACAAACAATCCAGTTTAAAAATGGGCAAAAGATCTGCAAAGATGCCTCACCAAAGAAGATATACAGATGGCAAATAAGCATATGAAAAGATATTCAACTGTATATGCCATTAGGAAACTGCAAATTAAAACAATAAGAGGGCTTCCCTGGTGGCGCAGTGGTTGAGAGTCCGCCTGCCGATGCAGGGGACACGGGTTCGTGCCCCGGTCCGGGAAGATCCCACATGCCGCGGAGCAGCTGGGCCCGTGAGCCATGGCCGCTGAGCCTGCGCGTCCGGAGCCTGTGCTCGGCAATGGGAGAGGCCACAACAGTGAGAGGCCCCCGTACCGCAAAAAACAAAAAACAAGATATCATTCTACACCTATCAGAATGGCTAAAATCTAAAGCACTGACTACACCAGATGCAGATGAGGATATGGAACAACAGGAACTCTTCATTCATTGCTGGTGAGAGTGCAAAATGATACAGTCCTTGTGGAAGACAAGTTTGACAGTTTCTTATAAAACTAAACATACTTTTACCGTATGATCTAGGAATTAAGCTCCTTGGTATAAACCCAAATGAGATGAAAACTTATGTCCACACAGAAATCTGCACCCAAATGTTTTTGGCAGCTTTATTCATAATTGCTAAAAATTGGAAGCAACCGTGATGTCTTTCATAGGTGAATGGATAAATAAACTATGGCATATCCAGACAATGTAATATTATTTAGTACTAAGAAGACATAAGCTATCAAGCCATGAAAAGATATGGAGGAACCTTGAAAGCATATTGCTAAGTGAAAGAGGCAAGTCTGAAAAGGCTACATGCTGTATGATTTCAACAATATGACATTCTGGAAAAGACAAAACTATAAGGAGAGTAAAAAAAACCAATTGGTGGTTGCTAGGGTGTGAAAGAAAGGAAGAAGGGATGAATAGGTAGAGCACAGGGGATTTTTATGGGAGTGAAATTATTCTATATAACTCACCATAATGATGGATATATGACACTATGCATTTCTCAAAACCCATAGAACTGTACAACACCAATAGTGAACCTAATGTAAACTGTGGACTTTAGTAAATAATAAAGGCCAATAAAATATCAATATTACACCAATATTTGTTCATCATTAGTGTACCACGCTAATGCAAGATATTAATAATGGGGAAACTGTGTGAATGGGGGAGGGTGGGGAGAGGATATATGGAAACTGTCTGCACTTTCTGCTTAATTTTTCTGTAAACCTAAAACTACTTTGAAGAATAAAGTTTTGTTAAAAATATGTACATATAGGGGACAGTGAGGAAGCAAACAAAGTTGAAAATCTTTTGCAGCCAAGGTTAGGCAGAGGGAGAGGTGAACTTTTATCTATACTTTTAAATGTCCACAGTATCAATTGTAAGTTCCCAGGTAGCCAAAGGATGTTTTTACTCAGGACAACATGTTACTTGATGATGTTAGATAAGCTTTAATTTTGCCACCATTTTTGGAAATTAAGTATTTTATTCAAACACTTAAGAGTCTAACCAAAACATAGGTGATCTTCACTTTTAAATAACCAATACTTTCATAATTACATAGTGACGCCCCTGGCCATCCTTGGGATCAGCTGTAGAAGGCTGGGTCCAAAATAAAGTTCCTTAAAATTATGGATTGAAAACTAGCTCCTCAAAACCTTTTCAGTGGTCCAAATAAGAGAAAATTTCCCACTTCTTGGGAGCTGTGACAGGGAAGTGGATTCCTACAGCTTTCTTATCAGGAAAGAAAACTCATATTCAACTTTCACTGGACACATTTTTCAATATAAGACAACTTCAAGCCACCTTTACTCTTCTTGTTAAACTAACTGAAAAATCCCCTGTTGAATCTTGTAGCAAAATTAACATCTGCGTATAACTTCTTCCCAAGAGTAAAATCAATTTCTTTGGCTATTACTGTCACTTCAAATAAACTGAGGGGATGAGGGGAATAAGAATTTGAAGTAATTAATTATTACAGCAAATTTATTTTATTAATAACATTTACTATATAATTTAAATTTGCTATATAACATTCAGCTTTGCTTTTCAGGAATGGAGCACTATCTTTTAACATGTAAATCAACTGCTTCTCCTATCTAATTTTTACACACATTCTTATATATAAAAACCGAAGGATCTTAGGCTGAGGACTTAATAGAATACAATGTTATTCTTATTGCTGACCTTAGGTTTTAAGCAAAATACAGGTCCTTAGGTTTTGTTTTGGTCTGCATCGCCAACTAATGTACTGGAAGACCTCAAAGTTTCCATTTTCAAAATGTCCAAGTAAAGAAAAGAAAGATCAATGTTTATAATTTTTTTTTTTTAGCAAAATAGAAAAGACTATATTGTCTGGCAGCCCGTGATGTATTTGATATTTTTCTTAGCAAACAAGCAGAAAGGAAGGTGAGGCCCCAATTCCAATAGCTCATTCGATGTGCCTTTAAATCATCAACGCACCATCTTGGTGTGTTGACATGAACTTCAGTCAGCTCCAGCGTTAAACAACGCAGGAAGAGCTGGCTAACATACTCCGGGGTGCTGCATGGCAACGTGTTATAACATCGACAGGGTGTGGTTACTTCTATCTGAAATGAAGAAAGAAACGCTGGCACTTCTAGCAGCAAAGAGGTTTCACGGTATCTTCAAGTCCCTTGGTCTTTAAGATTCAAGCTAACAGTGAGGAATGACATAGGAGATACATCTGGTAACACATTGAAACCAAATCAGGAAAGGCAGAAAGGCTGAAAATCTCGATGAACTGTATAAGAACCTAAAACACCCTGTCAGAAGGGACCATCACAGCAGTAAAATCTACACAAAACAAAATAACAACTGAAAAACCAAACCCAACACTACAGCAAGCTTATAGACATGGCACTCAGCAAGAAACAAAAAGGAATTGAAAAACAAGTTCAGCACAAGTAGCAAAGGTAGAGGTCCATTGTACAGTTTAGCATATGATTATCAGGTCAGGGCAGGCAGAAGATGGGCCGTGCATAAAATCAGACTCATAACTGGAGTAATGTCAGCCCCTAAATACCCTTATGACATGTCAATACTCTTTTCTCAGAGCCACGCAGGAAAATGTGAGAGGTGACTCTACGGACTGAATGTTTGTGTCCCCACATCCCCAAATTCATATGTTGAAGCCTAATCCCCAGGGTGATAGTATTTGGAGGTAGGGCCTTTGGAAGTTAATTAGATCATGAGGTTGGAGCTCTTGTGATGAGATTAGTGCCCTTATAATAAGAGACAGGAGAGAGCTGGCTACTCTCTCTGCTCTCTGGGCCACATGAGGACACATCTGTAAGTGCTGTTTACAAGCCCAGAAGCCAGCTCTCACCAGATACAGGTCTGCTGACACTTTGATCTTGGACTTCCCAGCCTCCAGAACTGTGAGAAATCAATGTTTGTTTCCTAAGTCACCCAGTCTATGGTACTCTAACAGGCTGAACTGACTGAGACAGTAACCAACCACCCAGGTAATGTGCTAATGAGATGATTCTTCCCAAACAAGCACCAGTCCAGTTCAGTAAGGAGATGTGGGAGGACAGCAGAGGAGGTTCCTCTGCCTCATTTTGTAAAGAAAACGGGGAGAGTACCTACGACTTGGAGAGAACTGAGGCTATTGCATCAACATTTTTAATTCTTCTAAGTAGTAATGTATACAGCTAGAAGTTACCCCTGGAATGTCCTGTTCATGAGGACTGGATAGGCTTTTTCAGTCTGTATCTGACAGGCTGGTATAACTGATTCTAGATACTGGTTGATATTAATAAAGCCAAGATTTGTTCCTTAGGCATAGACAACTATATGTCATTAAAAGATAAATGCCTCAGTGTAATAAACAAAATAAAAGAAATAAGTCCAGAGAAACATTTCAAATTCAAAAATCTATGGCAAACAATGAATTCTGTCACTGAAAGCCTCAGAGAGGACCTCTTGCTGGGTCATGGTTAGATTTTTATTTAAGGGCTTCTTATCAACATCTAGCTCAAATATAAACATCTTATTATTGTCACCACGTGTCTCTACAAGAGTATTCTCATTTCCCAATAAACCTGCTTTTATGCCCTCTGTCCCAGTCAAACCCATCCCTGACAATTTTCTCAACAAGGTGATTTCCTTCTAGTTTGGTCCCAGCCCTTGACACAATGAAACCCTATGCCCCTTGAAAGGAGTCTCCAGACACTTCCCCTCCAGGGACTGAAATGAACCACAATCTTGCCTGACCTGTACCTTCAATCGTTATTTTCATTATCCTTCTTTAAACCAGTCACTCCATTCCTTCAGGGATTTTTCTTTTAACGGTAACTTGGTATTTACATTACTCTCAGCCTGGAAGGCATGTGAGACTTTTCCAGGTGCTAGCTTAGCTAATTAGCATGACACATTTGGCTAAACAGTTCTCCAAGACAGCGTTTGGTACGGAAGATGCAGTGGCTGACAGGAGAGGTTAGGAACAAAGTCTCCCACAGAGGTTTCCTCTCTGCACCAAAGCTTAAACTTAGAATAGTCTTTCTCCTCCAAGCTGAAGGAAAAAGAATGGCAAACATACCAATGGCTTGAAGCGAAAAGGGAAGAAGATTAAAACGAAAAAAATTAGTCTTTTTTTTCCTAAACCGAATTCTTTTTTCTCCTTTTTTTTTTAAAATGCACTTATCCACATTGTTTTAATTTTTTCTTCCTTTGCTTACAGCATTATAGTCAGTATTTGCAGACAGTGTCTTTATATGAAACATCCGGTGTAATTTTAATGATGATTAGTCTTTTCCAAAAGAAAAATCTTTAAATAAAATGTACTTAATTGAGAAAAACTTGTGTGAAGTCAAGATTTCTGGAGAGCTGCTCTCTGGAGAGCTAGATGCTACGTGAAAATTAGGAAATAAAATTTGTGTTCATTGGAAAAGAAATGGGAAGCATTTGAAAAAGAGTTCAGGAAAGTCTTCTTTTTATAATGCTCTGTAGTGTGAATTTAATGATTTCATGTGCTACATGTCCATTAGTGCCAATATAAACCCTGTTATATGTATTTCATTCAATATTTTTCAGTTTTCCAATTAAGAATACACCTATGTCTAAACCAAATTCTTAGTTGCACTGAAGACAGGTAGATGGGAAATGACATGTGCAGGGGAGAGAGCCCTGACCAAGACTTTGCTCAGGTTAAAGGAAAAAGGTTCTGCTCTTGGGCTCATAGCTCTTTATTTAGCAGAGTTCTTTAGTGAGTTTGGGGTTGGTCATGGAGGCAAAACTGCTTGACGTGAGAGAATAACAAAAATTTAGAGACTGAGAGCACAACATTTGGGGTGAGGGGTGGCCAAGAAGATCGTGACAAGACAGGGCCTGAAAAATAGTGCCACCATCCTGATATTTCTCCTGGTGGAGGAATAGCTGGTAAATTGTTATGACAGTGTTGCTTAGATTTCTGGTTTAATCTATCACCTACTCTGTGCTGTTCTGCAATTCCCTTATGTTACTCCAGACCTTCAGTAAAATTCTGCTATATCCAACAGGATTGTGTTCATGGTATTAGAAGGAGGGGGCGCTGGTCTCCAACATGAGGCAAAAGGAACCAAGAAGAGAGGAGGCCATCAAGAGAAACAGAATAATGGTTTGGATGGGCAGGCCAGAACAATGCCATTTCTGGAGAAAGCAACTGGAATACAGGACTGGAGGGAGAGAAGGGCAATTTTCCAAAGTAAATTGATTGAGGATTCCACTGTCTTATTTGCACATTAAAGAGAAGTTTCAGAAGGCTGTAAGATTTGAGGACATCTGGTTCATATTATTGCATACTGGCATTAAAATAATTAAAACACTTGAGTTTTCTGCTAGTCTTAAGGTTTCCAACTATATTTCTCAGACTAGTAAAATTTAGGGACTGTCAGCTTTTTATTGTATTATGCAAAGATATTTTAAAAACTAATTATCACCATTGTTTCATAAAATAAAGAGCATTTTAACATACATACAGGCAAAATGGAAAGAGCATAATCCCAGAACAATTTTTTAAAATTTTGTTTTTATCTGAAATGATCTCACATTCAACCTACTAAAAAGTATATTTTATTTAGGTTTAGCTTAAAGAATCCTTAAATCTTTTTTCAACTATTTATTCATTTTTTCAAAAACATTAGTAAACCTGTTATGTGTCAAGCACTGTGCTAGGTACTAGGGTATAGATATGGACATGACTCTGCCCCCATCCTCAATATCTCACGGTTTTCTGGGAAAGTCAAGTAGGTGACCCTAACTGCAAACAGTGCAACATGTGCTGAGGTAGAGGAACTCACTGAATACTGCAGCCAAAAAGGTCCAAAGAACAGTAAAAAAGCAGTCACTGTATCTCTAAGCAGCAGTGTAAGAAATACTAAATCCTGATGTAAGGTCTTACTTTGCACACATCATTTGAGTTTCCTTACCAATGATTTAGGGGGAACCTGGCAGTACACCCCAGCGATCATGGGGTTTTTCAGACATTTATTTATTCTGAGCCAATAACAGGGCTGGGAACACACTTCAGGTGCAATGTCAGCTGGTCCATACAGCACACAGAACTGGAAAAGGTGGGTTACAAGGAATGTGGGGAGTAAAAACTGACCCCCCCCGACTTGTCTACAGTGGAATGGCTCTGCACACAGTCACTCTGCTTACTTCAGGAGTACAACCTAAAGGTCAGCGAGGGACAGGACAGGGTAAGAATATGGTGACATGGTCCATGGTGAAGACCAAGCTTAGGATCTGGTGCCAGACTGGAGATGGTGCACTTGCTCAGTACACACACTTGGGAAATGTGTGGGAGTGGTGATGGGCACACTGGTCCCTCTTGGCTAAATACTACCCCAAGCTACCAGGTTTCTGAGTTTTGATCCTAAGTGAGAGTTAGGGAGGCATATCATGGTATCCCAATCATCTGGTTCTGGAATTTCCCCAGTGAGTGGGGAATGCTGGCATAGTAAGGGATAGATATACATTCATACACATGTATACACATATATACACATTCATTCACATACATTCCTGGGAAGAAGATCTAGAGGCAGGTACACTGGGGAGTTTTCTCTTTTCTCTGTGCCTCCTATTAGAGGGGAAAAGCTAACTGTATGCATTTTCTTACATTATACAATCAGAGTATATGTGTCAAAGGGGGTAGTTGCTGGAATAGTCCTTTCCTTCCCTTGTCTCAGCTCAAGTTTTGTCACAAATAGGTCTAGAACTTTCACTAAATTATCCATCCTTGTATAAAATCAAAACCTCGATAAATCGGCTGATGGCTGCAGTTCCAATATCTTTGGCCGGGTCTTCTGGCTTCTCTGAAGCACAAACGTGTGACAACGGTACAGAAACACAGACAGTGACTCTTGAACACACAGAGGTTCTGCAGCTTGGTCTGTTCTCACACATTCCCATTTTAGATTCTGAGCAGCTCTCCCTCCCCATGTGCTATGAGATAGAAGTCTGGCAGAATCATCCAAAAAAGATGAGGTTCCTTCCCCGCAGGGGATTAGGAACAGAAGTGCGGTCCTTTCCCTCCTCAGCCTTAGAAATCGTGACCTCCCTAGAGAAGGGCCCAGCAGGGGGCCAGGACCCGCAGACGGTGCGGGGAACCAGCGCCCCTGCAAAGCCCAAAGATGCTAGAGACCAGGCCGGGAAGGCGCGAGAGGAGACGAAGGTGTCCCCGAGGCCGGTAGGGGAGGATGCGGCAGCTTGGGCAAGGCAGTGATTGCTTTGAAGGAGAAAGGGAACGAGGGTCCCTTGGTCCCTGTGGTCTCCCGAGGTCGATTCCCCAGGGACCCAGAGCAGCGACGGGGCTCTGAGGTCTGGCAAGTTCCTGGGAGCGAAGGGAGCGAGTGTCTTACCTGGCCGGGCTGGCTAGTGTAGTTGAAGGAGTAGATGTTCTCGGTGCTGAGGCTCACCACCCCGTTGTAGATGCGATCGAACTCAGCGCCCCTGACGGGGTCGCGGGGGTCGTGGCGCCGCGCTAAGGGTTGCGCGGGGAGCCCGGGTGCAGCCGGCGGCAGAAGCCAGGACAGCGCGCAGAGCAGCGCGCAGAGCAGCGTGCAGCCCCGCATGGTGGGCGCCGCGTCCCAGGGGAGGGGGCGAGCGAAGACCCGCTCCTTCCAAAGCCCCTTGCGGGCCCCGGCGCCGGCTGCAGCGCAGCGCAGCGCAGGCGATGCCCGGCAAGCCCTGCCGACGAGTGCTGGCAACGCGCTGGCGAAAGGCTGATCAAATATTGGTGCAGCCTCCTGGGGTCTCCACGGAAGGTCACGGGGCGGAGGTAGGGGGTGCAGAAGATAGGGGGACCGGGGGCTGCTGCTTTGCTTGCCGGCTTCTAAAGTCCGTTTCCTTCCCCCTTTCTCATTTCTGAGAATTCCCCAGCTTACCCAGCCAGAATTTCAACCATCTCTTCCCCCTAAACCTCAAAAAAAAAAAAAAAAAAAAAGAAAGAAAGAAAAAAATTGCGTTGGAGACATTAAAAAGAAATATCCACTAGTCTTGAAGAATCAACCTGACCAGTCATTGAGAGGAAATTCAGTCAGTTTCAAATAAATAGGCACGCGGCTGCAAGCGAAGAAATAGAAAGCAACAGAGCCTGTCCCCAAAGAGGGTGCACAAGTTCGCATTTCCAGACTGCTACCTGCAGAGACCTCCTGCTCGTCCGAATGACGGTTAACTCTCAATTCTCCCTTCTCTAACAGAATTCTCCCTTCTCCCTTCCCAGCCACCTGCTTTATTTTCTTATCACCTCCTAATCTCAAGGAGCCTCACGTCATCACTTTCTCTCTCCCTCGCCATACGTGTACGTATGTAAATATGTACAGTCATAAAAAAACAAATAGATATGGTAAAGAAAACAATTTCGAACACCGCCTCAAGTCTAGTCCCGGAAGTTGTCAAAGACGACCTAGAGCAGCTGGCTTTGTGCAGAGGGCACAGCTTCTGCCCTAACTTCTTGTCTACTTTACCTCTGCAATGACTTCTTAGATTTAGCAGAATCCCCAGGATTCTGTATTGTTTTTCAGGAGAGAAACCGCAGCCCCAAATCAAAAGGAGATACCCTTCAGGAAAAAATTAGGGGAGTCAATTTAAACAGTTGAAGAGGCAGGTAAAGGGTGGGTTGAGAAGAGGATCCCTCGGAAGTCCTGGCAGAACATCAGTCACAAGTCAGAAGGACTCTTTTCTTTCAGCTTCAAGTTATTTGTAAACTAGAAAAGAATATAATTGAGTTCAACCTGAGGGAACATTAAAAAAGAAGCCACAAAGAAGGAAAAATATCATGTTCAAAGAATTACAGATTAAAATCCTAGCATTTACCATTCAATGGGAAGTGTTTCTCTCTTTTTAACCTTATTGAATTACTACAATTTATTAAAACATCAAAAACAATGAGCGCAATACATTTGGTATAAAGTTATAAGCGCACAATCAGAAAGCAATGCAGATGGGCGATTGAATTAGATGACTTCCTATTAGTACTTTTATTAGAATTTAAATTTTTTTTACTTTTAAAAAAATGTTTTTGAAAATATATCGGCATGAGGACAAAAATACTGATTTAGAGAAGAGTCTGGGGGTAAAGTTTAAAATAGAACTGATTGTTTTTGAGAAACATAGCATGATAATTTCATCCAGAATTTGAATGATGTTAAATTGCTGTATTTAAAATGTCTATGCCTCTTTTTATAATTTAAAAAAGTTTCATGAACTTGAAGTTTATGATGTCCTTTGAGATTAGCTGGCCTGGCCAGTTCAAGCACTTTCTAGAGGAGTAGGATCATGGAGTCCTACTCAAACACTAAGAGGAGTGAGGAACTGGCCCTTTCACAAGGTGACCCCTTCTTTGGGGGGCAAGTGTCTCATTATTAGAAAGATATTTCACATTTTAAATTGAAATCTGCCTCTCTTCCACTCACTGGTGTGAGTTCTGCCGTCTGGAGCCGTAGGAATAAACTTAATCCTTCTTCCACATGACAGCCTTGTAGGGATTTGAAGGGAGCTATGACCCTTCAATCATTTATCCTAACTTTAAGTAATGAATTTAGAAACAGTTGGAACAGACCCTTTATCCCCTAGAGCCCAAAATATTTATTTTAAAGCCATTATAGATGATATCTATACCAGACAATTTGAGTGTTACATTGCAAATCAGGCTATACTGTGACTGACTCCTAACTCTAGTCCAAATCCAATGAATGACATTCGGTAATTAACCTCCCCAGGATTACAAGATCGCTGTAAGGATAAAAGGGGGGTGGGGGAAGAATGTATTTGAAATTGTGTCAGTATTAGAAAGCATAAAATGTTATACGACCAAATATTATTATCTGACTATATTGTTCAATAGCTAAAAAGTAAAACATGGTCCATCAGCCAGGTTTTAAAGATATCTACAATGCCCAGCTTCCACTGTGAGAGACTAAACACACAAACAGACAATGCGCAGTCCATGTATGATGACAGATGCCCGACCCACAACCTCTGCAGCAGCCAGTCCAGGAAGCCAGACCACAAACTCTGTAGCAAATGGCCCAGAACAGTCAGGACTTGGTCAGTGACTGCCAGCTTCTCCAATTTTTGCTCCTGCTTCCAACTTAGGATCAGTCAGGGGAAGCCAAATATGTTCTACAAACCATAAAATGCGCCTGCTTCCAGCTTCTCCATGCCACCAAGATCCAATCAGAGCACTTCTGAAAACCTTCCCTTTTTTTCACTATAAAGCTTTCCTACTCCCCTGCCTTCAAGTCTCTGCCAAACACAAGTGGTGGCTTACTATAGCAAACTCTGAATAAATAACTTCTGGTTGTTTTCCTTGGGTGGTCCTTATTTCCATAGTGTTCCTGAAGGTTCCATTGAGTTGTTGTCTGCACTGCCTGTCATCACGGACTCCAGCCTTCAACCAGGTGCAGTACCCACCGAGTCCACTTATAGGCGTTGACATGGTAAGTAAGTCAGCACTGGGTCTGAATTCTGCCCTTTGCTTTGAGTTCTTTGGTTATCGAGTCTCAGTTTGATACCCCGGTTCTGTTATTGGTTCCCATTTGTTTGGCATCTCTGGTGGGGTCAGGTCATTCCTTTCTATCCTTTTTTTTTTTTTGCTCTCTTTTCTGCTTCTGTTTTATGTTATGTCATCTAAAAGTGTTGTTTATCACAGAGTAGAACACAGGCATAGGCCTTTTAAGCTCTTTGTTTAAGCTGGTCTCACAGACCAGTATGGTTCTCACTTGCCTGGCATCCTTTTGGACATACGTTGCTTAGCCTAGATAAGACTATGCTTGTGTTTCAATATTTTTTTGGTCCCCAGAGTTTGGCCTTGATCCACAGAGAGCTTCCTCTCTGGTTCTACACCTGCCTGGAGGTGTAGCTTGTTGGGTCTACATTTGGAGGCAGTTACCATCACACTGGGGGCTCAAGACTCAAAGTGCACAGCATGACTTTCAATGGACTGTTTGTTGCCAGCTCTTATGGGGTCAGCTAAGTCTAATTCCTCTCTTCCTTCTGGAAGAACTCCTACTTCTTATATGTCAACTCATTACAGTTCTAATTCTTGCACCTGTGTTTCAAATGGCATAACTTCCCCAAGGATGATCTGGGCCTTCAATGGCCACCGTGTGGAACAATGGGCTTGAACAAAATTGTTCATCTGAGAGGTGCCTTAGAAAAGAAAGAGAATAAACTTCTTAGACTCAATGGGCAGCATTTTTTTGTACTGGTCTGCAGACACCTTGAAATAAAACTCTGTTCAAAATTGCTTCACTGGGCTTCCCTGGTGGCACAGTGGTTGAGAGTCCACCTGCCGACGCAGAGGACATGGTTTCGTTCCCCGATCCGGGAAGATCCCACATGCCGTGGAGCGACTGGGCCCGTGAGCCATGGCCGCTGAGCCTGCGCATCCGGAGCCTGTGCTCTGCAGCAGGAGAGGCCACAACAGTGAGAGGCCCACGTACTGCAAAAAAAAGAAAAAAAAAAAAAGAAAAAAGAAAGAAAAAAAAGAAAAAAAGATCTTGCTGTGATTTATGTCAAGGAGTGTTCTTCCTATGTTTTCTTCTAAGTGTTTTATAGTGTCTGGTCTTACATTCAGGCCTCTAATCCATTTTGAGTTTATTTTTGTGTATGGTGTTAGGGAGTGTTGTAATTTCATTCTTTTACATGTAGCTGTCCAGTTTTCCCAGCACCACTTATTGAAGAGACTGTCTTTTCTCCATTGTATATCCTTGCCTCCTTCATCGTATATTAGGTGACCATATGTGTGTGGGTTTATCTCTGGGCTTTCTATCTTGTTCCATTGATCTATGTTTCTGTTTTTGTGCCAGTACCATATTGTCTTGATTACCATAGCTTTGTATTATAGTCTGAAGTCAGGGAGTCTGATTCCTGCAGCTCCATTGTTTTCCCTCAAGACTGCTTTGGCTATTCGGGTCTTTTGTATCTCCATACCAATTCTAAGATTTTTTTGTTCTAGTTCTGTAAAAAATGCTATTGGTAGTTTGATAGGGATTGCATTGAATCCATAGATTGCTTTGGGTAATATAGTCATTTTCACAATATTGATTCTTCCAATCCAAGAACATGGTATATCTCTCCATCTGTTGGTATCATCTTTAATTTCTTTCATCAGTGTTTTATAGTTTTCTGCATACAGTACTTTTGTCTCCCTAGGTAGGTTTATTCCTAGGTATTTTATTCTTTTTGTTGCAGTGGTAAATGGGAGTGTTTCCTTAATTTCTCTTTCAGATTTTTCATCATTAGTGTATAGGAATGCAAGAGATTTCTGTGCATTAATTTTGTATCCTGCAACTTTACCAAATTCATTGATTAGCTCTAGTAGTTTTCTGGCAGCATATTTAGGGTGTCATCCGCAAACAGTGACAATTTTACTTCTTCTTTTCCAATTTGTATTCCTTTTATTTCTTTTTCTTCTCTAATTGCCATGGCTAGGACTTCCAACACTATGTTGAATAATAGTCATGAGAGTGGACATCCTTGTCTTGTTCCTGATCTTAGAGGAAATGTTTTCAGTTTTTCACTTTCGAGAATGATGTTTGCTGTAGGTTTGTCGTATATGGCCTTTATTATGTTGAGGTAGGTTCCCTCTATGCCCACGTTCTGGAGAGTTTTTATCATAAATGGGTGTTGAATTTCAGCAAAAGCTTTTTCTGAATCTATTGAGATGATCATATGGTTTTTATTCTTCAGTTTGTTAATATGGTGTATCACATTGATTGATTTGCGTATATTGAAGAATCCTTGCATCCCTGGGATAAATCCCACTTGATCATGGTGTATGATCCTTTTAATGTGTTGTTGGATTCTGTTTGTTAGTATTTTGTTGAAGATTTTTGCTTCTATGTTCATCAGTGATATTGGTCTGTAATTTGCTTTTTTTTGTAGTGTCTTTGTCTGCTTTTGTGATCAGGGTGATGGTGGCCTCATAGAATGAGTTTTGGAGTTTTCCTTCCTCTGCAATTTTTTGGAAGAGTTTGAGAAGGATGGGTGTTAGCTCTTCTCTAAATGTGTGATAGAATTCACCTGTGAAGCCATCTGGTCCTGGATTTTTGTTTGTTGGAAGATTTTTAATCACAGTTTCAATTTCATTACTTGTGATTGGTCTGCTCATATTCTCCATTTCTTCCTGGTTCAGTCTTGGAAGGTTATACATTTCTAAGAATTTGTCCATTTCTTCCAGGTTGTCCATTTTGTTGGCATAGAGTTGCTTATAGTAGTCTCTTAGGGTGCTTTGTATTTCTGCAGTGTCTGTTGTAACTTCTCCTTTTTCATTTCTAATTTTATCGATTTGAGTCCTCTCCCTCTTTTTGTTGATGAGTCTGGCTAATGGTTTATCAATATTGTTTATCTTCTCAAAGAACCAGCTTTTAGTTTTATTGATCTTTGTAATTGTTTTCTTTGTTTCTGTTTCATTTATTTCTGCCCTGATCTTTATGATTTCTTTCCTTCTACTAACTTTGGGTTTTATTTGTTCTTATTTCTCTAGTTACTTTAGGTGTACAGTTAGATTTGTTAATTTGAGATGTTTGTTGTTTCTTGAGGTAGGATTGTATTGCTATAAACTTCCCTCTTAGAACCACTTTTGCTGCATTCTATAGGTTTTGGATCGTCGTGTTTTCATTGTCATTTGTCTCTAGGTATTTTTTGATTTCCTCTTTGATTTCTTCAGTGATCTCTTGGTTATTTAGTAACGTATTGTTTAGCTTCCATGTGTTTGTGTCTTTTACGTTTTTCCCCCTGTAATTGGTTTCTAATCTCATAGTGTTGTGGTCAGAAAAGATGCTTGATATGATTTCAATTTTCTTAAATTTACTGAGGCTTGATTTGTTACCCAAGATGTGATCCATCCTGGAGAATGGTCCGTGTGCACTTGAGAAGAAAGTGTAATCTGCTGTTTTGGATGGAATGTCCTATAAATATCAATCAAATCTATCTGGTCTATTGCATCATTTAAGGCTTGTGTTTCCTCATTAATTTTCTGTTTGGATGATCTGTCCATTGGTGTAAGTGAGGTGTTAAAGTCCCCCACTATTATTGTGTTACTGTCGATTTCCTCTTTTATAGCTGTTAGCAGTTGCCTTATGGATGGAGGTGCTCCTATGTTGGGTACATATATATTTATAATTGTTATATCTTCTTCTTGGATTGATTCCTTGATCATTATGTAGTGTCCTTCCTTGTCTCTTGTAACATTCTTTATTTTAAAGTCTATTTTATCTGATATGAATATTGCTACTCCAGCTTTCTTTTGATTTCCATTTGCATGGAATATCTTTTTCCATCCCCTCACTTTCAGTCTGTATGTGTCCCTCGGTCTGAAGTGGGTGTCTTGTAGACAGCATATAGATGGGTCTTCTTTTTGTATCCATTCAGCGAGCCTGTGTCTTTTGGTTGGAGCATTTAATCCATTCACGTTTAAGGTAATTATTGATATGTATGTTCCTATTACCATTTTCTTAATCGTTTTGGGTTTGTTTTTGTAGGTACTTTTCTTCTCTTGTGTTTCCCACTTAGAGAAGTTCCTTTAGCATTTGTTGTAGAACTGGTTTGGTGTGCTGAATTCTCTTAGCTTTTCTTTTCTGTAAAGCTTTTGATTTATCCATCGAATCTGAATGAGATCCTTGCTGGGTAGAGTAATCTTGGTTGTAGGTTCTTCCCTTTCATCACTTTAAGTATATCATGCCACTAACTTCTGGCTTGTAGAGTTTCTGCTGAGAAATCAGCTGTTAACCTTATGGGGTTCCCTCGTATGTTATTTGTCATTTTTCCCTTGCTGCTTTCAATAATTTTTCTTTGTCTTTAATTTTTGTCAATTTGATTACTATGTGCCTCGACGTGTTTCTCCTTGGGTTTATCCTGTATGGGACTCTCTGCACTTCCTGGACTTGTGTGGCTATTTCCTTTCCCATGTTAGGGAAGTTTTCAACTATAATCTCTTCAAATATTTCCTTGGGTACTTTCTCTCTCTCTTCTTCTGAGACCCCTATAATGCAAATGCTGTTGCGTTTATTGCTGTTCCAGAGGTCTCATAGGCTGTCTTCATTTCTTTTCATTCTTTTTCTTTATTTTGTTCTGCAGCAGTGAATTCTACCATTCTGTCTTCCAGGTCACTTATCCGTTCTTCTGCCTCAGTTATTCTGCTATTGATCCCTTCTAGTGAAGTTTTCATTTCAGTTATTGTGTTGTTCATCTCTGTTTGTTTGTTCTTTAATTCTTCTAGGTCTTCTTAAAATATTTCTTGCAGGGCTTCCCTGGTGGTGCAGTGGTTGAGAGTCTGCGTGCCGATGCAGGGGACATGGGTTTGTGCCCCGGTCCAGGAAGATCCCACATGCCGCGAAGCAGCTGGGCCCGTGAGCCATGGCTGCTGAGCCTGCACGTCCGGAGCCTGTGCTCCGCAATGGGAGAGGCCACAACAGTGAGAGGTCCGCATACTGCAAAAAAAAAAAAAAAAAAAAAAATTTCTTGCATCTTCTTGATCTTTGCCCCATTCTTTTTCTGAGGTCCTGGATCATCTTCGCTATCATTATTCTGAATTCTTTTTCTGGAAGGTTGCCTATCTCCACTTCATTTAGTTGTTTTTCTGGTGTTTTATCTTGTTCCTTCATCTGGTACATAGCCCTCTGCCTTTTCATCTTGTCTAGCTTTCTGTGAATGTGGTTTTTGTTCCACAGGCTGCAGGACTGTAGTTCTTCTTGCTTCCACTGTCTGCCGTCTGGTATATGAGGCTATGTAAGAGGCTTGTGCAAGTTTCCTGATTGGAGGGACTGGTGGTGGGTAGAGCTGGGTGTTGCTCTGGTGGGCAGAGCTCAGTAAAACTTTAATCCACTTTTCTGCAGATGGGTGTGGCTGGATTCCCTCCCTGTTGGTTGTTTGGCCTGAGGCAACCCAACACTGGAGCCTAAGTGGGCTCTTTGGTGAGGCTAATGGTGGACTCTGGGAGGGCTCACGCCAAGGAGTACTTCCCCGAACTTCTGCTGCCAGTGTCCTTGTCCTCATGGTGAGACACAGCCACCCCCTGCCTCTGCAGGAGACCCTCCAACACTAGCAGGTAGGTCTGGTTCAGTCTCCTGTGGGGTCATTGCTCCTTCCCCTGGGCCCCGATGCGGACACTACTTTGTGTGTGCCCTCCAAGAGTGGAGTCTCTGTTTCCCCCATTACTATCGAAGTCCTGCAATCAAATCCCGCTAGCCTTCAAAGTCTGATTCTGTAGGAATTCCTCCTCCTGTTGCCGGACCCCCAGGTTGGGAAGCCTGACGTGGGGCTCAGAACCTTTACTCCAGTGGGTGGACTTCTGTGGTATAAGTGTTCTCCAGTCTGTGAGTCACCCACCCAGCAGTTATAGGATTTGATTTTATTGTGATTGCGCCCCTCCTACTGTCTCATTGTGGCTTCTCCTTTGTCTTTGGATGTGGGGTATCTTTTTTGGTGAGTTCCAGTGTCTTCCTGTCAATGGTTGTTCAGCAGTTAGTTGTGATTACAGTGCTCTTGCAAGAGGGAGTGAGAGCACGTCCTTCTACTCCGCTATCTTGAACCAATCTCCACACAACACTTTTAAGTCAGTCAGTTAACCCCTTATGAATTTCTGTTGCCTTCTCCATCTCACATTACTATTAACTGCACAACACCCTGAATTTTGCCACTCTCCTGCCCTTACTAGAAATGGAACCTCACAATCGTCTTGCTTCAGCTAGGGACTTTCTGTACCTCGCTCAGCTTTATTAGAGAGGATTCTCCCTTTGAGAATTCTCCCTTTGAGAATAGTATTTGTTGATGGGTCATACTTCAGAATCGAAACTGGAGATTACCATGCCATCATTAATGCTATCACTAATCTCAACTCTCCATTACAGGAGAGTCCTCTACCTGAGGGAAAGTTAGTCCAGACGACAGAATTTATAACACTTATTAGAGCTTGTCAGTTAGCCGAAGACCAGAGAATAAACGCATATACAGATAGCAGGTATGCTTCTGGAGTAGTACATGCTGCTTTAGAAACAAAAAGATTCTCTCACTTCTGCTGGAATCCCTATCAAAAGTGGACGACAAGTTAAGAAATTTTTAGATGCACTTCAACTTCCCAGTGAAATGGCTATTGTAAAGATTGAGGCCCATGGTAACAGAGACAAAAAGATCAAATGGAAGTTAAAGGAGATGCTCTAGTAGATAATTTTGCCAAACAAGCAGGCTTAACCAAGGTTGTGATACTAACTAATTCCCTAAAAGACAAATCTCTGGATTGAGACAAAGAAGCCATTATCAAATATCCACATCAAAAATCCAGCCCATGATTTGGAAGAGGAAGAATGGAAGAAGTGTGGTGTATACTTCACTTAGATAATCCTTGAGACTCTCAAGATGACAGATTGGTGGCACCAGATGATTTCAAATGGATATTAGCTGAATTTCTCTTTGAAACTACGCATCATGGTGAAGACACATTGCTTACTATCTTAAATCAATGTTGGTGGGAAAACTTTAAAAGACAGCTGAGATTATTTTGGGGACATGTGTTACTTGTGAACAACATAATCCTGGAAAAACTGTAAAGATGAGGCATGGCCAGGAACCAAAACCTCCAGGACCCTTTGAACACCTTCAGATAGATTTTATCCAGCTTCCACTCTCCATGGGATTTATGTATTTTTAGGATGGGTTACAGCATTTTCTTGCTGAAAATCTTCTTTGCTGGACATTCTTTGTAGTCTCTAAAACGCTGCTTGATTTTGTGTTTCGAATCTGGGGTATACCAGCTTTTATATTGAGTGACCAAGGCATACAATTTACATGAACTACTATAAAAGAACTTTGTAAGGCATCACTCTTTCTCAAAAACTATGCTGTCCTTACCACCCACAAGCTTCTGGAAAGATGAAAAGAACCAATGGAATTAAATTAAATTAAAATTAGCAAAACTAAAAAATAAGATTAAAATTAGCAAAACTTTCAGAAATTCTTGAGCTCTCTTGGCTAGAGGTACTCCCACTAGCCCTTTTGGCCGTATGTCTCAGCGACACATTGGTTATATCCCTATGAACTGTTAACAGGAAGGCACATACTTTTAGAAATTTCACCCCTGATATTAGACTCTTTTCCGCTGCATGCAGATGTGGCAAAATATTGCAGGTCCTATAATGGACACGTTAAGGCCAGCTTCACATGACGCTTCTTAAATTGGCTCTTCGTGATCATCAACTAGGAAATTTCATCTATTGGAAGAGACACTGGGAAAAACCTCTCTTGAACTTCACTGGAAGGGACCTTATTAGGTACTGTTAACAACTGTTGAAATACCTTTCTAGGCCCAAGATGGAGCCACTCCTGCCTGGGGTGCCACATTTAGTAAACTGAAACTTAGATAACTTTCACATCCCTTTAAATGCTCTACTTGACCAGAAATGCAGTATATTTAGTCGGTCAGTCCCCAAATGCAAGCCAGCTCTTGGCCTTCTCACCCAAACATGGTTGACAGTGGGGCCCCAGCCAATCAGATATTTTCTGTTTTTCTCTTTCCTTTTCTTTCTTTATCCTGTAAAAGCTTCCTTCCTTCTACCCCATTTTGCAGTTCTCCAGAAGGAGATTGTCTACTTCATGAAGTGTTAAGTAAAGTTTGTTTGTATCACCTAAGTTGTCTTCTTTAATCATTTTTTAACACAACAAATATATTAGTGAAACTTCAGTAAGTCAATTTTTTTTTTTTTTTTTTTTTGCCGTACGCAGGCCTCTCACTGTTGTGGCCTCTCCCGTTGCGGAGCACAGGTTCCGGACGCGCAGGCTCAGCAGCCATGGCTCATGGGCTCAGCCGCTCCACAGCATGTGGGATCCTCCCAGACTGGGGCGCGAACCCGTGTCCCCTGCATCGGCAGACGGACTCTCAACCACTGCGCCACCAGGGAAGCCCAGTAAGTCAATTTTTGACAACTTTTCACAGCTAAATAAGCAACTCAGTTCCATATAACTGGAAATCTACTCCAATAGGGGACTTCAAGCTGAGGATTATCACAGATTCTTTAGAAGCATCTGATCTTTGGAAATAGACAATGGACTGAAGACCTTTGGAATAAGGACATGGCCTTGGAAAGTGGACAGATTCCAACTAAGACATTGTACCAGGACCCCTGTCTAATTGTTGTTTTGTTTTTGACTGACTTACTGATATTCTCCTTCTCTATTACTATATAGATCACTGATGTTTTCTACCCAGAATGCTCCCTTCTCTCCTTTTCCCCCCTCTTTATTATAATTGTTGGATCAGGACATAGTCACTCTTCTTAGATTGCCCCAGATAGGACCCTCTGCCCTCAGCCTTACTGACTGTTGGATACGCCATTCATCATTGGATTCTCACAATGAAAACGTATAGGCTAGCATCAAATGAGATCACGGAGAACTATAGCCAATGGCTATTCCACTTGCACCTACATGGACAAACTACATTAAACACATTAACCTGTGACTCTGCTAGTTTTCTTTCTCCCAGAGAAAGAATCAATTAGTACAATCTATTGATCAGACCCCAGGTAATTCTAAATTTGAATTCAACAAACTTTGTAGGGTGATGGGCCAAATACTTGCCACTTGGAAGAGACTAATAGAGGTCTAAGTATGTAAGTTCTTGGTTCTGATTTCATTTTATGATAAAATCTTTTTTCTCTGATCTCCATGTGCCCCTATAGGCTACTACTTCCTTTGCAGGCAGAACACATGGTCTTGTTTGCCTCAGACTAAGATTTTATCCAATTTAGTAATAGCATCCCAAGACTTCTTTATACACCTAGATGTTAATTCTATAAACCACCAAGGATGGAAATTCTGACTCAGATGCAAGCTACAAAAGGAGACCACCCTTGATTGTACAGGTACTCTACCGGGAGGAATTGCTGACTCATTGTTTATCCTAATAATCAGAGCAATCTTCTCAATGGTGAGAATTGTACAAATAGAAAAGACTATAAGATGAAGTTATCATTAACTTTGGCAGAAGTTATTAATGATACTACCTAATCTCTAGAAGGAATAGGAATCAGTCTCAACTCATTGGCATGAGCAGTGGTGGACAGTTGCATTGCTCTTGATCTCTTGTTTGCTAGTCATGGTGGTGTCTGTGACCGAATATTCAAACAGACAATGGGCAGATGATATATAACAATAGAACTTGACCCACAATCTCTGCAGCAGTCAGTCCAGGAAGCCAAACCATAACCTCTGCAACAATCAACCCAGAATTGTCCTGATTTGGTCATGTTTGCCAGCTTCCCTATTTTTTGTTCCTCATAACCAACCAGAGATCTATATGATTTATATCCCAGTTTAGGTATTTTTACATTTCGAAAATCAGAATATATAAAAAGTATGATTCTTTTCATAGTAGTACTGAAGACGAATCTTCCCCATATTAAAAAAAAATCAGTGTCATAAAAAATAGAAGCAGTTGTGGAAACAAAGACTATTGACATGAGAATAAACAGAAACTATTTATTCAGCGTTTGATATAGGAAGGATCATCCACCATCACCTGCATTTGGCGGAGACTCAAAGACAAGAGGGGAGTGGGAAAGGTTTATAAAGTAAATAAAGGGAAGACTTCAGAAATACTCTGATGAGAATTTGGGATGGGGGATCTGGAGGTGGACTAAGCAGAAGTAGAGCATCTTATGGCTGGGGGAGCATATCTGGCTCATATTTGGACTGCCCAGAGAAGCTAAATAAATAGCTTTCTTGAGGTATAATCGACATACAACAAACTTCACATATTTAAAGCATATATATCACCTGTGTTATAGACACACATACTCATGAAACCATTTTCTACATATGCAAAATCCTCTAAAGTTTTCTTCTTCCTTTAAACCTCTCTCCTGCTTCCTCTCTGCTTCCTTTCTATTATCAAGCATCCAGTGGTCTGTTTTCTGTTACTACATTAACTTTCATTTTCTAGAGCCTCATAAATGGACTCACACAGTATATACCCTTTTTAAAATTTGTTTGGCTTCTTTCACTCAGCATAATTATTTTATTAAATGAGTTTTGTTAAAATTTTGCTAAGAATTTTTGCATCTATAATCATGAGGGATATTCGTCTGTAGTTTTCTTGTAAACTTCTCTCTGATTTAGATATCAGGATAATGTTGGCCTCATAGAGTGAGTTGGAAATTATTCCCTCCTCTTCAACTCTTCAACTTTTTTGAAAGAGTTTCTGAAGGATTGGTAATATTTCTTCCCCAAATGTTTGATAGACTTCACCAGTAAAGCCAACTGGACCTGTACCTTTCTTTGTGAGAAGGTTTCTTTTTTTTTTTAATTGCAACTTTAACTGTTTTAATAGATATAGGATTATTTAGGTTATCCATTTTTCCTTGAGAAAGTCTGGTAATTTATGTCTTTCAAGGAATTTGTCCATTTTTTCCTATGATGTTGAATTTATTATATTGGGTTGTTCAACATATTACATTATTCTTTTAGTATCTGTAGAATCTGTCACCTCTCTCATTTCCAATATTGGTAATTTATATGTAATTTTCCCCTGATCAATTTGTTTATAGGTTCATCAATTTAATTAATCATCTCAAAGATTCAGCTGTTAGTTTCATTGGTTTTCTCTATTGTTTTTTGCTTTACTATTTTATTGATTCAGCTTTAATCTTTATTATTTCTTTCCTCCTTGGATTTAACCATTGTGGTCAGAGAACATAGCTAGTATAACTTGAATCCTTCTGGATTTATTGAAACTTGCTTTATGGTACAGATTATTGTCCATCTTGCTAAAAATTCTGTATACATATGATAAGCATTTGTATTCTGCTGGTTGTTGGAGTAGTATTCTATGTATGTAATCAGGCTGATAATGTTTTTCAAGCCTATTATAACCTTGCTGATTTTCTACCTACTTATATTATAGGTTATTCAGGGAGGGGGATTGAAATTTCTGACTATAATTGTGGACTTTATTTCACATTGCAGTTCTATCAGTTTTTGCTTCATTTATTTTGAAGCTCTCTTATTAGGTACATAAATGTTTAGAATTGTTGTATACTTTTGATTTAATGGCCCCTTTACCATCATCAAATGATCTTATTTACCCCTGGTAATATTCTTTGCTCTGAACTCTACTTCATCAAATATTGATAAAGCCACTCCAGCTTTCTTTTGATTAGTGTTAGCATGATATATCTTTTCCCATCCTTGTACATTAAACTTACTTGTGTTTTTATATTATTGATAAATGTCTGTCTCTTTTTATAGGCAGCAATTAAAAAAATCTAATCTGACAATCTCTGGCTTTTAATCGAGGTGATTAGACTATTTGCATTTAATGTAATAATTGAGTTGTATCTATCACCTTGCTGTTTTTTTCTATTTCTCTCATCTGTTGTTTGTTTCCTTTTTTTGCACTTTTCTGCCTACTTTTAATCAACTATTTTTTGTTATCTCTTTTATAATATCTCTTTTTATACATATCTCCTTTAGCTGTAATTCTTACTACTTTAGTGTTAGCTTTAGGGTTTATAGAATACATCTTTAACTTGTCACAGTCTAACTTCAGGTGATTTTATAACACATCAGAATAGTATAAGAGCCTACAACAATATACTTCCTCTGGACTTTATGTTATTGTTGCCATGCATTTTGCCTTTACATATATTATAAACATCACAATACATTTTTATTATACTTGTTTAAGTAGTCAACTATCTTTTAAAGAGATTTAAATAATAAGAAAAATAATCTTATATACTTACTCCTGTAGCTATTTCCAGTGCTTGTCGTTGTGTAGATCCAGATTTCCATCTGGTATCATTTTCCTTCTGCCTGAAGTACCTACTTTAACATTCCTCATAGTGGGGGTCTGCTGGTGATAAATTTTATCAGTTGTGTGTGGAAGCATATTTATTTCATCCTCATCTTTAAAATATATTTTTGACAGATATAGAATTCTAGGTTGACATGTATTTTTCTTTTAATACATTAAGGATGTTTTACTGTCTTCTTGCTTGCAATAGTTCTGATGAGAAATATGATGTTATCCTTATTTTTGTTCCTCTGTAATGTCCTCCCTCTGGCTGCTTTTAAGAGTTTTTTCTTTATCACTGAATTTGGTTATTATGTACCTTGATGTAATGTTCTTCATGTTTCTCATGTTTGGATTTTGTTGAGCTTCTGGAAGGCAGCTTGGTGGGTAACAATGCTGATAGGAGGATTGAATTAGTGATGAGAGCTTATGGATGTTCTCTTCAGATTGCTTCAGTGTTGTCAATGAAGTAGGGAGCAAGGTCACTGGCTGAGACTGAGGACAGAGGAAGAGATGTTGAGCACGAGAGAAGGTATAAAGCTGTCATTTGGGAGGGTAGGAGAATTAATAGAGCAGGGAAAGGTACTGTGGTCTTCAGTCATTTTTAAAGGCCCGCTTAAAATTAGTTATCATGAATTTAAAGTCAGCATGGCTGAGTGTTTTTCTCCTTCCAGTTTTATCTGGAAGGGTTCAGGCACTTAGTAAATACAGTGTTGAAATGGCCAGGATTGTGGTTTTGCCAAGTTTACAGTAACTCAGAGAGGGGCAGGGAGTTGAAGATGTATGCAGGGGATGATTATATTGACTGACCATTGAATATAACTACATCAAACTTCCTCAATCAGAGTGGAAACTATTAGAAGGCAGTTCTTTGCATCTAGAAGGTGTTGAATGTGTATTTGCTGGCCCATGTATGGGTATGTCTTAACAGTAGAAAACCAGGACCTGAAGGAGGTTGTATTATTGGAGCAAATTAACTCTGTTTTCCAGTGAAATGCTCTGTGAAGATCTTAACATGGGATACGCAGCTTTGCCTGTCTTGGCTCCGTCCAATTAGGTCAGCCTTCCTTACACCAACACCAGAGGTACTGGACTTCTTCCACTCCCTTGCACTTGCCACACACCTTTGCATATGTGGCTTCCTCTGCAGGAAGGCTTTACCTGTTCCTGGTAATTTACTCATCCTTGCTTTTCAGCTTTCCTAGTAATTCAAATATTCCTGTAAGTTTAGTATCTATTTAGTATGACTAATTGTTAGCACTTGTCAGAGTTTTAATTTGACATTTGTATTGTTGGTAACTGTTTGCTATTACACAGTAAGCTTCCTGAGGACAGGGACTTCGCCTGTTTTAAGAGTCCGCTGAATATAACATAGTCTCCGGCACATTGGTAGGTAGTAATAAATATATATATATATTTTTTAAGAAGATGTTGGGGGTAGGAGTTTATTAATTAATTAATTTTGCTGTGTTGGGTCTTCGTTTCTGTGCGAGGGCTTTCTCTAGTTGTGGCAAGCGGGGGCCACTCTTCATCGCGGTGTGCGGGCCTCTCACTATCGCGGCCTCTCTTGTTGTGGAGCACAGGCTCCAGACGCGCAGGCTCAGTAGTTGTGGCTCACAGGCCTAGTTGCTCCGCGGCATGTGGGATCCTCCCAGACCAGGGCTCGAACCTGTGTCCCCTGCATTAGCAGGCAGATTCTCAACCACTGCGCCACCAGAGCGGCCCAGTAATAAATATTTTTTAATAAACATATCTTCACAGAGGTGAAAGCAAGTGTGACATGTCAAGTTTGGTGTGGGGAACAACATCTTGCTTTCCGAGAATTCACAAGAACCTGGCTAATGATACATGCCTATCCTCCAAAGCTATGCCCGGAACCCTGCCGACAGGGGAGCCAAGGGAAGACACGCAAGAGCCTTTTTATCTCATAGCGTAAGCCAGATCTTGGGAGGCGCCTGCGCACTGGCCTCGGCGGATGTACGCAAGGGAATGGGGCGGGGCTGGGGTAACCTAGGCAACATCCCGGAAGCGGCGGGCTGTGTTAACTTGTGGCCGGCTGGGCGATTCTGGAGCCTGGAGTTTTAGTCGTGGTGGAGGCAGCAGTCAGGAAACTGCAAGGCAGGTTGCGACGACGGGGCGGAGGCCTGCAGCCCGCCCCACAGAATCTTAGGGACAGGGGCTACAGGGCGGGGCGAACGGTCGTGGCGTCTTCCTCTCTGTTCCCTGGGTATCCAGGCGCCTGGGTTGAGGATCCCTACTACGGAAAGTGCACCCGCGACTCCGTGTGTTTTGCGAGTGTGTGTACGTGTCAGGATGCCTGTCTGGGTGTGTTTGTGTTTAGCGCGCTCTCCCAGGAGCATCCTGAGTGTGCGCGTGCGCACCGCTTTCGGGCACTTAGCGCAGAGCTAGAAATTGGGGTACCCTAATGTAGTTTTCAAGGAATTTCCGGTCTCATGGGAGAGAGACAAACTACCCGGGGTACTTGGGGACAGGGAGGGTCATTTAAGTCGAGTTGAAGGTTAGGAAAGGGGTTATCAGGAAGGCCCGCCTGAATGAGTTTTGAAAAGTGAGTGGGAGTTAACCCCGTGGAAAAGGGAGTGGAAGTGTGACGGGTGTTCCAAGCAGAGCGTAAGGAACGGCTGGAACTGTATGGGAAGGCGAGAGCTTTGTTTTAGGATGTGTGGGAGATGTGAGAGGAGAAATGACTGCAAAGAAAGGTCAGCTGGGTCGCACGGAGCGGAGAGATTGAGTGCCGAGCTGAGCTGGATTCCTCTCTGCAGGGGAGCGCTGTTAAAATCGTTTGAGGAAGGAAGTAAAGTTTTGAGAGCCATCCTCTATCCATATATCTGGGTAGGAGTGATTGGAGGGATAGTGTTTGGAAAGAGGTCTTGTTTCCCTTTGATCAATTTTGATCAGAGTGGTTTTACTAAATCCCATCGTAACTGACCTTGCTTAAAACACTTCAGTGGCTTCCTATAGGTCTTTAGGTTAGTGTTCAAATTGCTGTGGCTCACAAGGCCATAATCTGGCCAATGCCTTTCTTTTTTATCCTTTTTCTAGCCTTCCTACCCTCTCAAATCTTTGTTAGTCAAACTGAACCTCTCAAACCCTTTGTAAGTGCCCTCCCCCGACCCCGACCTGGAGCATTTTTTCCCCAGCTTCTAACTTTTATTCATAGTTCCGCTCTCAGCTTCAATATTTTTAGGGGAATTAGAGGGAGGAGGTGGCCTTTTTTCTCACTGTGTAGAGTAAGATAGGTATTTCTATGACACTGAATTTACTTCCAACGTTAGCCTTTTATTGCAATTCCTTATTTAATTGCGGTCGGACAAGCTAAGCTCTTTGAGGGTCCAGAGTTATTCTACTTTCTTGCTGTATCTGGTGCCAAGCTCTTGGAAGGTGCTTTCAAAATACTTGTTGAAATAATAGATGGATGTTGAAGTAGGAGAGTGAATGAGTGAAAGGAAGATTAATTAGGGGAAATAATGAGAACCTGGACAAGAACATTCATAGTAGAGATGAAAAAAGGGGGACATGAGAGAGATGTTTGAGGGAAAGAATGAATAGATTCTGGTGTCTGATTAGCTTTGAGACAAGAAGGGAGAGAAGGTGATGCTAAGGTTTTAAACTGGAGCAACTGGAAGAAAGGTAATTCTGTACTTCAGCGTTATGCAGCAGACATTTACTGAGCAAGCCATTTATATATCAAGAACTAGACATTGGTGGGGAGGGGGCATGGATGCTAAGCTGTATATTGGCCATACTGTATTTGAGATATTTGAGAGATGTGCATGCACAGAAGCCAGTTGGAAATGAGCGTTAGGTGTTTTGAGGAAAGGTGCGCATCCTTGATTTGGGACTAACTTTCACAGTGTATTTGTGTTCCCAGTATGTTGATAGCTTTGCTCAAGGGAGTAGGTGAGATCACTAAGGGAAGATGTGAATTCCCCGTGGTGATCTAGAAAGTAAGCTCCACGAGAGCAGGTGCCATATTAGACTTGTTTACTGTCGTATCTCCAGTGCCCGGCCAGTGCCTGGCATGTGGTAGACTCTCAAAAACAATTATTGGACAAAGAGAGAGGGTGTCCAATGGAAAGAAAAGAAGACTGGGATAGAACTGAGTGAAGATCCTTGATTACATAGTATGTGAATATTGTCTTAGCCTGAAAAGGAGAAAAGAATAGGAGAGAAACCAGGAGAAAGAGTGTTATGGAAGCCAAAGGAGGGGCGAGCTTCCAGGAGTGGGCGTCTCTAGAGATGGAAAGGGCCTGAGAAATAAGGGACCAATAATTTTAGCAATTAGGAAGCTATTAGTATTTTAGATTTTCTCCCAACGAGCCTAGATTTTCTGGGTTATGCTAATTTTATTATTTGACATCTTGGCACTGTAAACCATCAGACTATCTCTATAGTCTCACATTTCAGCATGTAAACTATAGCTCCCTTATGATACCTGGTTCCTGTAAGTGGCACAAAATCCCTTCGTCAGACCACGAAGTCTGATCTTTGGTCAAGAAAAATATGGTCACCTTTACTGGTGATGTTTAAGAGAACACTTTTCAGTGCATAGGTGGTTCCTGTGTTATAAAAGTTTGAAGTATAACTGGGGCTTAGTAAATATAAGTGCTTAAATAGGCCTCTCCTTCATGAAGTTTGTTGGTGAAGGGAAGGTCAGAGATGGGATAGCAGCTTTGTTACACCACTGTGAACTTAACCTCTGCGTACTTAAGATTCAGGGATGGTTTTTCAGAATTGAGACTGGTGGAAAAGTATAATATTTTAAATAACTTGAAATAAAGTATTTTAAGAGTAACATGAGTTCATTGTAGAAAGTTTGGAAAATATAGAACCAACCAAAGATAACTTAATTCTAGTAATGTTTTCTAGAATATGCATTATTATAATTAGTCATAATTATGCAGATCTGGTTTTGAGTGTCAGCTCCCAGCTCTGTGCATTATTATTTCTGTGACTTGGAGCAATACCTCAAAAGCACCACTTTTCTCATTTGGGAAAGGGGGTTAATAATTGTCGCTGACATAATCATTAGTAATCCTTAAGTAGAACTTAGGGTGTGCTAGGTAGGGGTTCTGAGCACCTTGTGCATTTAATTAGTTCCGTTTTACAGCTAGTGGCAGAGCTGGGATGTGAACCCAGACAGTCTGGTTTTAGACTGTACTCTTAACTACTATGCTCCAGTGTGTCTCAGGATAGTATGTGCCTCATCGGGTTGTGGGATTAAATGTGAAGCTTTTAGCACAGGTAAGTGCTTTATTAGTATTGTGTGTGTATTAACATCATGAGAATATACTATATGCGCAGTTCTGTATTCTACTTTTTTTTTTTTTTCTGCGTTATGCGGGCCTCTCACTGTTGTGGTCTCTCCCGTTGCGGAGCACAGGCTCCGGACGCGCAGGCTCAGCGGCCATGGCTCACGGGCCCAGCCGCTCCGTGGCATGTGGGATCTTCCCAGCCCGGGGCACGAACCCGTGTTCCCTGCATCGGCAGGTGGACTCTCAACCACTGCGCCACCAGGGAAGCTCCTGTATTCTACTTTTTACACTGAACTTTCTATGTATTTTCCTACATTCTTCATAATGTAATTTTAATGAATACATAATTCATCATTTAGACATACTGACATTTTATGATTCCCCTTTGTTTCTGCCAAGTAAATCGAAGATCTAAGTGGTTAAAGAGTAAAATATATAAGAAAGCTTTTTTGAATAACCATTATATTTTTCCGTATCTTTTTTTATAACAGCATTGTTGAGATATAACTCACAGACCATAAAATTTAGCCCTTTAAAGTATACAGTTTAGAGTTTTTTAGTATATTCACAGTTTTGCAACCATCACAACTATCTAATTCCAGGACATTTTCATCACCGCCAAAAGAAACCCTGTACCCATTAGCAGTGGCTCTCCATTTCCTCCTCCCCCCAGACCCTCCCAACCACTAATCTACTTTATGTCTTTATGGACTTGCCTATCCTGGACATTTCATATAAATGGAATCATATAATTTATGACCTTTGGTGTCTGGCCTCTTTCTCTTAGCATAATATTTTCAAGGTTCATCCATGTTGTAGCATGTGTCAGTACTTCATTCCCTATTATTGCTAAATAATATTACAGAATATGAATATACAATATTTTATTTATCCCTTCTTCAGTTAGTGGATATTTGGGATGTTTCCACTTTTTGTCTATTAAGAATAATGTTGCTATGAACATTCATGTCCAAGTTTTTGTGTGGACATAAGTTTTCAATTCTTTCAGCTATATATGTGGGACTAGAATTGCTGAGTCATGTAGTAACTCTGTGTTTAACTTTTTTAGGAACTGCCAAACTGTTTTCCAAAGTGGCTATGCCATTTTGCACCCCGCTAGTGATATATAGGGATTCCAATTTCTCCACATTCTTGCCAAAGCTTGTTATTTACATCTTTTTGATTATAACCATCCTGGTGGGTGTAAGGTAATATCTCATTATGCTTTTGATTTGCGTTTAATGACTGGTGATCTTGAACATCTCTTCACATGTTTATTGGCCATTTGTAGTATCTTCTTTGGGGAAATGTGTATTCAAATCCCTTAGCCATTTTATTTATTTATTTTTTCTTTCTTTTTTTAAAAAAATTTAAAATTTGTTTTTGGCTGCATTAGGTTTTCGTTGCTGCGCGTGTGTTTTCTCTAGTTGCACCGAGTAGGGGCTACTCTGCGTTGCGGTGTGCAGGCTTCTCATTGCAGTGGCTTCTCTTGTTGCGGAGCATGGGCTCTAGGCACGCAGGCTTCAGTAGTTGTGGCACATGCGCTCAGTAGTTGTGGCTCGCGGACTCTAGAGTGCAGGCTCAGTAGTTTTGGCGCACAGGTTTAGTTGCTCTGTGGCATGTGGGATCTTCCCGGACCAGGGCTCAAACCTGTGTCCCCTGCATTGGCAGGCGGATTCTTAACCACTGTGCCGCCAGGGAAGCCCCCTTAGCTATTTTAAAATTGGATTTTTTGTTGTTGAGTTGTAAGAGTTCTTTATATATTCTGGATACAAGTTACTTATTAGATATATGATTTGCAAATGTTTTCTCTCATTCTTTTGGTTGTCTCTTCACTTTCTTGATGGTGTCCTTTGAAGCACAAAAGTTTTAAATTTTGATGGAGCCCAATTTATTTATTTTTTGGTTGATTGTGTTTTTAGTGTCATTTCTGAGAAACCATTGCTTAACCCAAGGTTCATGAAGATTTATGCTTATGTTATCTTCTAGGAGTTTTGTACTTTTAGCTCTTACATTTAAGTCTGTGATTCATTTTAAGTTAATTTTTTCTTACATGTTGTGAAGTAGGGGGTCTTACTTCATTCTTTTTCATATGGATATCCAGTTGTCCCAGCACCATTAATTTAAAAGACTGTTCTTTCCCCATTGAATTGTTTCTTGGCACCCTTGTTGAATATAAACTGACCATAAGTTTAAAGTTTTGTTTTGGACTCTTGGTTCTATTCCATTCCATATCTTTTAAAATGGCATATATGGCTCTGCAATTTACTGTGTGACCTTCCCAGTCAGTTAACTCTTTGTCCCTTAGTTTTCTCATCTATAAAATGAGTAACAAATAGTAAATACTTCATGGGATTATTGTGAGGATTAAAGGAGATAATATATGGGAAGAGTTTAGAACAGTACCTGGCTTGAAGAAAGTACTTAGTAGCTAATTCCATCATTATAACCACCACCACTGTCATCATCATCATCGCCATCATCACCATCACTATGATAACACTTAAATGTTATTTTCTAACTTGTATGTGACTTATCTCCTTTGCTGGATTGTACGTTCTGAAATTAGATACCATGCTTAAAGAGTGAATGTGGTTGCTAAGAGTTATAGGACAGAGGGCCAATTCCTGAGAAATACTTGCATTTAGTCATCTTTATTCACAGTAGACTAAATGATTTTTTTCAAAGATGTACTTAAGGAAAATACTAGAGTCTTTGTTTTAGGATAATTTGGAGTAAGGTGGTCAGCTGGAAAGTTCTGTAATTATTTAGGTGTTAAAGAAGTTCTGGAATTGGAGTCATGTATATGTGTTGCTTTTTAAAACATGTGTATCCTCAAATCCTAGTGTTCAGGCACTGTGAGTCTTTTTCTAATTTTGTATGATGTTTAGTCTAATGTCCTTAGCATTGCATTTTAAAAGTGCCAAGCAACTGTTGGCCATTTTCATATTCTAGTTTAGTATCAATAATCACCCCCATTTAGTATTATGTGAAAAATATACTAGAGATTGTATCATAACTCATTCATTCTCTAAACTTTAGCCACCTTTATTTTAAGGTAAGTACGTATGTGTCTGGTAGTGACTTTGAGTGTTAGATGCTTAAAAAAGAACCCCAACTATCTCTTGCTCTCCTTCTCTTACATTCACATTGTTCACATGTGATTGACATTTCCTCTATTCATTGTGAATTTGTGTAGCAGGTGACAATGCTTATGACTGCTGTCAGATAGATCTCTGCCTTAGGTCATACTTGCTTCATTCCTAGGGTTCTTTATTAATCACATATATTTAATTTGTTGATTTGAAACCTCTTTTATCATAGTTATCAGTATCAACTTTCTAATAATTATGAAGTGAAAGAACCAAGTCTTTTGGTAGCCTGTTCCTTTCAGTATACTTAAAGTTCTCGTCTGATGTTTTAAAATTTATTTTCTTAGATATCTTTTTCCCTCTCTGGTGATCATTAATTATTAGTTTTTTCATGTATTTTTAAAATTTTATATGATTATTACTCCTAGATGTCATTTGTCAGAGTGAACCGTTACGGTCCCCGTGGAGGAGGAAGGAAAGCACTGAAAGTAAAGAAGAAGAAAATGTCAGTAAAGCAAGAATGGGATGTAAGTCTAGGTGGGATAATACACGGTATAACGTTACATGGAAGGAATAAGTGTGATGACATGGCCTTAGTCACTCAGGATGGTGCTCTGAATGGGGCTTAGCATGTGATATGGTGGAATGGGTTTCTGGGCATGTTATTGGGTTGGCCAAAACGTTTGTTTCGTTTTAAGTAAAAATAAAAGACATTTTTCATTTTCACCAAGAACTTTATTGAACAACGTATTCATTAACCGAATGAACTTTTTGGCCAATCCCATATCCTAAGTCTTGGAGGGAAGAGCAGATGCCTTTGGGGAATTTTTTAAAAATATGCATGTTGAGGCTATAGCTCTACCTCTTTTTAAGAATTGAAATCTTGGAGCTTCCCTGGTGGCGCAGCGGTTGAGAATCTGCCTGCCAGTGTAGGGGACACGGGTTCGAGCCCTGGTCTGGGAAGATCCCACATGCCGTGGAGCAACTAGGCCCGTGAGCCACAACTACTGAGCCTGTGCGTCTGGAGCCTGTGCTCTGCAACAAGAGAGGCTGCAACAGTGAGAGGCCCACGCACTGCGATGAAGAGTGGCCCCCGCTTGCCACAACTAGAGAAAGCCCTCGCACAGAAAGGAAGACCCAACACAGCCAAAAATAAATTAATTAAAAAAAGAAAAGAAAGGAAGGGATTTCCTTTCTCTTCTCTCCTTTAAAAACAAACAAACAAACAAAAAAACACCTGAAATCTTAAGTGGGTGGGGAGTGTGTTTTTAAAAAGTCCCTCACCTCTACTTTGAGAACTCACTGCTTTAAGGCAACTGTAGTTAACCTGAAATCTGAAATTTTTTGGTACATATTTTAGATTTGTCCATAGCAATCTGTGATATCATAATCATGTGAGTGGCATTTTTGACTGAAAAAGTGGGTGATCCTTGCTGTCTTACCCCTCACATTGTTTTTTGCTCATCTCCAGAGATTTGTCAATTTCAGTACAAAGGTTCTCCTAAGATGTAAGACTGGTCTCAGGTATCTGAGACATGATCCCTGGCTCCTACCCTGAGTACCACTTGGTATTATCAAGGGGATTTTTATCTTTTGGAGTTGGGTACTTTGGTTTGGACCATGAGACTTTGGGTACTTTTACTTTCTGTTGTGAAGATTAACTGGTCAGGGACTAGTTTGGATCTTACGGATTCTTTTGGACTTAGAACCTTCTGAGTTGTGGCCAACCACCTTAGCCAGGTATCCTGGGAAAACTGACAGCCTTAGAAAGTGGGGCAGGGGGATTTCTCTATGTTTAGATTGCTTTGTTGCCATGTGATTGGCTATAAAATAGTATAAGGATATGACTCTTAAGGTAATGATACTGATTAAAAGGTGAAAAAATACACCTTAACATTTATGTTATCATAATGTTAACATTATGTTATCATGAAAAAATGATAACATAAGTTGTCCCCTTCAGAGCGGTTACTTTGGGAAGTTCCATATTTATTTTGCTATGCTTCTGTTGCTCAAAACATAATTGAAAACCATTATTTGAAATTGCATTCAGAACCTTCCTCATTTACTTTATATTATCTCCAGTGGTGGAAAAAACTTTGTTTTCTGAAGGTAGATGGAACTTGAAAGTAGTTATAGCTCATTTGGTGTGAATGGTAAATGAGGAAGGAGAGATCAACTGAATAATACTGTTTTGATGAAAATATTGAGGCATTTTCTGAAATGGCTTGTAAATTAGATTTAAAGGCAATTTCAGAAGAAAATACAGTTGACCCTTGAACAACATGGGGGTTAGGGGCACCGACCCTCTGCACAGTCGAAAATCCACGTATAACTTTACAGTTGGCCCTCTGTATCTGTGGTTTTGCGTCCATGGATTCAGCCAACTGTGGATTGTGTCACACTGTAGTATGTATTGAAAAATATCGACACATAAGTAGACCTGTGTTCAAACCCATGTTGTTCAAGAGTCACCTGTAGTTTTAAGCAATAGTAGTATAAATGAAATTATATTTTCTCCCATGAAAGCTAATTCCAAGCATATCACTTATATGCCTAAATTTTTATTATGATTATTACAAACAATTCTCGGGAATTCCCTCATGGTCCAGTGGTTAGGACTTGGCACCTTCACTGCTGAAGGCCCAGGTTCAATCCCTGGTCGGGGAACTAAGATCCCATAAGCCACGTGGCATGGCCAGAAAAACCCCCCAAAAAAACAATTCTCATGATCTTACTGTTGTATCTTGTAAGATATGGAAGGAATAAATCAATATGGAAGGAATAACAGTTTTAGTATATAAAAGACTTGAGCTAAATACAAACTATGGCCCAAAGGTTAAGTCTTTGAATACATCAGAAGCTATTTCACTAGACTCAGTTCTGTATATTTCTCTTAGAATTAAAAGTCTACATTGCTTTTTTCCCTGCCTTACCAAATCTGTATAACACAAATGGCTGAAGTCATTTTGGAAAGGACCAAATTGCAGGGCTGCTACTCAGAGCTGTGCAGGCTGTGCACTGCACAATTCCAAGGGGCACTATTTACATGGCCTGTGATATCAACGGAACCACCTGAGTTGTGCAATGTGGAAGCCCTGCCATTTGGTTTAGTGCCTTTTTACTTGAGTGACTGTTTTCACATTTTATGAAATAATACAATTCCCTCAAAATTTGTCTCTCGTTATGATAGGTTCTATGCTTAAGGTGTTGGCATGGGCACAAATTGAACCTCTACTTTTTGAATTATGTACTACCCGGTTGTTTTCATTATTTTAATATAATGTATGCTTGCTTGGTGAATTTAGTGCTTAATTTCTGTGAGACACTTAAAAATAGTCAGTTATTTTCTACAAGACACCTAAAAGTAATCCATGTTAATATTTAAATTGAGAATTTAATTCTCAAGGAAAGACTTTTTGGTCTCAGGATTTTGAATCCATTTTCAGCCATTAAAATTCAGCATATACTAATATTTTGTAAGAAACCTTTTGCTTTTTAAAGAAAGTTCATCCTTTGTTTTTTTTGCAGAACACTGTAACTGATCTAACAGTTCATCGGGCAACTCCTGAAGATCTGGTAAGTTTACTATTGAAAGTTAAGTCGTTTGTTCATCATCTTATTTGATATTTGATACTTGATACTTCTAACCTACAGAATAGAAACCAGAGGCACTTCTTAGAAGTTGTTCAGTTATTTTTAATCTTGCTTATGTCTATATAAAATCAAAAAGTGTATGTCCTGGGCTTCCTTATTTTACTTAGGCATATCAGTTAGCATGCATTATAATTTCATTAGATAGGTTTGGTTTACAGTTCAAATCTCTCTAGTCCAGTATTTTCCTGTACACATTTATCGTCTTTTCCTATCTGTAGATATCACTAGCATTATTTACCATTACTTCCCTATACAAAAACATACATTATAATTTATTTCTTGAACATGCCATGTACATTTCCACATTTGAGCCCCAGTTCCTGCTATCCTCTTTACTTGGAACAGTTTCCCTACCTTCTTCTCCTCCTCTACAAATCTTACTTTGCTTCCTTATCCTAGTTCAAGTTTTACTTTTAAAAAAAAAGCTTTTATTACAGGTTTGTTTGTTTTTTTAAACAGCTTTATTAAGATATAAATCACATAACATAAAATCCACCCTTTTAAAGTGTACAATTCATTGCTTTTTAGTATATTCACAGAGTTATGCAACCATCATCACTTTCTAATTTTATAACATTTTCATCACTCCCCCAAAAGTAACCCTTTATCCATTAACAGTCACTCTCTGTGCCCCACCCCTCCAATCCCTGGCAACAACTAATCTGTTTTATGTCTCTATGGATTTGCCTATTCTGGACGTTTCATATAAATGCAATATAATATGTATTCTTTTATATCTGGCTTCTTTCTTTTAGCGTAATGTTTTCAAGGTTCATCCATGTTGTAGTATCGGTACTTCATTCCTTATTATTGCCAAATACTATTTTGTTTACGGATATACCATGTTTTATTTATCCATTTATCAGTTGTTGGACATTTGGGTTGTTTCTACTTTTTGACTGTTAAAGATAATGCTGCTATGAATATTCATGTACAAGTTTTTGTGTGAACATACGCTCTTAGTCTCTTGGGCGTATACCTGGAAGTAGAATTGCTGAGTCATATGATATCTCTATATTTAACTTTCTGAGGAACTGCCAAACTGTTTTCTAAAGTGGCTGCACCATTTACATTCTTACCAGCATGTATGAGGGTTCCAATTTTTCCACATCCCTTGCCAGCATTTGTCATTGTCATCTTTGTGGTTTTAGTTCCCTAGGGGGTATAAAGTGGAATCTCATTGTAGTTTTGATTTGCATTTCCCTAATGACTAATGACATTGAGTATCCTTTCATATATTTATTGGCCATTTGTAGTATCTTCTTTGGAGGAATGTCTCTTCAAGTCTCTTAGTTATTTGAAAATTTCCATAGGAAATATGTGACAACTATGAACTGGGCTTGATGAAGAGAGGGACACAAAAAGTAAAATAAAATAAAAATAAAATTGGATTATTTGTGTTTTTATTGTTGAGTAGTAGGAGTTCTTTATATATTCTGGATATGTTTCTTATCAGATATATGATTTGCAAATATTTTCTTCCATTCTGTTGGTTGTGTTTTAGCTTTCTTGATAGTATCCTTTGAAACGTAAAAGTTTTAAATTTTGATGAAGTCCAATTTATCTAATTGTTTTCTTTTGTCACTTGTAGCTTTAGTGTCATATCTAAGAAACCATTGTCTAACCAAGTTCACAAATATTTACTTCTATGTTTTTGTCTGGGAGTTTTAAAGTTTTGGCTCTCATGTTTAGGCCTTTCATCCATTTTGAATTAATTTTTGTGTATGGTGTGAGGTAGGAGTCCAGCTTCATTCTTTTGCAAGTGGATATCCAATTGTCTAAGCACCATTTATTAAAAAGACTGTTCTTTTCACATTGAATTGTCTTGGCACCCTTGTTGAAAATCAATTGTCTGTAAAGATAAGGGTTTATTTTGGACTCTCATTTCTATTCCACTGATCTGTATGTCTATCGTTATGCTAGTACCATACTCTCTTGATTATTGTAGTAAGTTTGAAGTCCTACTCTTTGAAGCTGCCTAACAGTTGCTTTCTTCTCTGAACTGTTGTACTTACTACCTACATAAGGCATTGAGTATATGCCATCTAATGCATGTCATTTATCTTTATATGCATATGTCCAATCTCTGGGCAGATTATTAATGTTTTTGAGGGATAGAGGCCGTATCTTAATGTCGTTGTGGGCCTAGGAATCTTAATCGTAGTATGTACTCATTAAATGTTTGTTGAGGATAATAATGATGCCCAGATGACTTAAAATTTTTTTATTATGAAAAATTTCAAACTCATGTGAAAATAGCGACAAAAGTATAAAGAACTCCCATATACTGTTCACCTAGATATAATAGTTATGAAAATTTTGCCATACTTGTTTCATTTATCTTACCCTTTGCTTCTTCACTGGAGCATTTTAAAGCAAAGCCCAGAGGACATGTCATTTTGTGTCTACATATTCAGTTTACGTTAAAAAAAATAGATATTTTCATATATAACCACAATACCATTATCATGCCTGACAAAAGTAACACTAATATTTTGGTATTACCTAATCCCAATCCATATTCAGATTTCCCCGATTGTCTCAAAAATGTCATCTTCATTTGTTCTTTGTGAATCAGAATGCTTACATAATATTTGGTTGTTAGTCTCTTAATGGACTGATTTCATATTTACATGGTGCAAACTCAGTAGTACATTTTATCAGATGACATACAGGTTTTGTTCATATTCATAGTTCTGAATACTAGAGTGCTTGTAAAGCCAATATCTGCTTTTGTTCCTTAGCCACCTTAGTGAACTCCTCCCTTCTAACTCTTAAGCTGTGGCTCATATCTCTGCTTCTGCTTCTGGAATTCCACTTCCTTGGAGTCCTGCATCTCCATGGACCCACTTCCACATGCAGCCATTGCAGGGCTATAAAAACACTGCATTGTGAGCTCTTGGTGGTGATGTGAATATCATGGAATGGGTGTGCCTTTGCCAGAGATAACTCGGTGGATTTTGTGCCTTTTATGTCATACTCTGTGTGTGTGTGTGTGTGTGTGTGTGTGTGTGTTTATAATTGTACATGTACACACATATGTAACTGAAAAATTTAACAAAAGAATTCTTTTTTTTTTTTTTAATTTATTTATTTATGGCTGTGTTGGGTCTTTGTTTCTGTGTGAGGGCTTTCTCTAGCTGTGGCAAGCGGGGGTCACTCTTCATCGCGGTGCACGGGCCTCTTACTATCGCGGCCTCTCTTGTTGCGGAGCACAGGCTCCAGACGTGCAGGCTCAGTAATTGTGGCTCACGGGCCCAGTTGCTTCCCGGCATGTGGGATCTTCCCAGACTAGGGCTCGAACCCGTGTCCCCTGCATTGGCAGGCAGATTCTCACCCACTGAGCCACCAGGGAAGCCCCAACAAACGAATTCTTAACTTTTATTATGTGCAATGTGTTCTTAATATTTTCTATTCTATATTCTATTTTTTTAAAATGTTGGTTTTGATCCACTAATTTATTTTACCACCCATTAAGTGAGTCCCAAGATGCAGTTTGCAAAACACTACTTTATTGGATAGTCTTGTACAAAAGAAGTAGAAATTAATATTCTTTCATTTTGTGTTTTGGCTAGGTCTACTAGTTTGTTTTATTTATTTATTTTTTGGCCATATCACATGACTTGTGGCATCTCAGTACCCTACCAGGGATTAAACCCAGGCCACAGCAGTGAAAGCCCAGAATCCTACCCATTAGGCCACCAGGGAACTCCCTAGGTCTACTAGTTTTAGATACTTCTTTTTCAAAAAATCATTTTTGAAAAAAAAAAATCATTTTTGAAAATTTAGGAGATGGTGAAAATTTTGTGAATATATATGTGTGTATATATATATTATATATATATATATATATAATATATATATACATATACTGGACTAGAAAAAATTTAAAAAATGAACTAGGTTAGGTTGTCCTACCATCTGAATAGGCAAGTTCTTTGTTCCTGAAACATTCTTTTATATATTTTTTCTTCCATATAGATCCGTCGTCATGAAATACACAAATCGAAGAATAGAGCATTAGTACACTGGGAGCTCCAAGAAAAAGCTTTGAAGAGAAAATGGAAGAAGCAGAAACCAGAAATTTCTAATCTTGAGAAAAGGAGATTGTCTATCCTGAAGGAGGTAATGCTAAACTGCATCATCTGTAGACTTAGAAAGAAAAGAAGAGGTAAATAGGTGTCTCTCTTTTTCCACATATTTGATTCACATTGGACAGACTCTGATCATTATCGTGTCCTTACGCAATGATCTACAGGTAGACTTTGGAAAAAGGAGCAGAGTGACGATTATAGTCTAGTTTTGTGATTTGAATTCCCGCTCTTCAGCTTACTAGCCAGGTGACCTTAAATTGTTAACTTCTCAGCCTGAATTTTCTTATCTTCAAACTGGAGTAACAGTATTTGCCTGATTGTACTGTTAGGAGATTTCAGTGATAAAATATTACTAAAGTGATTAGGACAGTCCTTGGCACATAATTAGTGTCATATATATATATAAAGCTGCTATAATTATTTTTCTCAGTTCAACGACGATGCTGTTAGATTACTTTGCAAAAAAAAAAAAATGTGTGCTAGTCCAACAAATTAGTAAGGCACTTGTCTTTGGCTTAATCTTTTGTCAGATGTAGGGTGTTTGAATAAGTAATCAGAGTGGGTAGGAATACATATTATGGAAAATAAGAGGAAACTGCAGCAAAACCCTTCTTTTATTTGGGCTAAAGTCATTGTAAAAGAAGTGCCTGTTTTCTTCTTGTTCAGTGTTGGAGCTTATGGCACGTGGCTGTCTGGGTGACCTGCTGCAGCTTTAAGTCACATTCTGTCTTTTGAGGAATTTGTTAGGCTTTTTAGTGAAATATGAAAGTCATAACTTTATATATCATGAGGAAGAAGTATATCTCCCAAATAAATGTTTACATGAGCTTGTAAAAAGAACAGTGGATTGAGAGAATGGTTCTTTAGAGGTACGTATCTTTTGGTGATCTTAGGCAAGTCACCTACATTTAAATGTTACATGGTAATTCTCCATGAAAGGCCTAAGAGCACAGATCTGGCCAGGGAAAAAGGCAGCCCCTTTGAGGTGACTCTGGGCTTTAGTTTCCCCTCCCTAGTGGCCCCTGCTCATGTCCTGAATCCCTTATACCTTGTAGATGTGGTAGAATTAGGGATTGAAGAAGAATGGTAAGAGAAGGTGGGTGAAATTTCTCTGCCTTCTTTCTATAATGCGGCTTCTTCATGCCCTAGCGTAGTGTTTATCAACTCTGACTGATTCTAATTTCCATTTAAAAAATTCCCATTTGGGTTTCCCTGGTGGCGCAGTGGTTGAGAGCCCGTCTGCCGATGCAGGGGACACGGGTTCGTGTCCCGGTCTGGGAAGATCCCACATGCTGTGGAGCGGCTGGGCCCGTGAGCCATGGCCACTGAGCCTGCGCATCCGGAGCCTGTGCTCCTCAACGGGAGAGGCCACAACAGTGAGAGGCCCGCGTACCGCAAAAAAAAAAAAAAAAAAAAAATTCCCATTAAAAAAAAAAACAGTATCTGGACTCAGACATATTTATACTCAGGTATTCTAATTCAGTGGATCTGGGATGCAGCCCCACTTAGGTATTTTTAAGACAGTTGCTATGTAATTTTTAATATTTTGCTAGGGTTGAGAACCTCTGCTATTAGTGGGATTTAGGCATTTCCCTTTAACAACATATTTTGGAGGTTTTGCTATGTCAGTATTTAGAAATCTACCTCTTCTTTTTTAATGGCCAGGTAGTATATGGATATACCACAATTTATTTATCTAGTGCTTTATTAGTGGACATTTGGGATGTGTATCAGAGCATGGTATAAGCACCTGGAAAAAAAGAAGACCCCAGAATATACTGGTTTAAACAAAATAGAAATCTATTTCACTTTTATGGAACAGCTCAGATATACATGGTAGTGGTAGGGGGAGCTCTGGTCCTTTATTACAGGGCTTCCATGTCTGAGTTTGCAGTGGCTGTTCCAGCTTCCTTCAGATGTTTCCCAGGCAGCATGAAGTGGGGAAGAGAATGCACGTTACTCCCTTTACGTATCACCCAGAAGCTCTGGCTTCTCTCCCATTGTCCAGAACTTCATCAAGTGACCACTGTCACCTGCAAGGGTGGTTGGGAAATTAGCTATGTATTTGGCTAACTTGGGAGTTCTGCTGTTAAAGAGAAAACAGAAAGAAAGGCTATTGGTGGATAAGTAGCAGTGTCTGCCACCGACAGATTATTTCCTGCCTTGTCACTATAAATGATGTAATGAATATCCTTGAATATGTTTTTGAGTACATGTATAAATATATGTGTAGGATAAATTCTTAAAAGTGGAATTGCTGAGTCAAAGGATTCGTACATCTATTATTTCAGTGTTGCTATATTTGTAATGTCTGTGATAAGGTATGTGAGGGGACCAAAGGAAGAGTCCTCCTTGGGCATATCCACCTAGGTTTTATCATTATGTGTTAGAGCTACCAGGACCCGTCCCCCAGAAGCTGGGCTCCTAGATTAACGTAAATTAAGAAAAAAGCTCTTTGACCAGCATAGTCTTAGATTTCATTTGCTGTATGATCCACTCATGCCATGGGAATCAAGCAAATAAGAGTCCAAATCCAAATCAGAGAGAGGGAGGCTTTGATAAAGATTTTGTAAATTTTAAAAGTATATTAACTAACCTAGTCTCTTTGTACTTTCCCAATTCTGTCTGGTTTTCATTACCAGAGAGCAAAACTGCTAGCATGAGAAGTTTCTAATAATGTTTTTGAAGGGACCTTGACTGATCTTTTGAAAATCCAAGATGTATTCTTGGATTAAGTTTGGTTTTGTGCTCTGCAAACCCATCTGGGGAATTAATATATACAGATGGGCCTGCAGAGATTGATTTGCCTATCATGAGGATGAGTTTTATCATAGAGGAGTGATAAAGAAATCCAGAAGGAGCAACAGAAAGCCAATGCTCTGACCTCTGGCCGCTCAAGCTGTCTGCCCCAAGGAGCCTGGGCAGGGACTAGAAGGGAGAGGGCTGCAGGGCAGTGGGTTTTCTGGAGACCTCATTATAATTAGTATCAGGTCTTGATATGATAAAATTATTCCTCCACAATCTGCTTCTTTCAATTTATATCTCTTCATTTTGATAGGAAGTCAGTACCTTTTTTAAAAATAGTAAACAAAACTGCTGCTAGGAAATATATTTTGTATAATTTTTCTAGTATAAATGGTAGATTATAGTGCTCCATTTACTTTCTCTCCTAAACTCTAATGGCATGTGCTACAAGATGGCTAACCAGGGATGAAAATTTAAGTTGTAACAACATTCTCAAATGTCTCTAGAATTGTATACAGATTTAGTATACACTTCTGTATCTCTTGACAGGGCCTAGGATGCCAGTCTTCTGACTCCAAATGTGCTCTTTGTCCTGTGCCATTCCAAAACTAACTCTTTGTGGAGAGAACAGATTCAGGACTTTATTCTCACTAACAGAGCCAGCCAACCTGTTTGGCTTTAGCAGGGGAAGAAGGGGGAAAAAGTCAGAATGTGACTCTTGTTATTTTTCTTCATGTCCTAAAACAGTAACTGAGGTCACATTGTATGCTTGTTTCCATAGTCTAGAGAAATTCTGGTAAGAGCATTTGTTACCAGATGTTTTGATTTGAGTCAGTGTTGGAAACTGGAAAATTTCCAATTTTGAGACTCCTTTCGGCCTAAGAATGCGATCTGGTGGTGGTAGGTGTTGACTTGGTTTCACTCTAGCCCGTGCATCCTTGCTTGTAACTGGGAAAATTCCTAAGTTGAAAGTGTATAATCAGAGACACCACGGTATTGGTATTTTTTGAGTTCTCATTTTTCCAGAATAAAAATCGAGCTTGTTTATAAATGCAGAAGCATCACTTTTTTGTTTAATGCCCCCAAAGTCGTGTCTCACGCCGTGTTTTTTAAGTTGTGGGTCATGACCCATTAGTGGATTATGAAATCACTTTAGTGGCTGAAACACCAAAGAGGCACACATCTGAGTTTATGGCTCAGAGATTCATGTTTAATCAGTGTTTTTCAAACTGTGGATCACAACTTTTTAATGGATTGTAAAATCAAGTTAGTGGATTGCAACCATCATTTGAAAAAATAGAATAGAAACTAAAAAGAAAATATCAGAGTGGTTATCAAAGAGTAAGTTTAAGCAAAGCTTTTATTTTGGTGTTTGTCTACATTTGTGTGTGGACTGGGTCATAATTTAATAATGTATTTCTTTGGATCAAAGCCAAGCATTTGAAATCCACTAATTATTATAATAGCTCCATCTACTGGTACTTAATGATATTGCCACTGAAGGATTTGAGATGATTTTTAAGCTCCTGCCTTTGTATGGACTTTTCCTTTGTGATTTATTAAGTATATATATTTTTTCTGAATAATAATATTTATCACTAACATGTGTCTAGATTCTTAATGATCAATACCAGATGCAGGATGTATTGGAAAAATCTGATCATTTGATGGCTACAGCAAAAGATCTGTTTGTTGATTTTCCTCGTAGGCGCACAGGTAAAGTAGTCACATCAAACAAAATTTCTTTATCTTATTCATCAAAGCCCACATCTGGCTGTTTGAAAGAATTTAAAATCTTTTCTCAGTCATCATATTATTTCTATCACATGTGTTCTAGGGTGGATAGCATACAAGAGTTGTTAGACATAGATTTATTACAATTTATTTGCTTTTCACTAAGAATATTAACTATTACAAATTGCTCAAGTTAAGGAAAGGTAAATTGTTATTATTTATTAAAACATTTTGTGAAATGTATAAGATTTCATAATTTAAGGTATGATTTCATTTTCAGCTTATTAATATTAAATTACTGTATAATTAAAGTATCTGCTTTGTATGTAATTTGAGTGAAGCTTAATTTGAAAACTAAAGCAACTTCAGTGTCTCTCTAAAAGGAACTTTGCCTCTTGTGAGATGCACAACATTATTCACTTTAATGTGTATATAATCTGTTGTTTATCTTAATCCCTAAAAACAGATCATTAGTTTTTAGTTTAAGGTTTGAATCCTGGCTTGGCCGCTCGCTAGTGTGACTCTGTGCCTGTTGCTTCACGTCTCTGAGTTTCAGTTTACCCATATGTAAAATAATGATACTAATAACCTCATAGGATTTTGTGAGGGTGAAACAATTTAATATATGTAAAAGCATTTAGAACAATGCCTGGCATATAGTAAGCATTGTTTAAGTGCAAGTTGCTATTATTATTATTTAAGATTTTCATATGATAATTCAGACCTATGGCAGTGTATAGTATGTGTGAAGTCAATTTAATTAAATGAAACAAAGTCATCATGACTTATTTTCCTTCTGCAGGGTTTCTGAATGTAACAATGGCTCCTGATTCCTCTCAAGGTCCCATTGTGGTAAATCAAGACCCTGTCACCCAGGCCATCCTTAGTGAATCTGTTATTGAGCCTCAGGTAATGTGCTTTGCTCACAGCCATAATGCTCATGCTGAAATTCAGTTTAAGTTGATGTAGATAGGCATAGTGGTAAACATTTCAAAAGCTTTATACTATCTAAATACCAAGTTGTGGTTGCTAGAATTGTTCTTACTCAAGCATAGTGCACTTTCTGTGAGTAATGCTTGTACTAAACAAGATAGGACTAGATAATAATAGCTAACATTTATTGAGTGCTTACCTAGGAGGTAGTTACTATTATCCCCATTTAGCAGATGGAAAAACTGAGGCTCAGAAAAATTAAGTAAGTTGTCCAAGATCACATAGCTAGTTAGCATGAGAGATGGCATTCAAATCTAGGCTGTCTGGCTCCATAAGACTGTGTCACCCAGAGATGTAGAGAACAAACGTATGGACACCAAGTGGGGAAGTTGGGGGGGGTGGTGGTGGTGGTATGAATTGGGAGATTGGGATTGACATGTATAGTATACACTAATATGTATAAAATAGATAACTAATAAGAACCTGCTATGTAAAAAATAAGTAAATAAAATTAAATAAAAAAAAAAAAGACTGTGCACCATCTACAAATATGGAAACAGCAAGAGAGTCTTTCCACATCCCACTTTGGAGTCAGGTGAATCTATGTTCATATTCTGTTACTTAGTAGTTGTTCGATGTTGAGTTGATTTCTCAAGGTATCTGAGTTGGCTCAGAGAGTTTTTTGTTAAATGGGAATAGAATATACCTGCTATGGTTGTTGTGAGGATCAGCTCAGATAGGTTATGTAAAGTGTTGAGCATAATACCAGATATTAGTTCTTCATTAAATCTTTGTCCCTTCTTTTTTTAAAAATAAATTTATTTATATTATTTATTTATTTTTGACTGCTTTGGGTCTTCGTTGCTGCACGTGGGCTTTCTCTAGTTGCAGTGAGTGGGGGCTACTCTTTGTTGGGAGCTTCTCATTGCAGTGGCTTCTCTTGTTGCGGAGCATGGGCCCTAGAGCACGCGGGCTTCAGTAGTTGTGGCACTGGTGCTCTAGAACACAGGCTCAGTAGGTGTGGCTCACGGGCTTAGTTGCTCTGCGGCATGTGGGATCTTCCTGGACCAGGGATCGAACCCCTGTCCCCTGCATTGGCAGGTGGATTCTTAACCAGTGCGCCACCAGGGAAGCCTCAAAAGAATATTTTAGATATCTGAAAGTCAGTGAATTAGTTCTAATGTATTAGTATGTTTAAAAAGCAGCTACCCAAGAAACTTTGAATTTATTGACTAGTTACATGGGAAAAGTATAATAGTAAAACATTCATTAGCTGTGTCTTAATCTAATTGGAACTCTTAATTAATCAAAATGTTTAGAATTTTGAGATAGGAAACATTTTTTAAAAGCCCATGAAGAATTGAATACTAAAATAAGTCAACTTTTTAAGAATGACTAGGTCTCAGTACCTGTTTAATGCAATTTCCTAAGTTACTTGTATCTTTTATGAAAAAAAGGAGAATCATCAATTAGATGGATGATCCTAGGGAATTACAAGGTCCAGAATCATATAAATATACCGTTTTCTACTTATAAAGGCAATTAAGTAGAATGTTACACATATTTTTAATAGCCAAAGTCCATTAGCCATATCCCTAGCCAAAAGCCATGTATGTTTTGGCACTTATTAAAAAGTTAGCTTTCTGGGCTTCCCTGGTGGCGCAGTGGTTGAGAGTCCGCCTGCCGATGCAGGGGACATGGGTTCGTGCCCCGGTCCGGTAAGATCCCACATGCCGTGGAGTGGCTAGGCCCGTGAGCCATGGCCGTTGAGCCTGCGCGTCCGGAGCCTGTGCTCTGCAACGGGAGAGGCCACAACAGTGAGAAGCCCAAGTACCGCAAAGGAAAAAAAAAAAAGTTAGCTTTCAAATGATCATGGTCTCTATGATGAAGGTTGGGAAGTGGCAAGAGGCAAGGTAAGAGAGACAAGAAGGAGCTGGGTTATGAAGGGCTAAGGAACCAGAAAGCAAGAGTAGAGCCACTAAAGGATTTTAAGAAGAGCACAGTCATGGCAAAATTGACAGTAACGTGGAAGATGGATTGGGGAGGGAGGGACAAGACTGGTGAGAGGATCTGGTTAGAAGACTCACATTGGAATCTTAGTGAGAAGTGGTGAGGACTGACCCAAAGCAGTGGCAGTAGGGAAGAAGGTAGTGGGGAAGAGGGATAGATTTGAGAGATGAAGAAGGGATAGAATTGACAGGATTGGGTGATTGATTGGATGTGATGGATGAGGAAGAAGGATAATTTCCAGTTTGCTGGCTTGAGAACCTGAGTAGATAGTGATGCTGTTTATGGTCTTGGTAACATGACAGGAACAAGGTTTCTGGAAGAATGATAGTAGAGGCTTAGGAAAATGATGAATTTTAGACATGTTGAGTATATGTGTGTAGGATGTTCTCCTAGGGGTATCTTTTAGGCAGTTGGATATAAATGTTGAGGGCTCAAGAGAGATCTGAGTGAAGCTAGAAATTTGGAAATTAACAGCATTTGGCTCGTAATTGCACCTTGGAATTAGATATAATCATACAGAAAATGAGTCAGATGAGAGGAGAAAAGGTCCAAAGGGAGAACCTTGAGTGACATCAGAAAAAGGGAAGGGTAGGAAAAGAACCAATAAAGGAGATTGGGAAGGAATGGCCAAAAGAAGAAAAACCAAGAAAATCTGGTATCATGGAAGTGGAAAAGAAAAGTTTATCTTCCTCAAAAGAAGATTTTGAGGGAAAGAAATGAGTGGTCATTGATGTCTAATGAGTCAGAAGTAAGGGAAGGCAAAGACAGAAATATCCATTTGATTTGGGAACAGGTGTGTTGATGTTGACCATGTAGAGAACAGCTTAAATGGGGTGGCAGGGCAGAAGCAAAGTTGCAGGGCATAAATGGTGAATGAGAAGTGGCGGGCAGCTTTTTCAAGAAGTTTGTTGCACAGAAAGAGTAGATGGTAGCTCGAGGTGAGTATAGGGTACGGATAAGATGGCAAAGACTTAGATTTAAATGTGGATGAGCTGAAGCCAGTAAGGAGAAGTTGAAGATGCAGGAGAGAGAAGCGACAATTGATGGACTAGAAAGAGGTAAGAGGGTTTGGGTTCTAGACCACATGTGGAGGGATTAGCCTTAGAAGGAGGAATCTCTCTTCTGTTATGACAAAAAGAAAGGATGAGTGTGTATATAACCAACCTGTGTTATTATTTTATTGTTGTGTTGATAAAGGCTCTTAATGAAGTAGATGATGACCAACGAGAAGGAACTGTTAACAGCCAGTCAGAAGAAAGTGAGAATGAGTTGGGTAACTCTCTAAGCTCTCAGTCAAACACAAATGCGGACACGTAAGTATAGATGGCATAAGTATCTAAGATGCTTCCTTTTTTTCCAAGGCCATTTCTTCCCCCACCCCTACTTTATTGAGATATAATTGACATATAATGTTGTATAAGTTTATAAGGCATACAACATGTTGATTTGATATACTTATATACTGCAAAATGGTTACCATCATAGCATTAAGTGATGGATGGTTAATACCTCTGTCACATCATATAATTACCATTTCTTTTTTGTGGTGAAAACATTTAAGATCTTCTCACTTAGCAACTTGCAAGTATAAAATAAAATATTATTAGCTATAATCACAAGAAGCTGTTCATCTTATAACTGGAAATTTGTACCCTTTTACCATCTTCCCATTTGCTCCACCTCCCAGCCCCTGGTAACCACCACTCTGTTTCTATGAGTTTAGCTTTTTTATTATATATTTTTTAGTTTTTAGTTTTTTGAAAATTGTTTTATTTATTTATTTATTTAGGCTGCATTGGGTCTTCGTTGCTGCATGGGCTTTTTCTAGTTGCAGTGAGGGGGGGGCTGCTGTTTGTTGTGGTGCACAGGCTTCTCATTGTGGTGGCTTCTCGTTGCAGAGCACGGGCTCTAGGCTTGTGGGCTTCAGTAGTTGCAGCACGCAGCCTCAGTAGTTGCGGCACATGGGCTCAGTAGTTGTGGCTCACAGGCTCTAGAGTGCAGGCTCAGTAGTTGTGGCGCATGGGCTTAGTTGCTCTGCGGCGTGTGGGATCTTTCTGGACCAGGGGTCAAACCCGTGTCCCCCTGCATTGGCAGGCGGATTCTTAACCACTGCGCCACCAGGGAAGTCCCCTCAGCTTTTTTAGATTCCACGTATAAGTGATATCATACAGTATTTGTCTTTCTTTGTCTCACTTGTATTTCTCAATGTAATGTCTTCCAGGTTCATCCATGTTGTCACAAATGGCATGATTTCCTTCTTTCTCATGGCTAAATAATATCTCACTGTATATGTATACAGTGGAATATGATACATATCTATGTATCTCAATCACATCTTCTTCACCCATTCATATGTTGACATATACTTAGGTTGTTTCCATATCTTGGTTATTGTGAATAGTGCTGCAGTTAACATGGGAGTGCAGATATCTCTCTGAGATCCTGTTTTCATTTCCTTTTGATATATACCCTGAAGTGGAAATCCTGGATCATATGGTAGTTATATTTTTAATTTTTTGAGGAACTTCCACACTGTTTTCCATAATGGCTGTACCAATTAACAATGCCACCAACAGTGCACAAGGGTTCCCTTTTCTCCACATTCTCATTAACACTTGTTATCTCTTGACTTTTTGATGATAGCCATTCTTATTATAGATGTGAAGAGATACCTTATTGTGGGTTTGTTTATTTAATCATTTTTATGTGTTTGTTTTATGTTTGCTTTTTTTAGTTTGCTTTCTGTTTTTGTTTTGTTTTTATTGTTTGTTTTTTTGGGTTCTTTTGTTTGGTTCTCTTGTTTTTTGTTTTCTTTGTTTTTTTACTTTTGTTTTATTTTTTGTTTGGTTTTGCTTTTATTGTGGCTTTGATTTTCATTTCCCTTATGATTAGTGATGTCAGGCACCTTTTCGTGTGTGTACTTGTTGGCTATTTGTACGTCATCTTTGGAAAAATGTCTGTTCAGTTCCTCTGCCCATTTTTTTTATTGGATTGTTTGGGTTTTTTGCTATTAAGTTGTATGAGTTCTTTATGTATTTTGGATATTAACCCCTAATTAAATATATGATTTGCAAATATTTTCTCCCATTCCATAGATTGCCTCTTCATTCTGTTGATTGTTTCTTTTGCTGTGCAGAAGCTTTTTGGTTTCATGTAGTTCTAGTTATTTTTTTTTGCTTGTGCTTTTGGTGTCAGATCCAAAAAACTGTTGCCAAGATCAATGTCAATGAGCTTCCCCTATGTTTTCTTCTAGGATTTTTACCATTTCAGGTCTAATGTTTAAGTCTTTAATCCATTTTGAGTTAATTTTTGTGAGTGGTGTAAGGTAGGGGTCCAATTTCATTCTTTTGCACATCTTTATCCAGTTTTTGCAATGCTATATGTGTGTGTATATATATACACACACACACACACAAGTATTTAAGTTGTTTCCAATATTTTTCAATTAAAAAATGCTGCAGTGAATAACTTATGCATATGTATTTTTGTATGGTTGAAGGTGTGTATTTAGAGTAAATTACTAGAAGTGGGATTTTGGGATTAAAAGGTAAATGCTATGTAATTTTGTTCTAAAATTACTGAATTCTGCTTTATGAGGGTTGTAGTATTTTGCACTCCTACTGGCAACTTACAAGAGTGTCTGCACCAGAGTGTGTTGTCAGACTTCTCTGCTGATTTCATAGGTGAGAAATGTTATCTCAGCGTAGTTTTACTTTGCCTTTCTAAGTGAAATTGATAATTTTGTCATATATTTAAGGGACATTACAGTGAATTGTCTATTCATGTCTTTTGCCCATTTTGCTTTTAGGTTTTTGATCCTTTTTTTATTAATTTGTAAGCATTCTTTACATATTAAGGATATTAGTCTTTTACCTGTGTAATATGTTATATTTTCTCCCAATTCGTTGTCTTTTGAATTTCTTTAACAAGTAAAAGAGTTAAGAATATATATATAGTGCTCGCTTTGGCAGCACATATGCTAAAATTGGAACAATACAGAGAAAATAAGCATGGCCCCTTTGCAAGGGTGACACACAAATTTGTGATGCATTCCATGTTTAAAAAAAAAGAATATAGGGCTTCTCTGGTGGTGCAGTGGTTGAGAGTCCGCCTGCTGATGCAGGGGACACAGGTTCGTGCCCCGGTCCAGGCAGATCCCACATGCCGTGGAGCAGCTGGGCCCGTGAGCCATGGCCGCTGAGCCTGCGCTTCCAGAGCCTGTGCTCCTCAACGGGAGAGGCCACAACAGTGAGAGGCCCGCGTACCGCAAAAAAAAACAAAAACAAAACAACAACAACAACAAAAAAGAATATATATATAGTTTGAATTTATCATTCATTGCTTTTACATGTGGATCTTGAATCATACTCTGAAATTCTTTCCTAAAACTGATTTTAGAGGAATTCACTCATGTTTCTTCTGATACTTCTGTGGTTTTATTTTTTATTTAGTTCTCTGATCCATTGGAAGTTTATTTTGGTATGTGGTATGAGGTATGGCTCTGCTTCTTATCTTTTCCTAAATTGGTAACCAATTGCCCCAGCACCATTTATTACTGCCCCACTGATCTGAGATTCTGCCTGCATACATTAATTACCGTGTGTACCTGGATCTACTTCTGAATTTTCTAGTCCACTGGCCTTGTTTCTGTAGTCATGCTCCAACACCACACTGTTTGTTTTTTTGGTTTTTTTTGCGGTACACAGGCCTCTTACTGTCGTGGCCTCTCCCGTTGCGGAGCACAGGCTCCAGACACGCAGGCTCAGCGGCCATGGCTCATGGACCCAGCTGCTCCGCGGCATGTGGGATCTTCCTGTACCGGGGCACGAACCCGTGTCCCCTGCATCGGCAGGCGGACTCTCAACCACTGCACCACCAGGGAAGCCCACCACACTGTTTTAATTAGAGTTTATATTGTTTTAGTAGACTTCCCTCCTAGCCTTTTCCAGTTCAGAGTTTTCATAATGATGGTTACATGTTTATTCTTCTGTATGAATTTAGTGTCAACTTATTTGGCATCATAAAAAAGTTTATTGATATTTTTGTTATACTAATAAATTAACTAGAGAGACCTGACATCTTTATTATGCTGGGTTTTACTATCCAAGAACAAAGGATGTTTTTCAATTTGTTAATGTCTACCTTTTTGTTTTTGAGGAGTATTTTAATGTTTTTTTTATATAGGTTTCCTCATTTCTTGTTAAAATTATTCCTGAGTATTTTTGTTGTTGGTTACTATTTTATTTTATTATTTATTAATTTATTTTTTGAGAGAAGGAAGGATTTATTATTACTTGCAGCAAGTAAGATGAACTCAGGGGATATTTCCCAAAGCAGTGTCTCCCCAAACAGTAAAATTGGGGAAGTTTTAAGCTAAGAGTACATGCATATTCATGAAGAGGCTTGAGCAGAGGAGAATTCAGCATAGAATTGGGACAAACGTTGGCAGAGTCCAAGCTTTAGTTGATTGAAGTCAGGAGGGTCAACATCATCATTCCATCTTCCACCTAGGTGGGGGCCTTAGTTCCTGCAGAGCTCAAAAACTGTATCAGATTGTTATGTATATCCCTTGAGGAGCAATTAGCACTCATTTTATTGCTGAACTTTTGTTTCTTGACTGTGTTTTCTTTGTTACTGAATTCCCTTACTTCCCTTAAGATCATTAACTACCGAGACTGGTTCAAGGGCAAGAATTGTGGTCGGGCTTAGATCACAAAATGGCTTAGGCCAAAAGTGGCTTCTCTCTCTCTCTCTCTCTTTTTTTTTTTTTTGCGCGGTACACGGGCCTCTCACTGTTGTGGCCTCTCCTGTTGCGGAGCACAGGCTCTGGACGTGCAGGCTCAGTGGCCATGGCTCACGGGCATAGCCGCTCCGCGGCATGTGGGATCTTCCTGGACCGGGGCACAAACCCGTGTCCCCTGCATCAGCAGGCAGACTCTCAACCACTGCACCACCAGGGAAGCCCACTTCTCTCTTTTTTAAAAATTTATTTATTTTATTGAAGTATAGTTGATTTACAGTGTTGTGTTAGTTTCTGCTGTACAGCAAAGTGATTCAGTTATACACATATGTGTTCTTTTTCACATTCTTTTCCATTATGGTTTATTACAGGATATTTTTTATATATATATATATATATAAAATACAGTGGGACCTTGTTGTTTATCCATTCTGTATATAATAGTTTGCATCTGCTAATCCCAAACTCCCAGTCCATCGTTCCCTTCCCTTCCCTCCTGTTTGGCAACTATGAGTCTGTTTCTGTTTCATGAAAGTTCATTTATGTCATATTTTAGATTCCACATATCATATGATATTTGTCTTTTTCAGTTTGACTTGTTTTACTTAGCATGATAATATCTAGGTCCATCCATGTTGCTCCAAATGGCATTATTTCATTCTTTTCTATGGCTGAGTAGTATTCTTATGTGTGTGTGTGTGTGTGTGTGTGTATGTGTCATGCCCCATCTTCTTTATCCATTCATCTGTCGATGGACATTTAGGTTGCTTCCATATCTTGGCTATTGTAAATAGTGCTGCTGTGAACATAGAGGTGCATGTATCTCTTCAAATTATAGTTTTGTCCAGATATTTGCCCAAGAGTGGGATTGCTGGATCATATGGTAATTCTATTTTTAGTTTTTTAAGGAATCTCCACACTGTTTTCCATAGTGGCTGCACCAATCTCCATTCCTACCAAAAATGTAAGAGGGTCCCTTTTATCCACACCCTTTCCAGCATATATTATTTGTGTAATTTTGACGATGGCTATTCTGACTGGTGTGAGGTGGTACCTCGTTGTAGTTTTGATTTGCATTTCTCTAATAATTAACGATGATGAGCTTCTTCTCATGTGCCTATTGGCCATCTATATGTCTTTTTTTTTTTTTTTTTTTTTTGCGGTACGTGGGCCTCTCACTGTTGTGGCCTCTCCCGTTGAGGAGCACAGACTCCGGATGCGCAGGCTCAGCGGCCATGGCTCACGGGCCCAGCCGCTGCACGGCATGTGGGATCTTCCCGGACCGGGGCACGAACCCGTGTCCCCTGCATCGGCAGGCGGACTCTCAACCACTGCGCCACCAGGGAAGCCCAGTTTTCTTCTTTTTTTTGCATGTTGGGGGCAGGAATTTTAATTAGCTGAAATATTTCAATTTCAGTTTTCTGTTTTGATATACTGCCTTTGTTATACTGTACATTTTGTGGAGAGGTTTGGGAGTTTTAGGTGATTCTTCTGTCAATTATGGTGAAGCACAGCTTATTTAGAGCCTTTTTTAAAAAAAAAAAAAAGCATTGGTGGGTTAAAGTTGGCTTGTTCTCCAATATCATGGTTCTCTTTTGTCTTGAAGGACTTTTGCATCTTTTCTCCTTTAGCACTCAGCCTCCAAAGGGTACCACTCCCTTCATGTTCACTCTCTTCTCCTTAAGAAGTGATGCCTTCCCAAGACTACCACCTTGGGTTCTACAAACTTCTTGGTGGCGTTATGATTGCCCAGGTTTTTTTTTTGTTTTTTTTTTTTTAAGTATTTACATACTTAGAGTGGACTTTTTCTTTCTAGAGGTGATTTTTGTCACCATTAGGCTCTCAGCTTTCCTTTTCTCTGTGCAGTTATTTTGAACTGCCCCCATTCTTTGCAAAGGCTTCTTACAGGAGCTCAAGAAATATCTTTGCTGGAATTTGACGCTTATTTTTCTACCTACAGGTAGTTTGAAGTTAGTAGTATTCTCTGTCTTCCAATAATATAGAAGGTATGGGTTATATGCTGTTTTATTTGCTTTTCTTGTTTCACTGTATAGTTTTTTGTAGGATGTGTAGAGTAATTCAAATTTAGCTGGTCACCATTTGTTAGGAATACCTGGAAATATGTATCGTCTTTTAAGTACTTTTTCTTTCAGAACCTAAATATAACTAACCTTGTACAGAATTACGTTTATTATTCAAGCAACAGAAATTTATTCTCTCACAGTTCTAGAGGCCAGAAATCCTTAATCAGTTTCACTAGACTGAAATGAAGGTGTTGGTATTGCCACATTCCCTCTGGATACTCTAAGTTATAATCCACGCCTTGCCTTTTCCAGCTTCTGCTGGTTGGTGGTGTGTTTTTGGCTTGTGTCCACATCACTCCAGCCTCTGCCTTCACCTCCACATCACCTTCTCCACTTGTGTGTGTCAAAACCTCCCTCTGCTTCTCTCTTAAGGATGCATATTATTGCATTCAGGGCCCACTTGGGTAGTCCAGGATCATCTTCCTATTTCAAGACCCTTAACTTAATCCATCTGCAAAGTCCCTTTTTAGTCAGATAAGGTAACATTCACAAGTTCCAGGGATTAGGTTATGAGTATCTTTTGGAGGGCCATTCTTAAGCCTACCATAGATAGTATTGTCTTATTTTGTTGTTGTTATTTGATATAACCTAATTCTTAAAAGTATAAACATTAGAGGTGGTAATAGGAGTTCAAACTGGTTTGGATTTTCCCAACTTGTACAGAAATCTCATTATGACACTTTTCTTAGGACTTATCCTGAAGGTTGGACTTAGTCCTAACTAACACTGTCTTACAGAGGAGTCTTTCTGATGCTTTGATAACTAGCCATAATGTGAATGGACCACATTACAGCCTTTTGTTAACTAAACTTAATAGCAACTAGTGTTCAATGTGCTGTCCACAGGTTGCTTTAAAGCAACTCCTCTAGGTTGAGGTTTATAGAGCCACTAAATAAGATTTCCCCTTTCCTCTCTCATTGTTGTTGTTGTTTTCCCATAACAGTTTTATTGATTTATAGTTCACATACCATACACTCTACCCATTTAAAGCATAATATTCAAAGATCTTCAGATTTTTAGTATATTCATTGAATTGTTCAACCTACAGTCAATTTCAGAACATTTTCGTTACCCTCAAAGAAGCCCTATACTCTTAAATAGTCAGACCCTATTTTCTCCCAAACCTTTCAGTCCAATCTAATTTGCTAGATGAATCTGGGTTTTTTTGTTTTTGTCTTAAATCTCTGTGGATTTGCCTGTTTGGACATTTCCTCTGTATAGAATCATGCAGTATGTGATATTTTGTGTCTGGGGTCTGTCACATGTTTTCAAGATTTATCCATATTGTAACATGTTAGCACTTCATTCTTTTTATGGCTGAATAATATTCTTTTGTGTGGATAGAGCACATTTTACTTATCCATTCATCAGCTGGTGGACATTTGGGTTGTTTCCACTTTTAGACCCTCTACCTCTTTTAAATATTAGTCTAGTTGGGGAATAGACAAAGAAATCAGACAACTGAAGATTGAAAAATCAGCTTCATCAGTGATAAAGCTGATTACAGCAAAAGGCTTATCTCTCTCACCCCCTACACTGTAGCTCTTCTTCTCATTCCCTCTCCCCGCCTCCCTGAAACACAGGGGCAGAGTCTGCTCCAGTCACTTTACTTCAGTGATGAGCAGAGACTGTGCTCTGAGGACAAGCTCCTTCATAGAAACCATGTACTTTCTCTAGAGAAAGAGAGAGGAGGACATAACCTATAGCACAAAACTTCAGAAAGGGCAAATCGCTCCTGGTTCAGGAGCCAGCATAGCTAGGAAACTGGGAGGGAGATGGAATGATTCCTTCTAACACCGAGAAGACTGGCATTTTAGATTTTTATCTTATAACTTAAAGCAAAACATATTTCTCTTTGATTATGAATTATTAAAAGTTTCTTCAAATCAAACATGTAAACAGTTGAACAAGTTAAATGATAGTACTTATTAATTCTAATATAGCTTGTTGTCCCATAATTTATAGGTTTCTCCACAAAATAACGGAAGATAATTCCGAGTTAATTAATAAACTATGGACTGATATTCAGCAGAAAGCAGCAACACAAACACAAATAACAACCTCTTCAGGAACTCCATCATCTGCTTCTCCATCAGGAGAACAAAAAGGTTTGGTTCCTGACTGTATTAGTTCTCCCAGAGTAGTAGCTTACTTTATTATGTTCTTTCTTAAGCACAGTAATTTTTTAAAGGAACATTACTTGAGTTTTGACTGTCTTAGCCTGGTTGAGTAAATACTCATTGACCTGTCGATTGACATGCTTAAAGTTTTTTTGTTGTTGTTCACTTGAGATACTTTTGGAAAAATTCTCCCTTTTAGCTGCTCTGAATGCTACCAATGCTGTTAAGAGAATCCATACGAGGCGTCAACTGGAAGAATCTACTGAGACTCTAGACTCAAGCTATGTAGTGAGACAAGTGCTGAACTCAAGGAAGCAAAAACAGCTGCTAAATAAAGGTTCAGTCTCTTAATTGACAAAGTGGGTTATTAAACATGTAACTTGACACAGCTATCTTAGTTTATTAGTGCATGTCTTTTCCCTTAAACTCATCCAGTTGGATCCTACTAAGTAAGAGTTTGTTGAATGGTAGCCAGGCAATGCCTCCTTTTATTCCATGTAACTCTAGAAGGATGGTTCTCATCCATTCATTATAGATAGTGTAAATCTGGTTCAAACAGTATAGATTCTTTATGAGAAAATGATGATAACTTCGATAAAAAACCTTTTATAAATTGTGAACAACAGTCAAACGTTTTTCTACTGTAGTTTTTCCCAGTCTTAACATAGAATGACTTCTGTCATTATCAGTGAAAAGAAAACCAGATTTGCGTGCTCCTTCAAAACAGAAGAATAGCGTGTTATCAGCCAGCACAGCCTCCACAGACTTACCGAATAGCAGTAACCCCAGCCTAGATGTCCTCAAACACATGATACATGAAGTGGAACATGAAATGGAAGAATATGAGCGGTGGACAGGACGCGAGGTCCGGGGGCTCCAGAACAGTCAGGGTCTCACCGGCTTCACCCTGTCGCTCGTGAGCTCCCTCTGTCGCCTGGTTCGGTACCTTAAAGAGGTGAGGTTATTAGAGTCTTCTCTTCTGCCAGACTAATGGCAGAAATGAGTAGGTTTTTCCCCTCTACACTTGAATTATTGCAATCTCCAAATAAAGTATAGTCAAATTTGAATAGCTTTGTTTAAAATACCTCAGCTTTAGATGATCTGTAGTAAAGGTTTATCCTCTTAATTTTCCTCTACATCCTTATACAGATAACATCAGATAAGTGATGTTGATTTTAATATGAGCTTTAGTAAAATATAATTAGTTAGGTAAATCTGCTATAAATAAAATTATATCTTGTGCTAATACTTCATATTACTGTTTGGCAGTTACAGGTTAATGAGAACTACTAAACATGTCCTCATTCTACTGCTTTTCTCTGCTTGCTATTCCCACTTCAGTTCAGTTTGGAGAGTGGTATGCCTGTAATCTGTAGACACAGATTAGGAAAATTCTTCATATTATTTGTATCACTGGTAACTTGGGCTTTGCTTCAGTGTTTGAAATGGGAGACATTTTATTGTTGTAAAAGTAATTTATAAGACAAGCAAGAATTGTATCTTTTATTTATTTTTTTTTACATCTTTAAAGAATTGTATCTTTAATTCATTTGTGAATAATAATCAGTCCTCAGAATGCTGTGGGATTAGAAGGTATTTAGAAGGTATTAGAAGGTATTTATAAAGGTATTATACCTTTTTAAAAAACCTATTTAAACTGTTATTTATTTTTTATATATTTAAATTTGTTAAGCAAATATGACCAAAAACTGTTTAAGGAAATTTTATCATTTAAAAAAAGTTGATTCACCAACCTAATTTACATGTATCAATTTCTCTGGAGATGTCTTCCTAAATTTTCTTTTTAAAAAATTAATTAATTAAAATGTTTACTTCTGTTTTATATTTTTAAATTTAATTTTAGTTTTATGTTTTATATAGGAGTATATTTGATTTACAATGTTATGTTAGTTTCAGGTGTACAGAAAAGTGATTTAGTTATACATGTACATATGTCTATTCTTTTTCAGTCTTTTCCCATATAGTTTATTACAGAGTGTTGAGTAGAGTTCCCTGTGCTATACAGTAGGTCCTTGTTGATTATCTATTTTATATATAGTAGTGGGTATATGTTAATCCCAACCTCCTAATTTATCCCTAGCCCCTGCTGCCAACCTTTCCCCTTTGGTAACCATAGTTTGTTTTCTAAGTCTGCTAGTCTGTTTCTGTTTTATAAATAAGTTCATGTGCTATACAGTAGGTCTTGTTGGTTATCTATTTTATATATAGTAGTGTGTATATGTTAACCCCAACCTCCTAATTTATCCCCAGCCCCCTCACCCGCCTCCACCAACCTTTTCCCTTTGGTAACCATAGTTTGTTTTCTAAGTCTGCTAGTCTGTTTCTGTTTTGTAAATAAGTTCATTTGTATCATTTTTTTTAGATTCCACTATAAGTGCTCTCATATGATATTTGTCTTTGTCTGACTTACTTCACTTAGTATGATAATCTCTAGGTCCATCCATGTTGCTGCAAATGACATTATTTCATTCTTTTTTTATGGATGAGTAATAATCCATTGTATATATATACCACATCTTCTTTATCCATTCATCTGTTGATGAACATTTAGGTTGCTTCCATGTCCTGCCTATTGTAAATAGTGCTACAGTGAACATTGGGTTGCATGTTTCTTATCGAAGTATGGTTTTCTCCAGATATATGCCCAGGAATGGGCTTGCTGGATCATCTGGTGGCTCTATTTTTAGTTTTTTAAAGAACCTCCATACTGTTCTCTGTAGTGGCCATACCAATTTACATTCCCACCAACAGTGTGGGAGGGTTCATTTTTCTCCACACCCTTTACAGTATTTATTGGTTGTAGACTTTTTGATGATGGCCGTTCTGATAAGTGTGAGGCGATACCTCATTATAGTTTTGATTTACATTTCTCTAATAATTAGCGATGTTGAGCATCTTGTGCTTTTTGGCCATCTGTATGTCTTCTTTGGAGAAATGTCTATTTAGGTCTTCTGCCCATTTTCTGATTGGGTTTTTTGTTTTTTTGATATTGACCTGCATGAGCTGTTTATATAATATATTTTGGAGATAAATCCCCTGTTGGTCACATCATTTGCAAATATTTTCTCCCATTCAGAGGGTTGTCTTTTTGTTTTGCTTGTTGTTTTCTTTGCTGTGCAAAAGCTTTTAAGTTTAATTAGATCCCATTTGTTTGTTTTTATTTTCATTACTCTAGGAGGTGGATCCAAAAAGATAGTGCTGCGATTTTTGGCAAATACTGTTCTGCCTAAGTTTTCCTCTAAGAGTTTTATAGTATCCGGTCTTACATTTAGGTCTCTAATCGATTTTGAATTTATTTTTGTGTATGGTGTTAGAGAATGTTCTAATTTCATTCTTTTACATGTAGCTGTCCAGTTTTCCCAGCACCACTTATTGAAGAGACTGTCTTTTCTCCACTATATAATCTTGCTTCCTTTGTCATAGATTGATTGACCATGGGTGTGTGGGTATATTTCTGGACTTTCTATCCTGTTCCATTGATCTATAAGTCTATCTTTGTGCCAGTACCATACTGTTTTGATTACTGTAGCTTTATAGTATAGTCTGAAGTCAGGGAGCCTGATTCCTCAAGCTCCATTTTTCTTTCTCAAGATTGCTTTCGCTATTCAGGGTCTTTTGTGTTCCCATGCAAACTTTAAGATTTTTTTTGTTCTAGATCTGCAAAAAATGCCATTGGTAATTTGATAGGGATTGCATTGAATTGGTAGATTACCTTGGGTAGTGTAGTCATTTTTACAATATTGATTCTTCCAACCCAAAAACATGGTATATCTTTTCATCTGTTTGTGTCATCTTCGATTTCTTTCATCAGCATCTTATAGTTTTAGGAGTACAGGTCTTTTGCTTAGGTAGGTTCATTACTAGGTATTTTATTCTTTTTGATATGATAGTAAATGGGATTGTTTCCTTAATTTCTCTTGCTGATTTTTTGTTGTTAGTGTATAGAAATGCAACAGATTTCTGTATTAATTTTGTATTCTGCAACTTTACTGAATTCATGGATTGCTCTAGTAGTTTTCTGGTAGCATCTTTAGGATTTTTTTATGGGCCATGTGAAGAACCATAAATATTACTTACTCTGCAGGCAAAGGGAAATCCTTGACCTGTCCTCAACAAAGGAATGACACAAATGGATTAACATGCTGTACCTATCCAGGTTCTGCATGGTGGACTCATTGTAGGAGAGCAGAGCTCCCACTGTTCTTTCCCCACATCATTGCAAGGAATAATGGCTTTGCTTTCTCTGAGAAAAAGCAAGGAGTGAAAAATACCTCCACCTTCATTAGGTCCAGAAGCTCCACTTGGGGAAGAATTTTCACTAAATGTAATCACGGATTTCCACTGGACTGCTGATGAGATCTTTGTTAAGTAGAACATATTTCTTCAATTCTTACACCTGAACATATCTCCTCTCCCTATTATTTTACCTAGAAGCAATAACAATGTCCGAAGATATGCAGTTCTAGCAGGAGTGATAGTGCACACATTCTCAAGCAGGACACCTTTTGGAGTAATTCAGAAATTACAGCCACAGGTCTGTAACAAAGAGAAATGGATATGGTAGCTCTCTGAAAAACAATAATGCATCATGCAAGTAAACATTATTACCAGGAGTTCAATACCAAATATGTGCAAACTAGGACAAGCACCTGCACTAAACTTCTGGTTCTCATCACTTGGCCCATTGAGTCTCTATGTGTAAGCAAGCATCAGAAAAAGATGTTTGGCACTGCCATGACAATAAATCTATCAAAGTTGGAAGCACTGAACTCTGTGAATTATTTCCCAAAATACAAAGCTCAAGCTGGAAAGAGTTGTATTCACCTGAGGCATTTCTGTGAAAATAAATATTACATAAAAGAGACAATGGACATAATCAGTGTCTAGATTGATATAGGATTTTTAGTGACTTTCAGAAGACACTTAGATATGCAAAATTGCATTCTCTTCTTGTTTGTATTTATTATACTGAAATGTATTGAGCAAACACTTTGATGTAAATATTGAAGCAGCTATTTGCTTTTTAACGCAGTAGTGCAAGGTCATTTCTCCAAAGTGGGGGGGGAAATTAAAACTACATGAGTAGCTCTGGAATGTCACGCTGATGTTAACGTTACTATTTAGATTAAACTATCAGTTTCAATGACTATGGAAAAAATTGAAAAGCATTTTTCCCATTTAAACTTATCAGACAGATAATACCAAAGTAGGGACACGATTTTCCCCTTGGCTCTGGTTAGTCTCGTATGTAGAAAGTGTATGGATAATTTTTCAAGCTTATCAGGGCCTATAGACATACTGACTACATTGTTCTGCAGGGCACAGATCCTACTGGCTTGAAGAGATACTGCAGAAGCCTATCAGCTAGATGAATGTACCTCTCATGTTTTTGTTTCCTGGTTGAGTACATAGATCAAAAAGGTGGCATGTTTTTTTTTTTTTAACTTCTTTATTGGAGTATAATTGCTTTACAATGGTGCGTTAGTTTCTGCTGTATAACAAAGTGAATCAGCTATACGTATACATATATCCCCATATCTCCTCTCTCTTGCATCTCCCTCCCACCCTCCCTATCCCACCCCTCTAGGTGGGCACAAAGCACCGAGCTGATCTCCCTGTGCTATGCTGCTGCTTCCCACTAGCTATCTATTTTACATTTGGTAGTGTATATATGTCCATGCCACTCTCTCGTGTTTGTGGTTTTTACAGTTTTTTTCTCGTAGTTGATTTCTAATCTCATAGTGTTGTGTTTAGAAAAGATGCTTGATATGTTTTCAGTTTTCTTAGATTATTGAGGCTTTCTTTATGGCCCACTATGTAATCTGTCCTGAAGCATGTTCTGTGTGTACTTGAGAAGAATGTGTATTCTGCTGCTTTCGGGTGGAATGTTCTATAAATATCAATTAAGTACATTTGGTATGATGTATAATTTAAGGCCTGTGTTTCCTCATTGACTTTCTGTCTGGATGATCTGTCCACTGATGTAAGTGGAGTGTTAAAGTCCCCCACTCTTATTGTGTTACTGTAGATTTCTCCTTTTATGGCTGTTAGCATTTGCCTTATATACTGAGGTGCTCCTATGCTGGGTGCATGTATATTTACAATTGTTATATCTTCTTGGATTGATCCCTTGATCATTATGTAGTGTCCTTCTTTGTCTCTGGTAACAGTCTTTATTTTAAAGTCTCTTTTGTCTGATATGAGTATTGCTACTACAGCTTTGTTTTAATTTCCATTTGCATGGAATATCTTTCAGTCTGTATGTGTCCCTAGGTCTGAAGTGGGTCTGTTGTAGACAGTATATGTATGGGTCTTGTTTCTGTATCCATTCAGCCAGTCTGTGTTTTTTGGTTGGAGCATTTAATCCATTTACATTTAAGATAATTACCAATATGTATTTTCTTATTGCCATTTTTAAAATTATTTTGGGATTGTTTTCATAGGTCTTATTTCTTCCCTTCCTCTTTTTGTTCTCTTTTCTTGTGATTTGATTATCTTTGATGTTGTATTTGGATTCTTTTTCCTTTTTGGTCTGTATATCTATTGTAGATTTTTGGTTTGTGGTTATCATGAGGTTTTGATATAGCACTCTATATATATACAATATTGTTTTAAGTTGTTGGTCTCTTAATTTCAAATGCATTTCGAATATCCTGCATTTGTACTGTCCTCATGATTGTTGATTTTGATATCATATTTGTGTATGGATGATTTCCTACCTTTACTGTATGTTTGCCTTTACCAGTTAATTTTCCCATTTGTAATTTTCTCATTTCTTGTCGTGGGCTTTTCTTTTCCCCCTAGAGAAGTTCCTTTAGCATTTGTTGTAAAGCTGGTTTGGTGGTGCTGAATTCTCTTAACTTTTGCTTGTCTGTAAACCTTTTGATTTCTCCATCGAGTTGGAATGAGAGCCTTGCTGGGTAGAGTATTCTTGGTGGTAGGTTTTTCCCTTTTATCACTTTAAGTATATCTTGCCACTCCCTTCTGGCCTCAGAGTTTCTGCTGAAAAATCAGCTGATAACCTTATGGGGATTCCCTTGTACGTTATTTGTTGATTTTCCCTTGTTGCTTTTAATATTTTCTCTGTCTTTAATTTTTGTCAATTTGATTAACAACTTATTGACGGGCAATGTATTAATACATCTTTTGTTACCTGAACGTTATTGACCAGAGACGTATCAGTACGTTTTTAGAAAGTGATACAATTAATATCACCGTGTGAAGTTGTTAGGGCTTAAAATTGATCAAGGGTTCATTATACAACTTGCGATTGTCATTATTATTCACGTTTTGCTCCATTAGGTTTTTGTTCCAACATTGTGTAAATTATAAATGCAAGTTTATTATCGTAAAATCTTCAAAAATTATGCATCATGAAATTTTGAGTGAAGAAGAATTTTTCGGTGAATTTTATGCAGATACTTTCTCTGATTCTTCTAGTGACATATATACTAGTGTCTCAGGAGATGATAGTTCTTCAGAATATAGTTCTGATTCAGCAGATGTGAATATTAGACCAACAAAAAGACAAAAAACCTTAGTGATTGATTCTGATACAGAAAATGACAATGAAACTCACACTGCTGGAGAATGCTTCTTTGCTTCTACAGAAGAGTGGGTTGAAGGCAACATTTCACAAAAATTAGAAGACTTTACGGGTGTGTCAGCTGTAACTATTGAATGTAATAACCCACAAAGTATTAGTGAAATAGCAGAATTTTTGGTAACGACTTTTTCAAGTTGGTTGCTTCTCAAACAAACTTGTATCACCAACAGAATGAAAAATCATAAAAAGTATGATAAGGCTTTAAAATGGACTGATGTAAGCAATAGTGACATGAAGAAGTTTCTTGGATTAATAATTTTGATGGAACAAATAAGAAAGTCACACTGGAAAGAATATTGGTCAACTGACCCCTTGCTTGAAACACCTATCTTTCCAAAGATTTTGACGAGAAGAAGGTTCAAACAAATAATGACATTTCTTCACTTTAATGATAACTTGGAAACTCCACGTCCTGCAGACAGAATTTCAAAAGTTAAATCTCTTTTGGATTGTTTTCTACCAAAATTTCAATCGATCTGTGTACCCAAACAAGAGCTATGACTTGAGGAGGCAAAGATAAAGTGGAGAGGATGACTCGGATTCAAAACCTATAGTCCGGGCTTCCCTGGTGGTGCAGTGGTTGAGAGTCCGCCTGCCAATGCAGGGGACATGGGTTTGTGCCCCAGTCCGGGAAGATCCCACATGCCGCAGAGTGGCTGGGCCTGCTGAGCCTGCGCATCCAGAGCCTGTGCTCTGCCACGGGAGAGGCCACAACAGTGAGAGCCCGCTTACCGCAAAAAAAAAAAAAACACCTATAATCCCAGAAAACTTACAAAATATGGAATTTTGGTCAGGATGGTTAGCAAAAGTGAAACTGGATATACATGCAGTCTTGAGATTTACATGGGTGAAGGAAAGAAACTGCAAGAAACAATATTATTGGTCCTACAACCTTATCTTGGTTCATGGCACCATATTTACAAAGACAGTTATTACAACTGTGTCCACATCTGAAATATTGTTGAAAAATAAAACCAGAGTTTGTGGGACTATAAGAGAGAATTGTGGTCTATTAAACCAATTAAAGGAGAAATCTAAAAATCTACAGATGGGAGAAATGACATTCTTACAGAAGAGAGAAGTGATTCTTCTTATATGGAAAGACAAGAGGCTAGTCCGCATGGTGACAACTATTCATGACGCCTCCATAGCATCTACAGGAAAAGAAGACAGGAGGACTGGCCATCAGATAACTAAGCCCACTTGTATATAGAGTATAATAAATATATGAAAGGAGTTGATCGATCTGATCAAATCTGTCCAACTTCAGTGTCCTCTGGAAAACTCTAAAATGGTATAAGAAACTGGGTTTCTTTTGAGTAATTGCAGTTTATTCAATGTGTTTAAAATTTATTGTAGCCTTAATGCACAGAATAAAATGACTTACAAGTAATTTTTATTAGCTAGACAATGGGTAACTGACCATTCTGGTGAATGTAGTGGTAGTCCCGCACCTGGTCCTTCTTGTGGCGTTTCTAAAAGAGCCCCCTGCAAAGATCCACCTTGTCAACTATCAGGTAAAATAAAAACATATTCTAGAGGAAATAATACCCACAGGACTAAAAAGAAGTGCTGCCAGAAAGTGTAGCATCTGCTCTTTCAGGGGAAAGCACAGTGAAACACAGTATGTTTGTAATAGATGTTCTGTTCCCCTGCACAGAGGTGCCTGCTATACTGCCTATCACACTCTAACAAAATATTAGAATGCTTTAGTGAGACATGTACAAAGTTTCAAATAAATACATTAAGTGTAAAAAAAAGTTGTCAATATTTACCCAAATGCTAGTGTTTCCATATTCACTAACATAACAAATTGCCAGCCACCAGCATTAGCTTCTGCAAAAATCCCCTGGTCAGTAATGTGTTAACATGTGTCTTGGCATGTTCCTCCTTGGGTTTATCCTGTATGAGACTCTCTGTGCTTCCTGGACTTGGATGACTGTTTCCTTTCCCATGTTAGGGAAGTTTTCGGCTATTATCTCTTCACGTATTTTCTCAGGCCCTTTCTGTCTCTCTTCTCCTTCTGGGACTCCTAAAATGCAAATGTTGGTGCATTTAATGTTGTCCCAGAAGTCTCTTAGGCTGTCCCCATTCTTTTCATTCTTTTTTCTTTATTCTGTTCTGCAGCAGTGATTTCCACCATTCTGTCTTCCAGCTCACTTATCCGTTCTTCTGCCTCATTTATTCTTCAGTGGATTCCTTCTAGTGTATTTTTCATTTCAGTTATTGCATTATTTATCTCTTTTTGTTTGTTCTTTATATCTTCTAGCTCTTAAACGTTCCTTGTATCTTCTCGATCTGTGCATCCATTCTTTTTCTGAGATCTTGGATCATCTTTACTATCATTACTCTGAATTCTTTTTCAGGTAGACTGCCTATCTCCACTTCATTTAGTTGTTCTTCTGGGGTTTTATGTTGTTCCTTTGTCTGGAACATATTCCTCTGTTGTCTCATTTTGTCTAACTTTCTGTGTTTGGGATCCCACAGGCTGCAGGATTATAGTTTGTCTTGCTTCTTGTGTCTGTCTGCTGGTGGATGAAGCTGATCTAAGAGGCTTGTGCAGGCTTCCTGGTAGGAGGGACTGGTGCTGACCACTGGTGGGGTCTTGTCTCTCTTGTGGACAGGGCCGTGTCAAGGGGTGTGTTTAGAGGGGGCTGTGGGCTCAGGAAGACTTTAAGCAGCCTGTCTGCTGATGGATCAGGCTGTGTTCCTGCCCTGTGGGTTGTTTGGCCTGAGGCATCCCATCACTGGAGGCTTCAGGCTGTTGGGTGGGGCCAGGTCTTGGCATCAAAATGGCAGCCTCCAGGACAGCTCATGCCAATGATTACCCAGTACCTCTGCCACCAGTGTCCTTGTCCTTGTTCCCGCAGTGAGGCACAGCTGCCCCCCACCTCCCCAGGAGACTCTCCAAGACCAGGACGTAGGTCTGGCGCAGGCTCCTCTGCAGTCACTGCTTTTTCCCCTGGGTCCTGGTGTACACGAGACCTTGTGTATACCGTCCAAGAGTGGCGTTTCTGTTTCCCTCAGTCCTGTGGAGTTCCTGTGATCAAGCCCCCCTGGTTTTCAAAGCCAAATGCTCTGGGGGTTCCTCCTTCCAGTGCCAGACCCCCAGACCAGGGAGCCTGACCTTGGCCCAGAATTCTCACTCCTGTGGGAGAACTTCTGCAATATAATTATTTTCCAGTTTGTGGGTTGCCCACCCGGCAGGTATGGGATCTGACTGTGTCGTGAATGTGCCCCTCCTACTGTCTCGTGGATTCTTATTTATCTTTGGAAGTAGAAGATCTTCTTTGGTAGGTTCCAGTCCTTTTTTGTCAATGGTTGGTTGTTTAGTAGTTAGCTGTGATTTTGGTGTTTTCATGAGAGGAGGTGAGCTCAGGTCCTTCTACTCCACCATCTTGTAGAGATCTATCTAAATTTGCTTTTTAAAGATTTATTATACTGTCAGACTTGTGATAGTCTTACCATTCTTCTACCCAGAAGTTAGGAATCTCTAGGAATGTACTTTTGGCTCTCTGAATGTATTACAGGCTTAGAAGCATGTACTTTTTAGTTAATCACTTGCTTTACAAAGCTAAATCATTTAAACCTGTTTTTTATTTTTAATTATATTTTAACAAACTTAATTTTTGAATTGGTGATACATTTACATGGTATGAAATTCAAAGATACAGAAGAATATACGATGAAAAACCTAATTCCCACCCCTAACTTCCATTTAACCTGTTTCCTTCCTTGTAGCCAACTATCATTAGCAGATACCAGTGTGCCCTTCTAGAGATGGCCTACATACATTCAAGCAACATGTATATGTACTTCCTTCCACTCTCTTCTATAAAAATTGTAGTTGTTTAATTCTACATACCATTCTGTTCATTGTGTTATATTTAAAGGGAAGAGGATAAAGCAGCACATTATAATCAACTATAAACCTTTTAATAAAAACATTTAATTGTCATTACTGTCACATAACATATACTTTGTAAGTATTCTCTTCTTTGACAGCTTTGAGTAGAAACTTTTAGTTTTCAACATGTGATGCTATGGATAGGAGTTTATTTGACATTTTTTTTTTGTAGAGTGAGCTCCAACTGCGTAAAGAAGTAGAGACAAGGCAGCAACTGGAACAAGCATTAGGCGATCATCGAGAGCTGATTGATGCTCTGACAGCGGAAGTTCTTCTCCTTAGAGAAGAAAATACTGCTGCCCAGGTACTTAGATGAGATCCCAAACTTTTCTGTGTTTAGTAGTATAAAGCATTTTTATGGATGTATGAGATTCTCTTCTTTGCCTTTGATTTACTTGTGCTGGCATGATTACTTACTGCTTCTTTATTATCATCAAGAGTAACTTTTATGGCACATTTATTATATTGGAGGTAGTATAGTAGAAACTTGGACTACAAATAGTGTAGAATAAGGCTACTGTCTTTAAGAAACTTACTATTTATTGGGGAAGACAGAATCTACATTTAAATGATAACTACCAATATTATAATAGTTTATCCAAAATATGAAATGAGTGTTATGATAGCTACTTTTCATTTCAAAATAGCAGAGGATACCCTTTGAGGAACCCTCCTATAACATATGCTGTTTAAAGTTGTCTATAGTATCTTCAGTATCTTTATTCATCTTTTTGTTCTCAAATAGTGGTTATTATTACTTTTACTTAACAGCCAAAAGAGACTAGAAAATCAGTAGTTAGTAGACAAGTTATGTTTGTGTCAATGGACATTAGATATAAGACATGCAATTTTTTTTATTGATGTATAGTTCACATACCATTTAACTCACCCTTTTAAAGTGTGCAATTCAGTGGTTTCTTAGTATATTCATGGAGTTGTGTACCAGCACCATTAGATAAGTCCAGAGTATTTTCATTAACCCAAAGAGAAACCCCATACTAATTAGCATTCACTCTCCATTCTCTCCTCCCTTCAACCCCTGGTAACCACAAATATACTTTATGTTTTTATAGATTTGCCTAATCTGGATATTTTATATAAGTGGAATCATGCAATATGTGGTGTTTGGTGTCTGGCTTCTTTCACACAACATAGTGTTTTCAGGGTTCATCCATGTTGTCACATGTATCAGTACTACATTCCTCTTTATTGCCCAATAATATTCTAAATATATGCTCTACCACATTTTGCTTATCCATTCATCAGTTGAAGGACGTTTGAGTTGTTTCCACTTTTTGTGTGTAATGAATTAATAATGCTGCTATGGACATTCATGTACAAGTATTTGTGTGAACATATATTTTCAATTCTCTTAGGAAGATAGTACACTTTTCAAGTATACTAATACGTTCAACAAATCTTTATTGAGCACTTACTGTGGGCCTGGAACTGTTCTAGGTGCAGGAAATACAGTAATGAACGAAAAAAAAATCTTGGCCCTCAAGGAGCTTATATTCTAAATAAACACACCCCCAAATAGTGAAGTATATTGTAAGTTAGATGGTTATTATGTACTATAAAGAAAAATAAAGCAGGTAAGAGGCATAGGAAGTGCCCAAGGTGGGAAGGTATAAATAGGATGGCCCATGTCTGTCTGAGGAGGTGACATTGAGTAAAGGCCTGAAGGAGGTGAGGAAGCGAGGATACTGATAGCTGAAGGAAGAGCACTCGAGGCAGAGGAACAGGAAGGATAAAGGTCCTGAGGTAGGAGCGTGGCTATTGAGCTCAAAGCCGTCAAGGAGACCAGGGTGGCAGGAGTGGGATGTGGCAGAGGGAGCGCAGGAGGAGACAAGAGCAGGGAAGCCAGATCACATGGGGCCCTGCAGGCTGAGTGAGGACTTGGGCTTTTGTTCTGAATGAGATGGGAAACCACTGAAGGGTTTTGGATAGAGAAGAGATGTGATCTGACTTAAGTTTTAAGAGAATCACTCTAGGCTGTTGTGTTGAGATTAGATCAGAGATCACTGCCCTAGCTCCATTCAAGCCCTTAGTGCCTCAGGACACTCCTAGACCAAAGAAATACCCAACAGTTCCATTTATTAAGTAGTTAGGTTCAAACAACTTAATAAGCATTTATGTCTTAACAGCTTGGATGCTGTGTGAAAAAAATAATACATGTAAATTGATAGAAAAAGTCTTATTTTTATCATGATTAAATAACCACAGTTATTTACTAATGGAATATGTATACATGTTGTACATGAAGCATTGTACAGCTTCTCATAGCTTAGAATCATATTGGACACCATCAGTCTTATTTCCTATTCACAATCATTTTTATGCTGTGTTGCTTTTTAGCACAGCAACTAATGAAAACTCAGCCTCACGAAGATATGACATCATCAGAAGGAATGTATCTTAACCTGATGTTGAATCTGTAAACACTTTAAGCTTGTAGGCAATGTCCCCTGCATTGGCAGGTGGATTCTTAACCACTGCGCCACTAGGGAAGCCCCTTAATATATTTTGAAGTCAACCGGTAGAACGTGCCAATGGATAGGATATGGGGTGAAGGGGAAGATGTGAGAGAAGAGTCAGGAGTTTTGGCCTGAGCAGTTAGAAGGATGGAGTTGTTATTGATGAGGTGAGGATGTTCAGGAGGAGTTTGGTTTTGTGTATTTTAAGTTTGAAAAGCCTATGTGAGTTCCTGGTGGAGATGTTGAGTAGGCCACTAGATATATGAGTGTGGAATTTGGGAAAAATTTGGGCGGATATAAAAATGTTTAGTATACTTCATTCAGCAGTCCTACTAATAATATTTCTGACTTCTGACCACATCTGATTTTTATCTAATGTCTGTTCATCTTGGAGATATCTATGTCTGTTTGTGTATATACCATTGACCCTTGAACAACACTAGTTTGAACTGTGCTGGTTCACTTATACATGAATTTTTTTCAATAAATATGTACTACAGTACTATGCAATCTGTGGTTGGTTGAATCCACAGATGCAGGACCTCAAATATGGAGGGCCAACTGTAAAGTTATACGTGAATTTTCACTGTGCAGAGGGTTGATGCCCCTAATTCCTGTGTTCAAGTGTCAACTGTAATATATATACATATGTGGTATATATATATATACATACATATATATATATGTATATATATATAGTCTTTAACACTATTTTATATACATTACCATAAATTTTTATAATGCTCATGTTTATCAGTTTAAATGTCTATATAATATTCTGTTGAGTTTCCTCCACTTGATGTATCTCTCAGGGTAGCTCGAGAGTCAGTAGTGTGTCATCTATATAAAGAGATTTTGTAAATTGAAAGCCCTATGAAAAGGTTAATTCTTATTGTTGTAGCAGTGTATTTATTAATTAATAATATTCCGTGATTTATTAGACCATTCTTCTATCATGGAATTTTTAAAATATTTATAATTATATGTTTTAATGAATGCATTGTTTTAGTATTTGAAAGTCTGAAATGATATAGTTATACATACCTAGGTGATGATTTGTTGTCTGATATGCCAATGATATTATTTTGTTCGTTTTTCTCTAGGCAAGACTTCAGCAGTACATGATCACAACAGATGAGCAGCTTATATCACTCACACATGCCATTAAGAACTGTCCTGTGATAAATAACAAAGAAGGTCAGACATTAGAAAGGGGAGCCACAAGTAGAAATATGGACAGTCCAGGTGAGTGGAATAATCCCAGATTGGGATTAAAATACTTATAGAGAAAAAACTGTAAACTTGTATGTAATTATTGGCTGTTTATGCGTAAACAGCATTAACACTATTACATTTGCCACTGCTACTTCCAGCTAATATTTATTGGATACTTGCTCTATGCCAAGTACTTTTACAGTGTTTTACATGTATTATCTCATTTAATCCTCATAATATAGCTTTCATTTAATTTTCAAGAGTTCGTCACTCAGTCTTATGAGATAGGTGTCATTGTTACCCCCATTTTTTAGATGGGAAAACTAAGGCTTAGAGAAAGTGTTGGTAACTTAGCAAAGTCACACCAATAGAAAGTAGAAGAACTAGCTTCCTAGACATGTGGGAATTTAATACCAGCACCTTTCATTATGGTGCCCCAGGTTCAGAAGGGGACGGGATGGTCGTGGAAAGAAAAAAAAATACTGACTTTCAGAAATTCATGACTTTAGTTCATTTGTGGTGATGCTTTGAAAACCTTTTTTTCACCTCATGTGCCATCATTATATGCCATAGGCTGAATAGGACATTTAGGATTTTTTACTTCTAAGTAATATTTTGATGAGTGTCTCTGTGTGGAAAGAGTTTTATGTATTTAGGTGCATTTTCTTAGAAGGGATTCTAAGAAATGGCTGACTCTAAAATTTAACTTGCATGAGATAAACTCAATGGTGAGGGTGGGTCTTCAAGGGCAGTGCTTTTCTCCAAAACAGCCACTTCTTCCCAGTGCTGGCCCCCCAGGAGCTTTGCCTGTGAGTCACTGCTAAATGAGCATATGGACTAGAGAGTGAAGGCTCCGGAGGCCCCATGATTTTGCTCTCTGTGGAAATGCATCTAAGTATAAACACCTGAAATGCGCTCATAATTCCTTTGAGTACTCATAGCCTCTCATCTTCTTCAGAGGGCCCAGCTGTAAATGCTAATGTCTCCATGCCATTGATGTTCAGAGGGGAAGATATGGTTGAATTGCCACAGGAAGATTTGCCTGTTAAACTGTCTCAGGTGCCAAACCCTCCAGAAAGCGGGAATCTGGCCAGCAATTTTCCAAGGCATATATTTGAGCCAGCGGTATTGTTAACACCACCCAGGCAGAAGAGCAACTCAGAATCCTGTCCTTTGCAGGATGGTAAGCAGGCTTCTTTTAAAGCTATAAGGCAGCTGTTTTTTTATGCTTCATATATGTAAAATATTGTGTTTATTTTTCCCTGATAAACAGAATTTTAAAAGATACTGATTACCATACCTAATCTTTAAGCTGAAGGAGGGTCTTTCAGGGTGGTTTATATCATGTGTATTATACCTATGGTGAAATGTGACAGTGAATTTCATTATGTATCTGTTCCATCAGACATTGTAAATATTAATTGAACTCAGATCAAAGGACCAAAGTCCTCAGCAATAAAATGCAGAGTAAGGGGAATCCCATTTGTGTCTATGGTCCAGGGCCACAGGAAGGGGTAAGAAACAAGGGGAGATTGTACTCCGGAGAGTAAGGAAAGTTTAACCAAGGAAAGACAGGAACTGTGACTTAGAGGATTTTGTAAGTCAGATCTGATTATTAACCTCTCTTTTAGCAAAAGATTTTAGCTTAGTCAGCTTGGAGAATTTTATAATGAAAGCCTGTGTATAATTAAAAGTATCTTTAGAATTACTTTTCCAGCACATATAAAGAGAACTTTGAATAATATTTTAAAAATTTATTATTAATCCTTCGCTCATAGATTCTTAAAACTTGGAGCTCATGGATGGTCTTCAGACGTTCCATGGACTCCTTCACTGTTTGGAAAATTATGTTTATTTGTCCACATGTACATTTTTCTGGAGCTATAGCTTTCATTTTCAGAAGAGTTCTTCAATCAAAAAACTACCTTAGATGTTCCTCCAAAGTTTTTAGAAAAATGTTATTCAGCCCTGATTTGCCTAAATTTTTCTTTCTTTAAAAAGAGTGTTTATATTTTTATGTAGAGGAACAGAAGAATAATTTTTATTGTCATTAGGACATACAGAATTTGTCAGATTTTCTGCACTTCGTTTCCCTTAGAGGACATGAAAAGACCATAAAAGGTTAAGGAAAATGACAAATCATTGCAGTTATAAAATTTGTTTTAGCATTTACAATGCAAATGTAGAGTTTGTCAGATCTGTGAGGTACAGGGGGACAGCGCTAGGCTGAGGGTCAAAAGTGCTGGAATCTTGGCCTGCCGGTCCAGTGACTAGCTGTGCATCATAGGGCTAAGATACCTCTCCTGGACTTTAGTTTTCCTGTCTCTCAAATGAGAGTCTTTTCCTTTATCTTTAATGTCCTTCCAGCTCTACAGTTCTGTGATTTGATATTTCCTCTTTAGAGGTCTAGTAAGTATTATTAACATTGGCTAGATTTACAAAATATAATTTCAATTCTGATTTCTGTGCAAGTTAGCTTTTCATTCCTTAAAGTAATTTTTCAAACGTTTGCATGTTATTAATGGGCTTGCCTAATGATCTCTTATGAGATATTGTAAATTATTTTTCATTGGTGATAAGGTAGCTTGAAATCCTTTTAAAGAAATAATTATAATAAATATTTTTACTCTGCAAATATATTAACTGTTCGTGAAAGCAAATTATTCAGGGATTGCTCTAGACAACATTTTATTAGCATCTTCAGCAGGTTCTGCATTGAAAATAACACTGCACATTTCTTTTACAGTGTGCAGATAGAACTACCTTGGAATATGTATTCTAAATTGGTGAAGTTTTATTAACATACTTTTCAGCATTTTCTTTGGAATGCTCACATGTAAAGAGTTGTTCAGTTAAACTGAACATGCAGAGATGAGAGGTACATAGGGTGCATCATCAGTGTTCAGTTATGCTCTAGAACAACTGTTCAATAGAACTTTCTGTGACGATAAAAAATATTCTATATCTCCCCCATTTAATATGGTAGCCACTATTAGCCTTATGGGACTGCTGAGAACCTGAAATGTGGTTACTGTGACTGATGGAACTGAATTTTAAATTTTATTTAATTTTAATTAAAGTTTGAATATGAATAGTCACGTATAACCAGAGGCTGCCATATTGGACAGTGTTGTTCTAGAATTTCCCATCATAAATACTTTCCTTTAGCTACTAATCAATTTCTACTTTCTTTTATAACCATGCTTCTTGAAAGAGTGGTATACATATGCTGTTTTCACTTTCTTATCTTCCATTCACTTTTTAAAGTATTAATTTAATTCATATTTGCAGGTGGTTAAAAAAAGCACATACAAGGGTCTCCTCCTCCTCCACCTCTAGGCCTACCGCAAGAGGCAGTTATTTTTATCCCAGTTTGATTTCTGTTTATCTGATGGTGGTCTTAATAATTAACATAAAATATTTTCACATCTCTTTTCTTGAAGTATCAACTTTACACGATCACTATAGACTCTCCCTTATTAAAGAAGAGGGTTTAATTCATCTTAACACCTGCCTCTCTTCTCTAATTTGGATAATTATGTTTTTATTTTTATTTCTTCTGTTGCAGAACTTCATGACTTTAAATACTTTCTATTTCTTTTTCATTAACTTCAGGCAGTATCTATTAGCTCTCTGCTATGAGAGGAGAACACTAACTCCCCTCCCTTCCTTCTTCCTCTCCTTTGTTTCCACCTCCCATCTTCAGTCACCTTTACCTTTCCTTTGGTAGTATCAAGTTTGTTAACATTTACAATGTTCCATTACCATTATATCTTCTCTGTCTCATCTATAGATGGATACTGACATTGAAAACAAATAACAATTACATTTTCTTTTTGGGTCCATTGTTTCTATCAGTCCTTGTGCCACACAAAAGGAAAAAGTTCATAGTATGAAGGTCAAGGTGAATTCTTATTTCACTTCATCATTTGCTCAGAATGTTTTATTTGGCTCTGTGTTTATACTGTGATTTTCTTGTTCTGTTTTTATTTTGCCTGAAGATTCAAATTGCTTTTATCGTCTTGTTGACAAAAGTATAATGTGCCTTCACCCATTTCATTTGCACGTCCTTTAGTCATTCCACTTTGACACCAGAGATACCTTCCCAGAGCCCACCAACCTCTGTTCCAGTCTCAACGGATTGCTTCCTGGGCCTGTTGCACAGCTCTTATCCTGGGACTTGCTGTTATCACACTTTAAAAAAAAATATTTATTTATTTTATTTTTGGCTGTGTCAGGTCTTAGTTGTGGCACACAGGATCTTCGTTGAGGCACGTGGGATCTTTCATTGTGGCGTGTGGACTTTTCTCGAGTTGTGGTGTGCAGGCTCCAGAGCGCGTGGGCTCTGTAGTTGTGGCACATGGGTTCTCTAGTTGTGGCTCGTGTGCTCAGTAGTTGCGGCATGTGGGCTTAGTTGCCCCGCAGCATGTGGGATCTTAGGTCCCCCACCAGGGATTGAACCTGCGTCCCCTGCATTGGAAGGCAGATTCTTAACCACTGGACCACCAGGGAAGTCCCTGTTATCACACTGTTGGTTTGGATCTGCTGCGTCCTAGATTCCATTTCTTCCTCTTTTTTGGTTTTCTCCCTCAATTTTCTGAAAGAAGACATCAGAAGGGGTATATAGAAGGTAAACTTTGAGTTTTTGAAAATCTGAAAATATTGTCATTTTTCTCTTATACTTGATTGATGATTTGGCTAGAAATAGAATTCTAGGTCCTTAGTCCCTTTTCCTGAGAAATTAAAGGCACTGTTCCATTGATTTTTATTATCCAGTGTTGCAGTCAAGATGTCTGATTTCATATCGAAATTTTATTTCTTTGTATTTTTGACCTACTCTTTCTCTGTGGAAGCTTTTAGGATCCCTTTATTTTTATTCTGAAATTGCACAGGGTGTATCTAAATGTGGGTTTTTTCCTCATTACTGTGAGGCACCCGTGGGACCTTTCCGTCAGAAGACATGACTTTCTGCAGTTTGGGGAAATTATATGTTGACCTTCTGGATTATTTTCTCATGTATTTGGCCTTATATCTTCCTTCTTATATTTTGGAAGTATTTTTCACTTTATACTCAAGCCTGACTTTTACATTTTTGTATTTCACCAACCATATTTTTAATTTCCAATCAAGGACCCTTTCTTATTTTCTGATTGTCCTTTTTTCCATTGCTGCTCATTATGAATGCAATATCTTCCAGAAACTCTCTTCCGAGGAAACCAGTTAAAATTTTGTTACATTTTCCTCTGTACCTGAATTTTCTTTCTTCTCTTCTTAGTCTGTTCTATTTATCTATCCTGGCTTTTCTTTTTTGTGCTGCTGGCTTTCCTCAATGTCTGGTCATCCTTTATTGTCCATTCGTATTTAAGAATAAATGACTAGGTTGAATAGTATAGGTAGCCGGCATAAGTTTTCTCCTCTATGATGTAGGTAAGGCTAGGTCTGTTTTCCCAATATGTTTTGCCTTAAGTAGTTGCTTTGCGCATATGGGCATGAGATGTTAACTGCAGGCTTCCTGTAGCATATGGAAGCAGGATCCAGCTATCCAATTGCGTCTACCACATTTGCTCTTCCCAACCCTGTTTTTTTTGTTGTTGTTGTTTTCAAGGATGGGTGTCAGAAGTTGTGAGCAACAGGTTGACTGACATCACTGTATGAAAGACAAGCTTTCAAGTAATTCCCCAGTTTAGCCCTACTTTTCTCTTTCTCTGTACCTGTCAGCTTTGAGCCTGCAGCCTTTTCAGTACTCCCCAAAAGAAACTGGCTTTACCTGTAGCTTCCTTTTAATTAATAGACATATTCTGGACTGTGGCTTCTGCACAATTTCATTCTTTCACACACTTCCCATCCACTCTCAGTCTTCCAGAAATGTGTTGAAATATCTAGTTTGCTACTGCTTCTCCCCAGACCATTATCTTTACTGGTGTGAGTTTATTTGTGTTTATATTTCCTTACTGTCAGTTAAAGAAGGTGAGATAAGTGTATGCTCAGTCTGTAGTCTTGAAATAGAAGCATCTATTCCCCCGATTCACTCCCATATTTGTCATTCTACCTAAATCACTCTTGCTAAGGGCTCCAGTGGCCAATGTGTTGTTAACTCCGCTGTACGCTTTCTGTCCTTATGTTTCTAGGTCCTACAGTAATACTACACACAGTTAACCACTGCCTCTTTGTTTCCTTGAAACCACATTCTTGTAATATTTCTTTGTCTTTCTGGCTGCTCCATTTCAGTCTGCTTTGCTAGCTTCTCCTCCTTTATCTGACTCTAAATGTTGAGTTCTTTGTGTCTTGTTAACTGGTTTCTTCTCTCACTCTATTCTTTCTCTCTAAATAATCTCACTCGTTCTTGTGGCTTCCATAAGATGTTACGGAAAAACCCGAATGAACTTTTTGGCAAACCCAGTATATGCCCAGTGACCTCCAGTTTTGGATCTTAGCCTAGATAGTCTCTTAAGTTTCTGACCCATGTTTCATCTGCTTGGATGGATATATAGGCACCTTAAACTTAGCATGTTCAAAACAATTCTTAATAATCCTCCTTCCACCAAATCTGTTCTCCTTGTCTTCTCCATGTCAGTAAATGGCATCACCATCCGTTCACTTGTGCATGCCATCTTGCTCTGTGTGTTTCCCTCACTCCCTACTTTCAGTTCATCACTCTCAGTTCTATTGCCAAAATATTTCTCAAATGTATCTACTTCTCTCCATCTTTATAGCAAACATACCTTAGTCAAAGCTACCATCATCTTTCTTCTTGACTACTACAGTTGCTTATTGGTCTCCCTACTTCTATTCCTGGACCTTCCAATTATCGACAGAATTTAAGAAATGTAAATTATGTAAATTGAGTCATTCCCAAACCTCCAGGTTTCATTGCTCTTGGATTAAATTGTAAAATTTCTAACATGGCTTTTAAAAGCTCTGCAAGAAATGGCCCTGTATGCCTGTCTGGTTTCATATACTCCCAGTTCTGCCTTGTTGCTATGCTACAGCCAGACTGGCCTCCTTTCTTTGCTGTTTCCTATTTTGGGGTCTTCACATATGTTGTCCTCTCTGACTGTAATGTTCTTTGCTCTACTTTCTGTCACATATGTAATCATTTAAAAACTTTACTTCTTCAGAGATGCTTCCCCTGCCCATCCCCAGTTTACATTATATATCTATACTCCCCCCAAGATTCCCAGGTATGAGTTAATATATGTGTTAAAATGTGAACTTGGTAGATGGTTTTTCACAAGGATGCCGATAAAGCTATAAGGAATATAAAAGACTCTGTACTTCATTGTTAGCGCTGGTATTGCTGGTAAGTTCTCTGCTAAAATAAATGAGGCATTCAGAAACCAAATCCTTCTATCGAAATATTTCTCTAACTACTAAGGAGGGCTAATGAGATGATTATAGTGCCAACTGTGGTTAAGTGGTACATGTTTCTTATGTTTTAATTTTATCTACAGTATTGAGGAGGACTGTTCAAACTCGTCCTGCCCCACGAATTCCTCCAACCGTGGAAGTAATTGAGAAGGAACAAAACTGGGAAAAGAAGACCGTACCTACTGCCACAGACATTCAGAATTCAAGTGAAGAGAGTCATCTCTTTACTCAGAGGTGGAGGGCCTCTCACATGGGAGAAGATTTGCAGAACAAAACCCAGGCTCCTTTTGTTAACCCCTCACAGCCCCTCTGCAATTCCCGTTCAAGCACTCAGCAATCAAGAAACCCCGCAGTCTCAGAAGAACCCCCAGTACTGGGAGATGGGCAACAGCTTAGAACAAATGAGACATTAATACAAAGAAAGGACATCATGGCACGAATTGCTGAGTTGACACTGCAGAATTCAGCTATCAAGGCACACCTGAATAATATTATTGGGCCGGGGGGAGAGCAAGGGGATGGACTTCGGGAGTTTAACAAACAGGAGACGAGTCATGCCAGCAACATGACCTCTGTGAGTGCCAGTTAAGGATTGCCTACAGACATATTGATATTTAAGTATATTGCTGGAGCATCCAGAAATGACCCTGGTGCTTGAAGCTGGTACTAGATGGCTTATGCTGTGTCGGGTCCTCATCACAAAATAAGTAGAGGTTATTTATCAGTTTATGTCACACATGCATTAAAAGAGTACAACATAAAATTTAAAATGAGGAAATGAATGAGGAAAATAGGACAAAAGTAAAACAGGTAGGAAAGCTAAAATTAAGCTAGGAATGAAGTTTTAAATATAATATATAGAATAAATATGTCTTGAAAGTTTACCACATAACTGTTTTAATTGAAATCATTTTTACTCTTAAAGGGGCTCATAAAAGAGAATTGTGTGTAGTTGGCCCTCAGCTCGTGAGTAGTTAATTTTTTAGGACACAGAATGCATTTTCCCTTAGAAATGATGTTTTAAAGAATATTAAAGTCAGGCTTTAATGTACATACTAATCATCTGGGAATCTTGCTAAAATGCAGACTCTGATTGTGTAGGTCTGAGGTAGAACCTGTGCGTTTCTAATAAGTTCCCAGGTCATGTTGGTCCAAGGATTACACTTTGAGGAGCAAAAGTCTGCATGTTGTAGTGCTGGAATTTTGTAAGTTACGTAACTGAGGGCTGACCTGGCAACGTGAACCTTCATTTCCTTGTTTGTGGGGAGCAAAGGGATTCTAAGTTCCAGTTGTGGAGTGTTGATAACACACGCCCTCATGCAGATCCCAGTGACGGGAGAGTCTTCCTTTTACCCTGTCATGAGCCAATGTGGCGCCTCTCAGAGTTCTGATGGGAGGCGGGGCCGTGGGAAGGAGCTGGCCAGCTTCATGGATTAGGGGTTCCAGAGTGATCGCTTCCATAGGGGCTTAACCAACTGTGGATTGAGGGCTTCCATGAGGAAGGTTAGGAGAGGGTGGGGGTAAGGGCCATCTCTGTCAGCACTGGCTCATGGGCAATAAGGGCAATACAGGTATCGAGTGACAGAAATAGCAGTCAGAAGGGACTGGCAGAAGAAGCCGAGACGGAGATTAGGAGTGATCGTTACAGTTGTATGTAAGTACAAGCTGCCTCAGTTTTAGTCAACAGAGACGTTTCTGTGTATGCAGAGTTTTGAAGTTTATTTGAAACATGTTTTTTAAACATGGTTTAAAAAAACCCACAGAATTAAAAATGGAGCTTGCCCCCTTTTCCGATTAGTACAACAGTTGGGCTGGAGAGGACGATCCAGTACTATTGCCCTCACCACCCTTTTCATTATAATCAGAATTACAACATGAGTTTTAATTCATGCTGTTTTGCTTATCTCTTTTTTAACTAGCGGGCATAAGCTACAAATTAGTGACTTCTAGTAGGAATTGTTTTTCCCCAAAGGGACATATTTACTAAATGAAGTACTTAAGAGTGACATTCCTTCCAGGAATTTTCAAATCAAACTTACATTATATTCCTTGGGTGGCTCCTTTTTACTCTACCTCTCACATTCCTTTCCAGTCACCAGCCTTCTCGAATCAGGTATATTAGGCCAAAAGTGGCCTGGGTAGGGTGACACATGGTCAGAAGGAGTGATAAGATTCCTAGAAATCTTTGCCAAATAGCTCATAGTGCGTGTATGAAGATGATAATTATAGAAGCATCTGTTTCAACTATCGCAGGTCCTCTTTTGTATATTGTGATTCAAACTCCAGACCTGCCTTTAATAGGGATGTTAGAAGTCAGTCACTCGGAGTAGTATCTTTGCTCGTGTGATCTTTGTGAAGCTCAACAAACGCTAAGAGATGCAGGAAGGCTTTGCTTTGTCCCACAGACACTCTCCATGGACAGAGGGACTAGAGGGCTTATGTGGCACTGATATTAGAAGGATTAGTATCCCTTTACTTTAGCCTTTATTTTTCAATTAAGAGATTTGTAAATTCTATTACTATTTGCCCAGTATTCAAGTTCACATGTAGCAAAGGCTATGAATACTAATTTGCTGGCTCTTAGTGGAAGAGTTCGTTTTTACAGAAGGTCATAATTGTTTGTATTATTTTTAATATGGAGTCTGTGTCCTTTTTTTAAGTCTTTTCCAGCAGTACAACCTCTAACACCAAGTAGCATGGAGGAACGGATTGCAGAATTGAATCGACAGAGTATGGAGGCTCGTGGAAAACTCTTGCAATTAATAGAGCAGCAGAAACTTGTTAGTTTGAATCCTTCCTCTCCACCAGTATCACCTATTCGGTCACCTCTCGGAGCATGGACTGGTTAGTCACAAATTCATGATTTAAAAGCCTAGACACATGAAAGTTTTCATTTTCTTGATTTTGCAAGTATATATTTAGGTAAAAGAAATCTCAGAGCGCATATATTTCAGTGTCTTCAATTTTATGTAGAAAGAAACAGACCTAAGTGACAGAAATGGGACTAGAAGGCTGGTCTCCTCTCTAGCTTCTAGAAAGCTATCCCATGGTGCCTGCAGTTAATCTTTGGTGTCTGAGTTCCTAAGTTGCCCTACATGTAAATGGGATCTGTTTCTGTATATGATTCGTTCATGGCGTATGCTGCAGCTGTTTATAAACATAAGCATCAAAATAATTTAGACTTTCATCAGCAACAAATTACAAGTTATTATTCTGTTAAAACCATTAAAACATTTTCACTTGTAAGTTAAACTTCCTATTTAATTGTTACATTTAGGAATGTGGGAAGCTACAGGCGATTCTAAACAATAGAAAGTAACTGAAAAATTAGTTGTCATAGTGATCACATTCAAAAAGGTACTGATGAAAGGAAGTAGACCTCAAGTTGCTCTTTAGCCAAAAATTGAATTATTAAGTCCCTCAAGGGGTAGAGCTGCATGAAGGTTCTAGAGAGACTAATTTGGGCCCGGTGTAAGAGAAGGTTCTAATTGTCAGGAATAGACAAAGCTCTGTATCAGTAAGTGGTGTGCCCCCTGAGGTGTTCAAGCATTATTGTTTTAGAGAGATTCCTATGTCCTGTGGCTGGTTGAAGTAGGTTACCTATGAAGGATCTACCAATAAGACTCTTTCTCTCAGAAGTTATTTCCTTTTTGAATTACAGACCCAGAAAACAGAGTGATTTGAGGCACTTCCCTGGTGGTCCAGTGGTTAAGACTCCACGTTCCCAATGCCGGGGGCCCGGGTTCAATCTCTGGTCAGGGAACTAGATTCCTCACGCGTTCCACAACTAGAAATCGCGAGTGCCGCAGCTAAGACCTGGTGCAGCCAACTAAATAAATAAATGAATATTTTAAAAAAAAGAAAACAGGAAAACAGAGTGATCTGGAAGTTACTGGAAAGTGATAGATAACGCATTTCCCTAAGGTCCTTCCTCTTTGTTTATTCTAGGCTCCTTCACATTACAGCTTTATCTACCGTTCTTCATAGTCAGAAAGTCTAGAGGCAACTTGTGACTAGAATAAATAAGTGAAATCACTCAATATATGTGAATACCAACGATGTGTCACCATGTTCTGGGCACTGGGGATACTGCATCGAACAGGACAAGCCCCTGCCCAGCTTGACTACTCCGGGATTCAAGCTGGGGGGAGCAGGCAATACAAATAAGCAAATAAATACATGAGACAATGTCAGTTAGTGCTAAGTGCAATGAAGAAAAAATAACGCAGATCACTCGTAAGAATAATTTTGTGATAAAATGAGACATCTATTTCAGTAGTTCTTTGCGGTTAATACTTTCATTTCTGTTGGCTCATTTAGTTTTCAACATACCTTCAGAGTAGACAAAGCTGATACAACTATTTGATAAATAAGTAAACCAAGACACAAAGAGGTTGAGTGATTTGTCTGAAATTCTAAAGCAAACTGGTAGATTTGCAACCGTGTTCTTTCCATTCCAGTGCTTATTTGTCTAAGGTATTCTTTTCTTAAGTAAAATTATTGGTTTCACAGGAACCTCTGTGGGCTATAATGATAAAGATAAAAATAAATCATATGTCATGCAGAACCTCTTTTGTTTTCTAGGGCAACCAAGGAATATGTTATACAATTGAATAGAGCTTCATTACCCCTTAAAGTCCAGAAATTACTGGTTTTAAGCATGATTCTTAGGAGCACTGCCTGAGCCTTTCATGAGTACATACTTAGTAAATATTTGTTGACTGATTATCTACTTCTGAAATATTGCAAATGTACATAATTATACTTGCCTTTGGCCATATGAGCTCTTCAGCCAACTTTCCCCTCCAAATTTAATGTCTTCAGTAACAGTAATAATGTAATAGATTTAGAAGATTTAAAGTTTTACTGTATAACTCCAGAAATGTTCTTTCTTTTTCATTTTTTTTTTTTTCGGAAAGCTTTAGATAAGTCGCTCTCACCAAGATCTCCTGTTCTTTAGGGCTAGCTCTTAATTTCTGTTTTTCACTTGCAGATCTGACATGATACCACTTGTCTGAAGATTCTGGCTCTCTAGGAACTGGCATGCTCCTGAATTGACACTAAGAACTAAAGTTTCTTGTCCCACAGTTCGTTTTTTAAAAAATCCTTGAAGTGTATTTGTGGTCCATGATGATAAAAATATAGAAAGAACCCTCAACTTTATAATTTGCAGTAAGACAGAAATCAAGTTAAATTTTAATTTTCATTTTATTGAAAGGTAATAAACTAATGTTTATTTTTATATTATAGAAGGAGGAAAGAGGACGATCGAGGTATCTATTCCAGTAGCGGAAGCCCCAGAAAGCTCAAAATGCAGTATTGTCTCTCCTACCAGTGGGCTAAATTCAAGAAGGTAGGGTTAAAATCAAGAACGTGGTTTGTGTTTTATTCTCTTTGGGAAAAAAGGTAGTGCATAATGTCTGACTTAGTTTCAGACAGATTCACTCATGTAGAGAAAATCAAGTAATTGGGGAGGAGAATTTTGGGGGAAAAAAGAAGAAGAGTGAGGAACAATCCTTAATTAAGTAGAAAAGCATTGGGTTGGCTATTGAAGACAAAAATAGGATAATAGCACATATGTAGAGCGTTTTATGGGTTACAAAATTAGGAGGTAATATATGACAGGGTAAATTGACCAATAGTATTTTCCTCCTTTACAGTAAGTGAAACCAAAGCTCATAGAGCTAATTGGGCAATTTGCCTCCATGGGTCACGTAGTTGGTAAATGGTGACACCAAGGATGTACCTGGCTGTCTGTGTCCACTCTACATGCTAGTACTGCACTGCTCCACGTCTCATTACTCTTCCATGACCTTGACCTTCTTCCCCATCCCTGCACATCCATTCTTCCTCTTTTAATGTTAAAAACTTATCTGTGTGGTCCTCTAATGTACTGAATGGTACATTCCATTCAGTCTTTCTGTAAACCTAAACATACTCTAAAAAAGAAAATCTATTAATTAAAAAAAAAAGAAGTTGGTGAAAATATGTTGCAAATAATTTACCTCATTTGGACTTAAGTCAGCCATTCCTTTCAAGCTCTTCTCAGTATTGAGAATTGTGTCTTATATAATTTTTAAAGGTGAATAATAATAGATTACTTTCTCACTCTCTTTTATTTCTCATAAATAGATCTCCAGGGGCTACTAGTAATTCTTGTTCTCCATTAAATGCCACCTCAGGAAGTGGGCACTTGACACCTGTTAATCCAAGAGCAGAGGTATGTGATAAAATGTAATTGTGAAATGTGTCTAGAGGTTGGGAGGGCAAAGGTGGGAGGTGGCTGATTTTGTAGTTTTCATGCTTAATTATTATTCCTGTTATCTTAAAGATAATATAAAATTCTCAGAAGAAAAGAAATACTAATTCACCTTCATTAGGAAAAACAAATAAGCATACACGTCTTTTGTTTTCTAGGGTAACTAAGGAATAAGGTAAAATTCAATAAGATTTCAACAAAGATCGGACATTATTGTTTCAGGCAGAGCGTTCCAAATAGTGTGGCAAGACACGCAGGGGTGCCTTGAATGGGCTGTGGGCTTACTGAGATACTGGTTTCCTCAGTCTTTGCTGTGGCTTTATAGGGCTTGGGATAACCAGAGCCCTGGGGCCAGTCACTCTGCCCCAGTGTGCTGTATCTGAGTGTGCCACAGAGAGGTTATGTGCCACACGTAGAGAGGTTATGGCACAAAGGGTAAATAAATGTCCTACGTATTTTTTATGTGTTCTGATTTGCTATAGGAATGTAGAGAAACTAAGCATCTTACAGTATATCCACAATTTTTGCAAAAGGCGTTTTTCTGTGCTGGTAATACAGCAAAATATAGTTCCTTTGACTGATTAGTCATAGCAAATTGTGAGAGTATCTTTAAAATCATAAACATTACATTTGCAAATGTGAGCTAACAACTGTTTGATGGGGTGGGGGGGATCTTCCTTGCTATTCTTATTACTAGCTTCAGTAATTAGACAAAATAGTGAATACCTCAATAAACATTGAATATTTATAGTCCAAATTAATCGGTAAGCTCAGAATATTCTGATTGCCCAGCACTGGAAGATTTGTCCTTTGTTGTTTCTTATATTCTTAAAAAACTTTAACGTAAATTATTTTATATAATTTGCCCTTAATTTCTGGAATTTAGTAACAGATTTAATTTACCAAGGTCAAATAACTTTTTTTCTTATTTTAAAAAGTTGTAATTGATTTGTATAAAATACTGGATTGATTCTTTTTAAAAAAATTAGGTCTGCCAAATCAATAAGGGGATCTGTTGACCAGGGAATATTTGGGAGTGTCTCTGATAGAGAATAAAAATTGCTAGTAGCAGGCTTCCCTGGTGGCGCAGTGGTTGAGAGTCCGCCTGCCGATGCAGGGGACACAGGTTCATGCCCCAGTGCGGGAAGATCCCACATGCCGCGGAGCGGCTGGGCCCGTGAGCCATGGCCACTGAGCCTGCGCGTCCGGAGCCTGTGCTCCGCAATGGGAGAGGCCACAACAGTGAGAGGCCCGCGTACCAAAAAAAAATTGCTAGTAGCAATAATTTTTAGTACCATTCAGTGGTGTAAGATAACTTTGGTTCTATGTACTTGGTATAAATAATTGTAAATCTTGAGTGGTTTCATGCTCCTGATTACTTTCTAAAGCCTTTCTGCATCTTTGTTCAACAGATTGAGAAACAAAATGAAGAAGGCTGGTTTGCTCTTGCTACCCACGTGTCATAAGTGAGGACGAGTTGTAGAGTTTGTTCTCAGTAATATATTCTTGAGCTTCCACTCCCCTTTCCCTGCTACTGCTTTTAAGTTTTTATGTTCTTCTTTCAGATACAACTTACAAAGATCTCATGACTTAGTACTAATGGAACAAAGAAATAAAGCAATTATTTTAATTTTTAACCTTTTCAAATAGATTTCCGACAAACAAACAACCTATAACCTCTTGTGAATAAAATTTTGACTAGAGGGAAATTAAAGTTTTATATTCTAATAAATTCAAGGATTTTTTGGAGTAATATATTTTTATCTTTATCATCTTTATTCAGATTTTTTTTTTGGTCCAGTGTATCTCAAATGTTGATCTATTTTATTTTTTTCTGAAGAACTAAACTGCTTTTGCATATAACTTACAATAAAATGACTCGGTGTGACTAAAGTCTGGCTTTCAGAAAAATTTACACCCCCTTTTGAGAGAAGTCACTGTAGTCCATCACTTTTTCCATCAAGGGAATGTATAGTTTTCAAAAGTAAGTGTGGGGGCTTCCCTGGTGGCGCAGTGGTTGGGAGTCCGCCTGACGATGCAGGGGGCGCGGGTTCGTGGCCTGGTCCGGGAGGATCCCGCGTGGCGCGGGGTGGCTGGGCCCGTGAGCCATGGCTGCTGGGCCGGCGCATCCGGAGCTTGTGCTCCGCGGCGGGAGGGGCCACAGCAGTGAGGGGGCCTGCGTACCGCAAAAAAAAAAAAAAAAGTCAGTGTGGGAGTATTTGTTTATATTTGCTTAAGCAGGTAAGGGTGGTTATATATATTATAAAATTCTTACATAGTCTTTACATGTGAAAATGTTATCAGTAATGGTAATGTATATCAAAAAAAATAATGATTGAGCTTAAATATCTGAATGCACTAACATTGATTTATTGGTTTATTTAATGTTTGAAACAGAATTGAGTACAAAACGTTGCTATCAATTTTCCCAGCCTTGAATCTACAATGCATTCAGGGTGGATTTTTCTTCAAGGCACCTGTTTGATCTCACATATTGGTTTCTGTTTTAAACTTGGTTTTTGAATGGTCTCTGCTCCTTGGCTCTATGATAGGAATTCTCAGCCTAAGTGAGGTGGGAGCGGCGAGGGGAAAGCACACTGTAACTCCTTGGGGAACTCTCTCAGATAACACCTTCCCTCCTCGGGCAGTTGTAAGTCACTGTTGTAGGAAGTGTGCTATGCAGCTTTCATTTGGACCTCTTCATTGTTGTAGGGGCAAAATAATTATTATCTTTTGGTATCACTGATTTTATTTATGTGAAGTCATCTGTATGCATTTGTATTATTGCAGATTCTTCCGTCTGTATTGCACTTTTTAAACCTTGGTGTTTAATAAATACTATCCCTGTATGGCATATAAACCCATTTTAGTGTTATTCCTTCTCTTACTGAAATGTCAAGTTATCTGCTTGCTTTGTGAATGCGTTCTTTTGACGTGTATTTTCTTTAATATTCTCCAACTGGTTGGCTCTTTATTTTTTTCCCCTATATTCCTTTCAACCTCTAAGATGCCTTGGCATGGCATTTTAAAAAGCTGCTCATGGTGATTTAATGTGCAGCCAGAGTTGAGAACCAATGCAAAAACTTTTACCACTAGCTCACTGGCAACCTTTGGGACTGATATTGAAGTATTCATCCTGTTAAGGTTTGTTTTTGTTTTTACTGATAGAATACAAAGGTAGGTTGAAAAAACTCCAAGAATAATAGATACAGCGAAAGGAGCCTTTCTTTCTTAGGCCTTCTGGAGTAGTGCTTCTCAACTTCAGCTGTTATTAGAGTCATCTGGGGACCTTCTAAAATTCCCAGTGCCCAATTCTCACTCCAGACCAATTAAATTAGAAACCCTGGGGACGGGACACAAACATTAGTATTTTAAAAACCTCCTGAGATGATTCCAGTGAACAGCCAAGCTTGGGAAACATCATTATAAAAACATTTATTATCCCCAGTCATAAATTAGTGCATATTTGTTTTAAATTAAGTTAAACTACCTTTATTAGCTTCTCTTTATCAGCTTTCAGAGCCAGCTGCATCGGTGGGTCTCAAAGCGTGAACACCAGCCAGCAGCATCATTATCACCTGGGGTACTTGTTAGATGTGAAAATTCTTGCGCCCTACCCCAGACCTATTGATCAGAAACTCTGGTGTCTTTTTTAATAAGCCTTTCATGTGATTCGGGGCATGCTCAAATTTGGGAACCATGGATCTATAGCACTGCAGACAGGTGAACTCTGCTGTATTTGACTGTGATGTATTACATTTGTATTTACTTTTAATGGTCCAAACTCAGATTACTTGTGTTTCTTGGTTTTAGATGCAAGTTTTTTGCTAACATATGTCTTGTCTAATATGTCCCAGAAAGCTGCTGATCAGGTGCTAATAAACTTTAATAAACTTGACAGTTCTCCAAACTGCAGCTTGCGAGAGAAACTAGACTGATAGCTAAATCCACAGTTATGATATAATCACTCCTACACTGTATAGCAGAATCATTTGGATTAGCAGAATTTAATAATGGTTTAGTATGTGCTAAGTGCCGGGCACTGTTCTAGCCACATGACTTCATGACACCTTCATGAGGTAAGTACTGTTATCCTTATTTTGCAGATGAGGAAATTAGATCCGAGGAGGTAAGCACTCTCTCAAGGTCACTTAACCAGGGAGTGGTGGCACTAGAATGGGAACATAGGCAGTCTTTCTCCAAAGCCTATGCTGCGCTGCCCTCTTATGGTGTGCACAATATGGAAGCACCATAATGGTAATAATAGCTGTCCTTTATTGAGCCGTTCCTGTGGCAGGCGCCGTGCTAAGCCGCAGTAGCCCGTTATTGCATTTAAATCTCACAGTCAACCTATGAGTTAGACGTGTTTAAATGCCACCCACCCCCCTTACAGATGAGGAAATTGAGCTCTAGAGGTCGAATAAGCTACCCAATGTCAGAGTGCTTGTAAGAAGTAAAGCCAGGACCTGAAGCTCTTTTTAAAAACAATTATTGGACTTCTACTAACTTAAAAGAAATAACTAATATAGCATAGTGGCTACGGGTGCAAGTGTTGCCATCAGAACGCTTGGATTCATATGTCATCTGTGTTCCTTGGGCTGTGTCCCTTGGGCAGATGAATCTCATTTTTCCCATTTGAAAGTCAGAGATAATACCTTTCTTACAGGGTTGTGAGAATTAAGTGAGGTAAATAGGTGTAAATATGCTAAGAACAGCACCTGACTTACAAGCACTCAGTAATGACTGCCAGCTTTTTGGTGTAGAAATAAATACACTATTCCCTCTGTACTTCTGGATTTTTAAAGACATTCTGTAGTGAATTTGTGTTTTTCTCAAATTAATAACTTGATCCAGTGCTTTAACTTTAAAGATGTTTGGAGGTTGAAATAGAACATGTTGAGCATATTATTTGAAAATAACTAACATACTGTTTAAAAGTAAGTTTATCCTATGTTTTCTGACTTTTTGACACCCTGGATATACTATTTAATAATTAACAGCCACGATAATGGTCTTGTTTTTTAATCCTTGAGAATACTTGACTAAAGAGAACATTTCAATATTACCAATAAATGCATGGTACAGAGTTTTTGGAAAATCGTTGTGTAACATTACAGAAACCAATAAACACAAAATATAATACAGCCATTTTTTTCTTACCAACTATATTGAGAAATAATTTGTATACAACAAAATAGATCCATACATCCATTTAAAGAGAACAATTCATGGACTTTGGCAGTTGTATATACAGACAGAACTATCACCACAATTAAGACCATTTCTATCATCTCCAGAAGATTCCTCCTGTCTCTTTGCAGTGCATCTCTCCCTTTACTGCAGCTCTAGGGAACCACTGATCTGCTTTTGGTCATCATAGATTTGTTTGCATTTTATATAAATGAAATCACACACACTGTAATATTTTGTGCCTGTCTACTTTCACTCATCCTGAGATTCATCCATGTTGTGTGTATCCGTTTCTTCCTTTTTACTTCTGAGTAGTATTCTGTTGTACAGATATTTATCCATTCACCTGTCAGTGACCATTTGGGTGGTTTCCAGTTTTTTGCTATTGTGAATATGGCTGCTATGAACATTCACGCATAAGGCTTTGTATGGATGGAAATTTTTTATTCTCTTGGGAAGATACCTTGGACATGGAATCGCTTGGTAAATGTTTAACTTTTAAAGAAATTGCCAGACGTTTTTCCAAAGTGGTCGTGCTACTTTACATTTTCAACAGCATTATATGAGAGTTCCATTTGCTCCACATCCTTCCACATTTGGTGCTGGCAGTTTTAAAACTTTTACCCATTCCAGTAGATATGGAACGCGTGCATTGTGGTGTGCATCTCCCTGGGGCCTACTGTTATGCATCTTTCCATGTGTTTATTGACTGCTCATACATCTGATGTGGTGAGGTATTCAAAGTCCTAGGTGGTTAGTTTTTTTGTTATTGAATTATAAGAGTTCTTTACATATTCTGGATACAAAATTCTTTGTCATATTATTGCGAGGCTGTAGCCATTTAAAAACAATGTTTTGTAACCAGTAACATTAGTTAGGTACTTAAAAATAATTAATAATGATTGCTGGCTGTGCCACAGAGCGTTTGGAGAGCAAACTGCTAAACCGAAAAAATCTGTCAAGCTAGGCCTATATTTTGTGCACCTGGAGTCCTGTGACCAAGGAGCCCACAACATAAAATACTTACTCTTAAAGTCAACAGAGATAACATAAAGTAAAATAAATAAATAAAACAAAAATCGCCCCGCGACGTATTTTTGCTGATGACGGCCTGTGATCAGGGCACCTTTGAGTCATTTTGTATTATTGGGCATAGCTTCGAAGTCATCAATGTATCATCCTTAGGATAATAATAATATAAACTAGATATAAAAATTAAATGGGGATAATAAGCTGGTAGAATGCCGGGCTTTCTGTTTGGCCTTGATCCTGAGTCATGGGCCACGAAATAGCCGGGCCAGAAGGCAAGCGAGATCAAGGTACCCCTGCAACCGCCTTGGCATTTCCCAGAAAGCGGCCTTAGGGCGGCGCATGCGCCTCTCAGCCCGCCCGTCTCCGCCCACCCGGGAGGCGGGATGGCGTTGCCGTGGTAACCGCAGTAAACGGAGACCCGGGGCAGACGCCGTGACTGGGAACGCGCGGCGGAGGTTGGTGCCTTAGGTAAGTTTTGACCCCAGCAGCCTGGCAGTTCCCACAACCTCCCCCCTAAAATCTGTTGGGGAATCAGGGATCAGTCGACCCTATTTGCACTTGTCTTAGGCTGAACTAGGGTTCTCCGGGCTTTGCTGAGACACATTCCTTCTCCTTTCTATGGATCAGTTCAACAAACATTTGAATTGATAGCATACTCAGGCATGGGGCAACACACTGTAGATACAACGTGGACGCTGTTCCTGCCTGCAAGGAGCTCATGATCCAGCTGGGGAGGAAGACAGACGATGGCAGGAGTCCGAGTTGGACCGGGCTGAGCCAAGAACAGGGAGTCGGTGGGAAAGTGCCTGGGTTCTGGGGTCAGCAAGCCACCCAGACCTGTTAAGTGTGACACTTGGCAAGTTGACCTTCTGCACTTTAGATTCCTCATCTAACTAGGGAAGGTGGTAGTGCTTACTTCATGGGGTTCCTGTTACAATTAAATAGGATAATGCAGGTCAAGTAAGTGTGTAGCACATGCAAGACACAGTAGGTGCACAATAAATCCTTGTTGCATACAAGTAGATATAGTAGCATACAAGTACTCAGCATGCCCGGCCAATTGTGAGTTGTCCAATGTGGTTACTGACTAAAACTTTTGAGAAGGAGGAGGGGCTGAAGAGGATCCGGGAAAGGGGAAGGTGACAAGAGATGAATTACAGACCCTAAGATGAAGGACCTCTGTGCCACACCAAGGAATCTGAGTTCTTGTTCTGTGGCAATGAGGAGCCATTAAAGGTTTTAAACAAGAAGAGTGGCACATTAAAAGCTGTGTTTTAGGAATATAAGAGGCAGTGTACAAATGGACCAGAGAAGGGAGAGAATGAGGCTGTGGTAATGGTAGAGGTGAGACAGTGTGAGGACCAGAACTAGGATGGGGACAGTGGGACTAGAAGGGAGAGGATGAATTCAAAAGGCTTAATAACTGGACACTGGGCAACAGGACTTGGAAGTCAATTGCATGAGTTGGGTGAGAGGGAAGGATTCAAATAGTAACTGCTCTGCTATCTCATCTGTAAAATGCACCTAACTCATAGAGTTTTGAGAAATATATGAAACAATATGTGTAGAATCCTCAGAACTGTGCTCGACACATGGTAAACATTAAAAAAACACACGAGCTGTTATTCTCTTCACAGTTGTATTTCACACTGTGAAGTAAAAACTGAGTGTCTGTTTTTATACAGGAATCTCTATGAATCTCAACGTGACCAGCTCTGGCACACGGCTGAGATGGAGTGTTTGAGTTTGTGAGAGTGGGGACCGACCCTGGAATCTAAGGAATGAATCTTGAGTAATGTCATCTTGGGGAGCCCTCTGTCCGGCTTCCAGCCAACCTCCTTCTAGCAACACACACTCTGCAACACTGTGTACTATAATTTTCTTTTTTCTTTACACTTCCTCAGGGTTGACTCAAAACTTCACAGTCTACCTAATGAGTTGGTTAACAGAATTAACCATAGGCTGGACCAATAAGCCTGAGTCTAATGAAAATAGATTTAAGGTAGTTCTGCAAATAGACTTCCAAACCTAGCTAGTTCAGTTGTATAAGATAGGACATGGTTAGGTATACAGAAATAAGGTTTAGTCATTCTAGCTGGTTACAAATGGATTATTACGAGTCAGTATATGAGGAGCCTGCCCACCCCCCAGACCCTGGCCCCCAGATAATGTAATATTAGGCTGCCTTGAAAGAATATAATGTCCCCAACAGATAAAGTGATGATTCATATCTTCTGGAAAGTGTCCAGATCCTTCAAAGGACATACAAAATTGGGAGGGATATATGATGGATTGGGAATTAAGTTTTTGAGCTATCCAGATGCTGAAAGGAGTTGAAAACATGTTAGTGAGAAATAGTTGAAAGAATTGGGATGCTTTATTTGGGAAAAGAGAGGATCTGGGTAGGAAAGTTAACTGGCTAATTATTTGAATGGCTATAGTAAATAGGAAAACTTATTCTGTGTGTCCCCAGAAGAATAGGGCCAAATAGATCCAAGTTGCAGGGAGGAAGATTTCATATAATAGAAAATGAACTTCCTAAGAACTAGAGCTGAGAACATTAACAGAATGTGCTCACCCTTTTACCTGAAATGTTTAAATTAAAGCCGACTGTCTCTTGGTGTGTTCTTTCATTTGTTCCTTTATTCAGGAATTAAAACATTCATCCCTTCAACTATTTTACCTACTGAGTGCAAGGCACTGTTCTTTGAAAGCTTTACTGTATTAACTCATTGAGATCTCAGAATCACCTTGTGAAGTAGGTACTGCACTTTACAGATGAGAAGGCACAGAGAGGTTAAATACTTGTTTAATACCTCACAACTATAATAGTAAGAGGAGAAGCCAGGCTTTGAGCCCAGTCAGTGTGATTCTAGCCAATACTCTTAGGCTGGGCTTGAGTTGTAGATGTGTGATTTATATTGGGTGGGAGGATTGGACCAAATTAACCCTCTTTCAACTCTCAAGATTCTGTGATCATATTTATTGAGCCCTAGCTGTATTAAAGAGAATGTGTAGTAATTATAGTAAAACTACCATTTTCCAATACGTACGAAGAGTTTGATATAAACCCATGGTCCTTAACTCTGGTTCTTATTCTTTGGCTCCACAAAAGAATTATATAGGGAATGAGACCCCGAGAATGGTACATTGTAAAAAGTTTTCCGAGTGATTCTAAAGTACAGCCAGAGTTGAGAACTGTGGGTATAAAAGATCTCATTTAATACTTACAATAACTCTGCCAGACAACCTTATCTTCCCCATTGTACATATAAAAGGACGGACAGGTTAAGGGATGCTAGGGGCTTGGCCCTTGGCCAAGTAAACCTTTTTTCTTGGCCAAACAAGTCTCTCTGACATCAAAGCCTCATCAGGTTGCAATACAACTTCTCAATCCTTTAATTCTAAAAAAATAAAAACAAACACAAAAATCAAGAGAGGGTATCATGATGTCAGTGCAAGGAAACAGAGGGTATAAACCCTAATGTCCAGATGAAGGTGGGTAGTTGTCATCCTGCACTCTCATGCACTGATCGTGTAGTGTAGATCCTGGCTGCTTTGGGCATAGTAGTCTTTCTTGAGAGACCAGGAAGGTGTAATAATGCACTAGTTCAGTTAATTCGCATAGCAGCCGTATACATAGTTTTTTCTTCACTCCCATTTTACAATTGAGGAATTGATGGAAAGTAATTAGCTAGTTCTGTGGCAAAACTGGGATTCAAACCTGAATCTAACCACAGATCTCACCCAAAAAGAACTACTACTCTACCTGCCAGCTGTGCCATAGAATGTTGAGGAAACACGGGATGTTTAGTGCGGAGAAATGAAGACTTAGAAGGAAGACATAGTAGATGTTCTCATCTACAAGAGCTGCCATAGAGAGAGAGGACAGAGAAAACCTCTCGTGTCACTCCCCTCCTTAAAAACCTTCAATGGCTTTCAACTACCATAGAAATAAGTTCTAAACTCCTTAGCAAAGCTTAGAGACAATTTGATGATCTGCTACCCGCTTCCTCATCAATGTCCATTTCACTCTCCTGCTCTAGCCAATAGACTGCTCTCAGGCCTTCACAGACACAAGCCTCTCTTAGAAGCTCCCTCTGCCAATAATCTTTCCCATTTTATGCCTGGCCAACGTCTACTCATGACCTGTGTCTCAAATGCCTCTTCCTTAACCCCAGACATAGTTTAATCTTCTTGCTGTATGTGCCCACAACACCCTATTCTTTTGTAGCACTCATTATATTTTAATTACCTGTTTAATATCTATATTTCTAAAAAAGCTCCACTGAGTTAAGGATCGTATCTTTCTAGTTCAGTACTACAATTTAGTGCCTAACATAAGATTTGATACATAGAAGTTATCCTCAACAAATATTTAAAAATTGAAATTGATTAGTAACACCAGGGGACTTTGATGATGGGAGGGGGAAGAGGAGGGGATGAACCAAAGGAAGGATGGCAAAGGGTTAATTTTAATGTGGAGCATTTAGAGGAAAGATAGGCTTGGGTGGTGTTTCACTGTGGACTTCTGGAAAACCAGAGGGCACCATGATGACGAGTTTGCCTGGAGGAAGGGAATATCTGACTATATTTTGCCATTCTACGGAGGTCTCTGATGATGGCCGTGTGCCCTCCAGCTGGTGAAGTCATTTCTGATACCTTGCAAACACACAGATTGTCAACACACATGGTGTTTGGTGCTCCTGGGATTTGTTTAGGGGGAAAATAATCTGTTAATGATTTCTATTTTACAGCTCTATCCCTGTCTCTGTCTCAATTTTGTGCTTACAGAGAAAATGAAGGAACCAGATGATCAGGATACTGATGGGGGGAAATCAGAGAGATCAAAGAGTGATGGAAGGCAGTCTCATTCTTCTAGATCTGCATCAGAACGTGAGTAAAGATTATAATATACACTTAGGGTCTTGATTATTAAATTTGAGTAAAATAATTTTTAAAGAGTGCATATCTAAGTTTATACGACAGAAAGGTTGACTTGTTTAATTCCCTTGCTAAACTCTAAGTTCTTTAAGAGCAGATTCTGTGTTTTAATCATTTTATCTCTAGTCCTGGAACACCGAAGTTACTATCATCTCTATGTTGATAATGACCCATCTTCACATCTGGTCTGGCTCCTTCCTGTAGGGTCTACAAGGTCTTTAATGAGCTTCTCTAATACAGTGCAGTGGAAAGAGAGCTGGACTTACGTTTTGAGTCCTGGGTCTTCCACTTAGAGTTGCTTTATCTTGGATAAATTATTTCACCTTTCTGAGTCTCAATTTTCTCACCCGTAAAATGATTGTTGTGAGCTGTTTGAGGATTAAATTGGATAACATATGTGGAAGGATATCATAAATTGCAGATAGAAGGGAAAGTGAAGAATTTTGTAATAGGATTTTTAAAAGATGACTGGCTCTTTCTGTCTGGGCATCGTGGTGTTAGGTGGCTTAGTGGAATATTGACATTTTTAGTTCTAATCCTAAATATAGTTTCAGAATCTAATTTTTACTATTCACCTAGAGGAGAGCAGGTCCTGGGGAAATCAATTCATTTACAAAATGTACATTAAATTCTTTCAATTTATCTGAGGCCTGTCTGGTAAATCCATGATTTCTCCGTATCGTATTTTATTTTAGAGGTCTATCTCCTCCTGCTTGGACTCTTACAACAAGGATTTCTGCTTAAGTCTTCCTGTCCATACCACCATTAGAGTTATCTTTCCAAAAAATATGATTGTATCACTCTCCTGAAACACTTTAGTTTGCTTCTCGTTTGTTTTTCCGTTTCCACTTTTTTCCACTCCCTATGTTTCTGACACAGGATTGTCTACTTTTTAGTTTCTAGTGCTTTGCAGTATTTTCCTGGATGATTTAGTTTTTTCTTTTTTTTTTCAAATTTTGTTTTATAGGTCTTTATTGGAGTATAATTGCTTCACAATACTGTGTTGGTTTCTGTTGTACAACAAAGTGAATCAGCCATATGCATACATATATCCCCATATCCCCTCCCTCTTGCATCTCTCCCTCCCACCCTCCCTATCCCACTCCTCTAGGTCCTCACAAAGCCCCAAGTTGATCTCCCTGTGCTATGCTGCTGCTTCCCACTAGCTATCTATTTTACATTTGGTAGTGTATATATGTCACTGCTACTCTCACTTTGCCCCAGCTTCCCCCTCCCCCTCCCCATGTCCTCAAGTCCATTTTCTCCTTCTCTAAATGTTTGATAGAATTCACCTGTAAAGCCATCGGGTCCTGAACTTTTGTTTGTTGGAAGATTTTTAATTACAGTTTCAATTTCATTCCTTGTGATAGGTCTGTTTATATTTTCTAGTTTTTCCTGGTTCAGTCTTGGAAAATTGTACCTTTCCAAGAATTTGTCCATTTTTTCATGGTTGTCCATTTTATTGGCATATAGTTGTTTGCAGTAGTCTCTTATAATCCTTTGTATTTCTGTGGTGTCAGTTGTGATTTCTCCTTTTTCATTTCTAATTTTATTGATTTGTGTCCTCTCCCTTTTTTTCTTGATGAGTCTGGCTAAGGGTATATCAATTTTGTTTATCTTCTCAAAGAACCAGCTTTCAGTTTTATTGATCTTTGCTATTGTTTTCTTCATTTCTATTTCATTTATTTCTGCTCTGATTTTTATGACTTCTCTCCTTCTACTGACTTTGGGGTTTCTTTATTCTTCTTCCTCTAGCTGCTTTAGGAGTAGGGTTAGATTGTTTATTTGAGATTTTTCTTGTTTCCTGAGGTGAGATTGAATTGCTGTAAACTTCCCTTTTAGAACTGCTTTTGCTGTGCCCCATAGGTTTTGGGTCGTCATGTTTTTGTTATTTGTTTTTATGTATTTTTTTTATTTCTTCTTTGATTTCTTCAGTGATCTCTTGCTTATCTAGTAGCACACTATTTAGCCTCCATGTATTTGTGGTTTTTTTCAGTTTTTTCCTGTATCTGATTTCCAGTCTCATAGCGTTGTAGTCAGAAAAGATGCTTGATATGATTTCAATTTTCTTAAATTTTCCGAGGCTTGATTTGTGACCTAAGATGTGATCTATCCTGGAGAATGTTCTGTGTGCACTTAAGAAGAAAGTGTATTCTGCCACTTTTGGGTGGAATGTTCTATAAATATCAGTTAAATCTATCTGGTCTATTGTGTCATTTAAAGCTTCTGTTTCCTTATTTCTTTTCTGTTTGGATGATCTGTCCATTGGTGTAAGTGGGGTGTTAAAGTCCCCTACTATTATTATGTTACCGTCAATTTCCCCTTTCATGGTTATTATCATTTGCCTTATGTATTGAGGTGCTCCTATGTTGGATGCATAAACATTTCTAATTGTTATATCTTTTTCTTGGATTGATCCCTTGATCATTATGTAGTGTCCTTCCTTATCTCTTGTAACAGAGATAAGGTCTCTGTTAGTCTTTATTTTAAAGTCTGTTTTATCTGATACGAGTATTGCTACTCCAGCTTTCTTTTGATTTGCATGGAACATCTTTTTCCATCCCTTCACTTTCAGTCTGTATGTGTCTCTAGGTCTGAAGTGGGTCTCTTGTAGACAGCATATATATGGGTCTTGTTTTTGTATCCATTCGACCAGTCTGTGTCTTTTGGTTAGGACATTTAATCCATTTACATTCAAGGTTATTATCGATATGTATTTTCGTATTACCATTTTCTTAATTGTTTTGGTTTCGTTTTTGTGGGTCTTTTTCTTCTCTTGTGTTTCCCACCTAGAGAAGTTCCTTTAGCATTTGTTGTGAAGCTGGTTTGTTGGTGCTGAATTCTCTTAGCTTTTGCTTTTCTGAAAAGCTTTTGATTTCTCTGTCGAATCTGGATGAGATCCTTGCTGGGTAGAGTAATCTTCGTTGTAGGTTTTTCTCTTTCATCACTTTAAGTATATCCTGCCTCTCCCTTCTGGCCTGCAGAGTTTCTGCTGAAAAATCAGCTGATAACCTTGTGGGGATTCCTTTGTATGTTATTTTTTGTTTTTCCCTTGCTGCTTTTAATATTTTTTCTCTGAATTTAATTTTTGTTAGTTTGATTGATGTGTGTCTTAGTGTGTTTCTCCTAGGGTTAACCCTGTATAGGACTCTCTGTGCTTCCTGAACTTGGGTGACTATTTCCTTTCCTATGTTAGGGAAGTTTTCCACTATAATCTCTTCAAATATTTTCTCACACCCTATCTTTTTCTCTTCTTCTTCTGGGACCCCTGTAATTTGAATGTTGGTGCATTTAGTGTTGTCCCAGAGGTCTCTGAGATTTTCTTTTCATTCTTTTATCTTTATTCTGCTCCTTGGCAGTTATTTCCACCATTCTGTCTTCCAGCTCACTTATTCATTCTTCTGCCCCAGTTATTCTGTTATTGATTCCTTCTAGTGTATTTTTCATTTCAGTTATTGTGTTGTTCATCTCTGTTTGTTTGTTCTTTAGTTCTTCTAGATCTTTGTTAAACATTTCTTGTATTTTCTCAATCCATGCCTCCATTCTATTTCTGAGACTCTGGATCATCTTTACTGTCATTACTCTGAATTCTTTCTCAGGTAGGTTGCCTTTTTCCGCTTCATTTATTTGGTCTTACAGGATTTTACCTTGCTCCTTCATCTGTGACATGTTTTTTGCCATCTCATTTTTTTTTTTTTTTTTTTTAATGAGTGGGATTCTGTTCCTGCCTTACTGGTTGTTTGGCCTTAGGCTTCCAACACTGGAGCTTATAAGCTGTTGCTTAGAGCTGGGTCTTGGTGCCAAGATGAGGACCTCTGGGAAACCTCACTCTGATGAGTATTCCCTGTGGTGTCTGAGGTTCTCTGTTAGTCCAGTGGTTCAGATTCGGAGCTCCCACTGCAGGAACTTCAGCCCTAACCCTGGCTTGTGAACCAAGATCCCACAAGCTGCGTGTGGGGCAGCAAAAAAAAATGGAGAACAATAACAAGTAAAAAATAAAATTAGACTAGGAAACTAACAGATATGTTAGAAAGAATATAAAAATAAAAATATAGATGAAACAACAACCAGAAAGTAAAAAAGAACCACAATAATAAGAAAGAGGAGGAGAAAAAAAAAAAAAAAGGTGGAAAAGGCCTTGGCTGTGGAGGGCAGAGCCTAAGCAGGGGTAGGGTTTGGGCAGTGGGCAGGGCCTATGCTTAGGACCCACAGGGCTGGAAAAGGCCCTGGGAGGTGTGGGGGGTTGGGGCTTAGGCTCAACGGAACAGAGGAGCCCAGGCCTGCCTCCCGCCTGTAGTCTCAGAGGGCAGGGGACACCATGTGGGAGCCCAGCAGGCTTCCAGGGACCGAGTGGGTGGGACCAGCACCCTCTGCTCCTCTCCCGCTCTGGATGGATGGATTTAATGATAATGTCCCTTTGTTCAGCACTGCCTGAATCTCCCTTTTTAATGTTAGACCTTCTTAAGGGCAGGTCTTATCAAATCTGGCCTGGCCCTGTCCTCAGCTCATAAATTAGTTCATAAATCATGGGTTTTAGGATCTCAAATGATAACGTGAAATAGTCTGCTGACACTCTGAAACCTTCTACCTTGGTGCTGTGAGAAGAGGTCTCTGTCCTGGTTCAGCTACATATCTGATAGCTGAATTTTTTTTCCTGGAGCCCTTACCTTGTTCTCAGTCTTTCTAAAATATCTAAGCAACATCTTACCCTTTGGAATTCTCATGCAGAGTGAATCAATTTCCTGGTTTTCTACCTAAGTACAGAGATTAAGGTAGACTCTTCCCCTTACCCAACAAGGAGTTTCTGCTGTAACAGAGTCCTGTTAAGAGATTTAGACCAAATGTACCAGCCAGACCATGCAGCATTTTTCACAAGGGTGAAGGACTTTAGTTACCAAGACATTGGTTTCTGAATCTTATCAAAGGACTAAATTATTGCTGACTTCATATAATAAACTGGGAAGTATTTTGGTCTCTTCTATTTTCAGAAATATTTTGTGTAGAATTAGTATTATTTCTTCCTTAAATGTTTGCTGGAACTCACCAATGAAGTATCTGGGCCTGTAATTTTCTTAGTGGAAAAATTTTTAACTGTGAAGTCAATTCCCTTAATAAATAGAGGGTTGTCTCTTTCTTCTTTATTAAGTTTTGTAACTTTGTATCTTTCATAGAAGTTATACATTTCTTCTAAATTGTAAAATTTGTTGACATAACTCTGTAGGATCTATTTTAATTCCTGATACTGAAGATTTGTATTGTCTCTCTTTTATTTCTTGATTGGCCTAGCTAGGAGTGCATCCATTTTGTCAATCTTTTCAAAGAATAAGGTTTTGGCTTTGATAATTTTTCTGTTGTTTTGTTGCCTTTTTATTTCATTGAGTCTTGCTTTCATTTTTATTATTTACACTAATTCTATTAATTATTTTTTTTATTATTTTATTTTTATTATTTTTATTTCCTTTCTTCTACTTACTCTGAGTTTTGGGGTTTTTTGCTTTTCTTTTTCTAGTTTCTTGAGGCGGAATGTTAGGTCATTGATTTTTGAGTTTTCTTATATATGTACTAAAAGCTATAAATTTCCCTCTAAGCATTGCCTTAGCTGTATCCCACACATTTTGGTGTTATATTTTAATTATCATTTACTTTGAAATGTTTTATAATTTCTTTATTAATTTCTCCTTGACCCATACATTATTTTTAAGTGTGTTTTTTAATTGCCAAATGTCTTCTGTAATTTAATTTACTACTGTTGTAATCAGAGAATATGCATATTTTGTATTATTTCAATCTTTTAAAAGCTATTAAAACTTGTCTTATGTTCCAGCAAGTGATCTCTCTTGGTAAATGGCCCATGTGCCTTTGAATGTGTAGGTGTAGTGTTTTTTATATATCAGGCGGGGATGTTTGATAGTGTTTTTCAGATCATCATATCTTATGGAGTTTTTGACTGGTTGTTCCATCAGTTGATGAAAGATGTGTATTACTATAATATTAACTAAGTAGACCATGAGAAGTAAAGGATAAATATTATAATCTCTGAAGCAATTATTTAAAAAGCAAACAAAGAAAAGTAGTTAAAAGCTAACAGAAATTAAAATGGAATTTTAAAGAATAAATAATCTAGAAGAATAACAATAAATGGTCTAACAAAAAATAGGAAAGAAGAAATAGAGGGAAAATGGAAGAGTGGGAAGTGCACAAACAGAAAATAAATAATTAAATGTTAGATCAAAATCCAACTATACCAATAATTATATTAAATATTAATGGACTAATAAGTCTTGTAAAAAGGTACAGATTATCAGAATGGATAATAAAAGCAAGAACCTACTATATGATATATGAGACACACGTTAAGTATTATGATACAAATAGGTTAAAAGTAAATTGATGGAAAAAGATATAGTAGGCGTACAGTAAGCATTTGAAGGCTGGAGTGACTATATTAATATCAGATAAAATAGATTTCAAGACAAAGAGTACTATCTGTGACAAAGAAGTACATTTCATGATGATAAAAGGAGCAATACATTAGGAAGACATAACTATCATAAATATGTATGCATCTAATAACAGAGCATCACAATACATGAAGAAAAATAGAATTAAAGGGAAAACTAAATAATTCCAAAATTGTAGTAGGAGAACAGTCTGGTACTCCATCATGTTTACTTCATCATGGCCAAAATGGAAGTCCCAATTATTAATTTTTGTATGTTGTTTTTGTATGTAGTAACGATGCAAAACTCTTTTAAAAATTGTAATAATTATAGGGAGTCCTTATGGATGTTCTATGTGCACAGTCACATCATTTGCAGACTTCCTCATTGTGTTCCCAATCTCACAAAGGAGGTGGAGGTAAACAAGGACCAGAGAGGCAAGCTGTATTTGCAGGAGGCAGCCTGCCTCTGTGGCAGCTGGTGAGGAGAGGCACCACAGCTTCATATTTCTATTGGCTAGAGAGAAGAAAAAGCGGAGGAAACTCACCTATAAAATCCTGGGTCAGGGACTTCCTTGGTGGTCCAGTGGGTGCTCCCAATGCAGGGGGCCTGGGTTTGATCCCTGGTTGGGGAACTAGATCTCACATGCACGCCAAAACTAAGAAGTCCGCGTGCCACAACTGAGTCTCCGTGTTGCAACTAAGAGCCCACATGCCGCAACTGAAGATCCCGCATGCTGCAGCTAAACATGCCACAACGAAGATCTTAATTAAGATTGCCACAATTAAGACCTGGTGCAGCCAAAATAATTAATTAATTAATTTGTAAAATTCCTTGGTCATAAAACAAACTTTCATCTGGCTCTTTTTGAGATCTGTGGCTATGGTGTCTCCTCGCCTTGGTTACCTCCCTTTGCTTCCTCCTGCACGCATCCTTGTTCAGTGTCCACTAATTTTGCCAGCCCTTCCACCAGCCAGCCCTGCCATCCATTTCTGATTTGAGGTTTTAGCAGCTTCTAGTTCTACAAAAAATGACATTTGTAATTTTGGCTTTCATTTTCAATGTTGATTTTAGATTATTTCCAAGAATAGAAAGACAAATGCTGATTTGTACATCAAACCATAATCCTTCCATCTGTCTATCTTGGGATTATAAAAAGTATAGAAATCTTTGTTGTCAACAAGTTGCTAAGATCTGCTGCTTTGCCAGTCTGATTAAATGTGTCTACTTCCTGTTAAATTCGTTTTTTTCCAAACTCCACTTTTCCTTTCAGTGGCACAACCCTTCAACCAGGCTCAGAATATTCATTTTTAGAAAAATGATTTACTCCCCTTCATTCATATTCACTTCTGATTCCTTTATCAGTGATTCCCTCATCCTAGCTGGCAGCCTGAACTCATCTAATGGCAGCTTGAACTCTGTTCCCAGAGAGAGGCAGGCCAGCAGATAATATCCCAATCTTGAGATGGGGATATAGTGTTTGATTGCAACAGTCACAAGAAAGAGCTAAGAAATCTGTTAAATGGTATTACTGGAGAGTATTTACCCAGGGCTCTCCCCTAGGGGAGTTCAAGAAGTGGGCCCCATTTAGGTGTCCAGGATTATTTTCTTTCCATCCAAATGCATGAATCCTACAGAACCCTGTCCTCTTATTCTGCTAATTGGATTGGCCCAGCTTTCTCACCTCATTCAAGTTAGTCTTGGGCCTTGTTCCTCTTCTTTTAGCCTCATCTCAGATAGACCGACTAGGTGGTTCTACTCTGTTTCTGACATACTTACCATTTCTGCCTTACTATTCTGAAAGTTCATCCAGCCCTTTCACCTGCTGGACATGGTATATGTGAACCATAGCCATGTTTGGACTTGATCTGAATGTTGGCTTATACCTAGATCTATTCTACTCCCATTCCAATTCTTTTTCTCTTTTAGCTTGTCCTGAAGCAAATAGTCTGATGTATTCCTAGGATATCATTCAGACATAGTCATACCCAGAGGAGTTTATTCTTGAATATGCGTTATCTTTGACATAAAAGGTCCTTATAAATAACGTGTTGTTCAAGTGAAATTGAATTGAAAAAATGATAGCAACATACTAGCCAATCTTTTTTTCTTTATCCTTTACTTTCTTGTAAGTGTGCAGTGGTAGGAAATAGACTGCAAATGAAGTGAAAATGGAGATTTACTCACAGGAAAAGCTTTAAAAATTTTTTGTAAAGCTGCAAGAGTGACCAAATAAAATGATTTTTGTAGCAATTTTTGAGTTTAAAATTCATTCAGTTTAGAGCACAAACGAATTGGAAGTATTAGGTACTTTGGAAATAAGAAATGTTTAATTCAAATTTAGAAATTATTTAATGTTTAAGACAATGTTTAATTCAAATTTAGAAATTATTTAATTCAAATTTAGAAATTATTAAAACAAATTATTTTGTATAGCCGCTATGAAAGAGGATTACAAATCTGTTGAAGATACCACAGGCGAAACATTTACTGAAGGGGAAGAATCATATTTAGGGGATGATGAATCCTATGTGGAACATTTGGAAGGAAGTTCAAGTTCATCTCAAGATGATTATGTGGAAAGCATTGGAAGTAAGTATTACTGGTTTTCTATTAGTACTTGTCACTGTTTTAACCTAACAGTTGTAAATCCATAAAAGAAATGGTTGCAGGAAGTGTGGAGGTGATAAAAGAAAGGGCATCAAACATATCCTGATAGGGTGCTTTAGCAGCTCTGGAGTTGTGTATTCTGAGTATCACATACTCTCATACTGGGTTTTTCTGGGGAGTGGGATTGTCTAAGGAGTGATCTATCCCACATTAGTGAGACTAACTCTCCCTTAGAACTGACCGTGCGCTGTTCTTTGAGACTGCCGGAACCATGCAAGGCTAGGCGTTCACCCCAATGCACACAGGCGTGTTGCCTCTTCTTCCATGCTCACTTGTGGGTGGCATCCTATGTCCAGGCCAGAAGTAGTAGTTACTGCTAGAGTATTATGGGCTACGTACATTCCTCCTGTCTTCATGAAATATGATTTTAGGATTGACCAGACACTCTTCTTAGTTAAAATATTTTTAATTTTTTAGACTCTCAGTACATGGAAACTCCTGTCCCAGATGCAGAAGAGGCAGAGGAGGAAGTTAAGAAGAAAATATCAGAAAGCTTCTTCTATGATTATATGGAGCTGGCTTCGATGCCTTTTGTGACTCCGGATTCAGACATACCGCTGGATCTTCTTACACTTGTGTATCCACTCCAGTTACATATGTATAATCTTGGAATTTCAGCTTTTTAGGTCAGGGGTTGGCAAACTGCAGCCCATGGACCAAATCTGGCCTCTGGCCTTTTTCCCTAAATAAAATTTTATTGGAACACAGCAATGCTCATTCATTTACATGAAGTCTATGACTGCCATCACACTACAAGGGCAGATTTAAGTAGTTACAACAGAAATCATCTGGCTCACAAAGCCTAAAATATTTACTACCTGGCCCTTTGCAAAAACAGTTTGCCAACCCCTATTTTAGGTAATTCTAAGAAGCTTAAGATAGAAATGCTTGATCTTAATTTAAACTAAGCTTTTGTTAGCTTTTGTTAGATGCCAAATAACCATAAAGAGATATAATGCTTTTCTGGCTGTCCTTTCAGGAGATGTGATGTGAAGGAGACCAGGAGGCCTCTTATCCCCATTTATCTCTACCAGATTGGCACCCCTTTTTCAATGCCTGTTAAGTTAAAATCATTGATCTCCCTGCTTGAAACGCTGACATGGCCATTGTCAGGCATTACTGCTTTCGCATTATTTACCAGATGAGTTACAGAGAAGACAGCCCTGAGGAAGTGGGCACAATATAACCCATTTTAATAGAAGAATAAAAGTCTGTGAAGAAAAGTAAAAGTGGAATGATTAACAAGGGGATTTAGGGTTTGCCATCACTTTATGATGTTAGGTTTGTGAGGTGCTAGTTAGGAGACAATTTCCATTAAGGCCCTTGGTTAGCAATTTAGCATGCCTACCCTCAGAAGGGCAGTGGTTATGACCGCATGGCCCAGACACTGACTGGCCCCTTATAAAAGGGGTGCTGAGAGGGGAAGGGCAGTGTACTTCCTGACCCAGTTTTGCTTTTTATGTAAAAATAGAACATGTTATTGTTATTATATCTTCTAACTTTATTTCGATCCCAGGTGTAACTAAAACTAATTCACCCTGAAATTCGTAACCTGGAGTTTTCTCTCTTGAGGGCCTTTTTTTTTCCTTTGTGGCCTTTGGACAGGTTACTGATAAAAGTTATGCTGTTGGCCTTCTAGTCGATTTTTTTCAAATGAAGTGGTTTATTAGTCACCTAGAAGCTTTTCCTGAAATGCACGTGCTCTGATAGCTTCCTGGACCTACTGCATTATTTCCACGTGGAGAGGGGCTTGGGTATATATGTACTCTGAAAAAGCTTCTCGGGTAATTTTGATTGTGCTGCCTTCTCCCAGCTCTCAACACTGGGGATTTGGTGCTTCTGAATACAAGGACCTCTGTATTAGAGAGATATGCCTAGCCTGTAAATAAGGGAGTCAGAGCGATCTTGACGTTTGGCTCAGTGCATGAATCCTTTCTACTCATGCTGGAGGAGTGGCTGTATAAGCTATGGACTTGAACACTTTCAAAACCAGGGCAATCACAAAGCAGCTTATCCCATTTTTGAATAGCTTACATTATTAGAGAGCTCCTCCAGGCCTTGAATTACAATCTGCCTTTCTGGACTGTCCTGCGTTAGACTTAGTCCTACTCTCTAGAGATGAAAAAATATAATCTCTATTTCTTGTGAGAAGCTGTAAGAAGTCTGCTCTCATGTATCCCCATATACCCTTTTAATTCTTCATCTACTTCAGTTTTAACATGTGTGTCTTCTAAATCAATCCAGAAAGTATCATTTATAAAATATCACCTAAACCACAGCATAATTTGTAGAAGACACTAAACAGCACTTAAGACAGTGTTTAAATACCACTTTTAAGTGGAGGTTCTAGATGGACATGGACAAACAGCGAAGGCCCTGGGCCTCTGATAGGAAGTTAAGAATAGGTGCCAAAAGGGAGGATGAGATAAAACAGAAGGGAGATGAAGGTACGTCAGAATACATTTTAACATTTTCAGAGCCCTGCTTAGGGACTGCCTTGTCCTCTGGGGTTTAAAGGGAAAGATCAGACTCTTAGTTATTCATTCATTCATTTATTCAACCGAATAGGCTCAAGACTCTGTGGTAGGCATTCCAGGAAACAGATGAATGAGAAATAGTCTCTGCCCTCAAGCAGGTTGTGATTGATTTAGAGGGAAAGTGTTTGGCAAGCTACAATCTAACCCATTTCTGCATTTGAAAGGGCCTTCAATCAAAACAGCAGCAAGTAAGAGGGAGTTTCCCCCTGAAATTACAGATGATAATATTAGATAAATGATCATGTCTCCGATTCCCTGCTGTCATCCAAGTTAGTGAAGGGATGGTAGCCCGCTTCTACCCTCATAGTTAGACATTCTTCTAGCCCTTTAGAGTATTACACTGGCACCTGGGAAAAGGGAAGGGAGAGAAGGAAGAAGGAGAGGTGAGAACAGTAGTTTAGGGAGAGGGTAGGCAAAACTTCCTGCCCCATACCAGGCTCTGTAAAGATAAGGGGCTGTAGACCCTACTCTTTATTTGTGAGGCGGCCCCAGGTATTCTCCATGAGGGCAGAATAGCTTCATCTAGATCTTGGATCACATATTCATTTGCATTTCTATATAAGATTCCATTTTAGGCGTTAATGTCTTTTAAATTTATAAAATTCCTTTTTCTTGTACAAATGCCCTGAAATGTTCTCTCTCTCTTTTTTTCAATTTAACTGTGAGGCAGTGAGATAGGTATAGTTACTTGTAGTTAGTTATAATTTATATATTCTTCACAATTCAAATTGCATTAATTAAAATTTGCTCTTCCTTTTTTACATTCGACATATCGTTCTTGTTAAAAGTTTTGTATAATTTCTTTCTCTGAAAATATTTCCTTACAAATAAGGGGAATCGTCTAAAATCAGACTGAAAAAACAAAACAAAAACAAGGGCTCAAGAAATAAGGATTGCTCCAGTGATCCTTCAACTTTTGTGTTCAGCAATGAATTCTTGGAAAATAAGAGTATATCTACTTAAGATACACTACATAATATATTTCTTTGGCAAACTATAATTTTTTAATAGGTTGATCTCATTTAATTATTACACTTATATCTTGGGTTATATTAATTTGAGCTTGAACGTAATAACAAAGTACACTTAAAAAATGTTTTATAGCTCAGTTTTTTAAATCTCTTTTGAATTAATGCAGTTATACTCTAGCATAAACGCACACACACGTATATACTCATCTGCACACCCGTACATACTAATGATCTTGGAAAGGAAATGTTAGCCTATTTATTTTATATACTTATATATTATGTATTATTTAGTCAATTTTTATAATTTTCATATGATTAAATTTCAGTTATATTTATGTGAATTTATTACAGTAGTCACATTGTCACTGGTGTGTCAGAATTTCACAAACATGTCAGAATTTTAAACATCTTGTCTTTCAGCATCAAGGAAGAGGCCTACATGATCCTTTTACTATGTTCAGTCAACAAACTGGACAGGCTTTGGGAGTACAAAGATGGCAAAGACAGACTTTCTCTCACATTATAATGTGATTTAGTTTTAGCAGGAGAGAGGAAAATGAAATTATTTAGGGGACTACTTTACTCTCTATAGTACCCAAATAGAAAGTTTATTTTTTATTGCAAACAAAATTAATGTGCTTTCAGGGTTTTCCTAGGAAAACTAAAAGACTGAATCAGAGTATGAGAATTTTCACCTAATTTAAAAACAAGATTACAATAGTAATACAGTAAATAACTCTAAGTTTCAGCATAAAATTCAACTACTTCAACCCTGGATCTTTATCTAACTAAGGGTATGGGTTTTAAAAATATATTCATTTCGTTACTTTTCCCCTCTCTAGGATGGTTATGTTGTTTCACTGGTTTTCCTTTGCAACTTTCCCTCAGACATTCCTTTGGTTATGACTGCAGAAAGCGGGCCAACCTACAACTTCTGGACAGCAATATGGTGTTGTACGTAGCTGGGAACCAGCTGATCCTTCTGAATTTGAAAACCAAGGAACAGACCTACCTGCGAAGTAGCAGTGGCAGGGGAATTGGTGTCATTGGGGTATGCCTTTAGTAACTTAGAAAACAAAAATCCATCCATGTGTTTGTTCTGTGGACCAGCCAGGCTGTGAGGAGGGATTACATGAGATGCACAGCAGTCTTTATTCTAAGGCATTTTCAATTCACGATGACAACCACTACGTTCACTGACATTAGCTCCATGCAATATTATAATATTATATTAATAATATTATCATCTCATTTTGCAGATAAGGAAACTGGGGCTAATAGAGGTTGAGTGACTTTCCCATAGCCATGCAGGTTTTTCACAGTAAATGCTATGTTGCTATTCTGCAAAAATACCGAAATGAATAACACAAATGATAATTCACATAATAACTAAAGCTAAGTGCCAGATAAAAGAGTTGAACATTAGGAAATGAAGCATAAATTGTACATTCGGTAGTTTCAAGCAGTTGACAAAAAGATCTGTGTGTGATTTCGAGTCTGTCTCTTCATTCCTCCTCAGGTGTCTGTCTCCATCAGTCGTTTTCTTTCTTGTATCTTCAGCCTTTACTTCCTTAGGCATCCTCAGCATAAAAGCATACTAAATCAACTTGTTCTCATTTTAAAAGGCCCCTCTCTGGGAATTCCCTGGTGGTTCAGTGGTTAGAACTCTGCGCTTCCACTGCAGGGGGCGCGGGTTCAATCCCTGGTCGGGGAATTAAGAAATCGCAAGTCGTGTGCACGGCCAATTAAAAAAAACAATGAGGCAAAACCAAAAAGCTAGGTATATATACACAAGTACATGCTACGGGGGCACCAGCTGTTGCAAATATTCACAGGCCCGACATGAAGGCTCTGTGGAGGAAGTCGGTCGGGACCATCTCAAAGTACCATGAGCCCTGAGGTCCCCCCGCATCTGCAGAGGACTGAGCAATATCTAGCCTGCTTATTTTTCTATCACTTCGTGGCCAACGATAGTTTTGAAATGTCCGTTTTTCTATTTTGTGGCACGATAATTTGGTTTGAGGTCAGTAGTTAGGGGTGTAGTGTGAACAAGAATGCTAACCCTAAACCTCACCCTCCTGGACCCTGAGCGCTTGTGTGTCGGTGGGGCTCTTCTCCGTGTGTGCTGGGGCTGCTGGTGTCCAGACAGTGACAGGGACCTTCCTCCACTGCCCATGTCACTTCAATTTTTCTGAAATAGTTATCCATTTGTGGATGAGAAATGCTCTTGTGAGGCTATGAGAAAGCCATGAGAAATGTGGTTTGGGGGATATAAGCTCTCTTCCAGAAAAGACAGGGTGAATTTATGTGTTGAGTGTAAGTAGATGTCTTGCTTGTCCTAGGTCTCCATTAAAAATAAAGCAAAACACCAAACGCAGGGTAAGCAATTCATCTAACTTAGTTGTTCTCAAAGAGTGGTCCCCAGATTCAGCATCACCAGCATCACCTGGGAAATTGTTAGAACTGTAAATGCAGAATATCAGGTCCCAGCCCCAATTTACTGAATCAGAAACTCTAGTGTTAAAGCTTGCAATCTGTGCTTTAATAAGCCCTGCCTGTGATTCTGATGCCTGCTAAAGATTGGGAACCACTGTTCTAGCTCTTCTGATGGCAATTAAAAAAATTGTAGAGTTAAGATATGACTGTCTTAGTGAAAGTAAAACTTAAAATGAGTATTCTTCTAGTTTTCAGTTTAAATTATATCCATTGTCAAGTATTTATTAGATGCCGAGTTTTGAGTTTTCTATTAGAGTGGATCCTAATAAACGAATTATAAAGTAGCAGATGCTAAATACTGTATTAACTGAGTGATTTATATGATAATCTCCCTTTCAGTGCTTTAGTGAGATTTTATCTTTTATAGGTTCACCCCCAAAAAACTTACTTCACAGTAGCAGAGAAAGGAGTTTTCCCCAAGATTATCATTTATGAATATCCTTCTTTGAGGCCCTACAGAATACTTCAAGGTGAGTCTAGTAGAATCTTTAAAATATCTCACGTTTAAGGTTAACAACATTTTGAAGATGTAACATTATTGTAGCAGTCGGGGTCCTCCAGAGCAACACAGCTGGTGGGAGATAGATGAGAGATTTATTTGAAGGAACTGGCTTATGTAATTACGAGGGCTGGCAAATCTGAAGTTTGTAGGGCAGGCTAGCAGGCTGGAAATTCTTGGGAAGGAATTGATTCTACATCTAAGGGCAGAACTTCTGCTTCCTCAGGGAAACCTTAGTTCTGCTTTAAGTGCTTTCAGCTGATGGGATGAGGCCCACCCAGGTTACCAAGGATAATCTTAACTGATTATAGATGTTGACCACATCTACAAACTATCTTCACAGCAACATCTAGATTAGTGTTTAATTGAATAACTGGGTACTATAGCCCAACCAAGTTGACACATAAAATTACCATCACAATTATCTTACAATTCTGTTTTCCATATAATTAATTTCAGTAGTCAATTTTTAAAAAAGATTTTATTTTTCAGAGCAGTTTTTAGGTTTACAATAAAATTGAGACGAAGTTTCAGAGATTCCCACATACCCTCTCCCCTCACCCATGCTTAGCCTACTCATTATCAACATAACTCATCAGAATGGTACATTTTTTACCAAGGATGAGTCGATGTTAACAGTCACAATTACCCAAGTCCGTAGTTTCCCTTAGGGTTCACTTGTGGTGTTCTGTATTCATTTAGACAAATGTATAATGACATATATCCATCATTATAACATCATTCAGTATTCTGAATAGGAGTTTTCCCAAAGCCTGTCCTAAATATCGTCTGTGCTCTGTCTATTCATAACTGCCCTACCCTCTCTGGCAACCACTGATCTTTTATTGTCTCCATAGTTTTGCCTTTTCCAAAATGTCATAGAGTTGGAATTATACAGTACGCAGCCTTCTCAGATTGGCTTCTTTCACTTAGTACTATGCATTTAAGCTTCCTCCTTGTCTTTTAATGGCTTGATAGTCCATTTCTTTTTAGTGCTCAATAATATTCCATTGTCTGGATGTACTACATCTTATGTATCCGTTCACCTATTAGGGGGCATTTTAGTTGCTGTCATTCATTTCAGTTACATATAAGCTTATATATAAGCATTCATTTCACTTACATAACACACACACGGACATAAGCATACATAATCAAATACATTATTGCTTTTATTTTGAACAGTTATCTGTTACATCAATCAAGAATAAGAAAAATAAAAGTTTTATTTTACTTTCATTTACTCCTTTGATTCTCTTCCTTTATGTAGATCCAAGTTTCTGACCCATATTATTTTCCTTCTTTCTAAAGATCTTCTTTTAACATTTCTTGCAAGGCAGGTCTCCTGGCAACAGATTCCCTCAGTGTTTGTTGGTCTGAGAAAGTCTTTATCTGTCACCTTTTTTTTTGCGGTACGCGGGCCTCTCACTGTTATGGCCTCTCCCGTTGCGGAGCACAGGCTCCGGACGCGCAGGCTCAGCGGTCATGGCCCACGGGCCCAGCCGCTCCGCTCCGCGGCACGAACCCTCGTCCCTGCATCGGCAGGCGGACTCTCAACCACCTTTGAAGGATAATTTTTCAGGGCGCAGAATTCTAGGTTAGTGTTTTTTAGGTAAGATTTTTGTCCCCCCTCTTTTTCTTTTTTCCCCAGTATTTTTTTTTCTTTATCTTTCATTTTCTGTAGTGTTTCTGGGCATTTATCCTGGTTGGTGAGCTCTGAGCTTCCTGGATCCATGGTTTGGTGTGTGACATTAATTTGGGAAATTTCTCAGTCATTATTGGTTTAAATATTTCTTATGTTCCTCTTTCTTCTTCTGGTATTCCCACCACACATACATTACACCTTTTGTATTTGTCCCACAGCCCTTGGATATTCTGTTCTGTTTTTATCAGTCTTTGTTCTCTTTGCTTTTTGGTTTTTGAAGATTCTATTGAGATATCCTGTAGCTAAGAGTCTTTCCTCAGCTGTGTCCAATCTAGTAATGAGCCCATCAAAAGCATTCTTCATTTGTGTTAGTGTTTTTTTTTTATCTCTAGCATTTCTTTTTGGTTCTTTCCTTAGGATTTCCATCTCTCTACTGACATTGCCTATCTGCTCTTATATGTTGTCTACTTTATCTGTTAGAGCCCTTAGCATATTAATTATAGTTGTTTTAAATTCCCAATATGACAATTCCAACATCTTTGCCATGTCTGGTTGTGCTGCATGCTTTGTGTCTTCAAACTGTCTTTTTTGCTTTTTGGTATGCCTTGTAATTTTTTCTGGGTAGCCAGACATGATGTACTGGGTAAAAAGAACTGCCTTAAATAGGACTTTAGTCACCTGGTGGTAAGGTGTGGGGCAGGGGAAGCATTCTCTAGTCCTGGGATTAGGTCTCAGTTTTTTGGTGAGCCTATGCCTCTGGACTGTGAACTTCACAAATGTTTCTCAGCATTTTTCTCCCCTCTTAGGTAGGACAGGATGGCTAGAGTGGGCTGGGTTGGATATTTCCTTCTCCAGGTCAGTTAAGCCCTGATAACATTCCAACCGTCAGGCTCTGGTTAATTAGTTTCCCCTGAGGGCAGACCTTATTAAGAAGAACAGAGGCTCTCCGGTATTTCAAAATGGTTCCTTTTCCCCTCTTTCTGTTGGAAGCCTGGGGGAATTTTTCTAGATGTTTTTACTTTAGGAATCTGGTCAACTCCTGGAGGTAAATCTCACAATATTATTGGGGCCACCTTATGACTGGGTCCCCCTGGAGTTTTTAATTCTCAGACTTGTCCACACTGAGCCTCCAGCAATTCGTCAGTTAGAGTTCATGTTTTACTTCACCGGCAGTGGTTCCTTGAGCTGTTCTGGCTGTTGCTGCTTGGAAGCCTCTGCTCTGGTGAGTTGCAAATCCCTGTATTTACCTGGTGGTCTCTCCATTCTTGGGGGCAGAGGTTTGCCCTGGTTCCTTTCTTCTCGTATAGATCCAAGAAGAGCTGTTGATTTTTCAGTCTGTTCAGCTTTTTACTTGTTGTTAGGATGGAATGGTGATTTCTTAGCTTCTCACACGCATAACCAGAAACCTGAAGTCATCAATTTTTATTTCGTGAAATTTTCAGTGACAGATTTTAAATTGATTTCTCTCTGCCGTCTAATATGCTTTTGTGTCACCCTTCCCCGCTTCATAAAGTAGAATGTATTCTCAAAGTGTTTTTCTCATGCAAAGTGTGATTAAGATTTCTTCCCCCTCCCCCCTCCCCCCATATCATGTAGTTCATTCTACAGCCAAGGGTGATGAGTGATTTTGGAATTGTTTCTTTAGGGGAGTCTTGGCATTCTTCCACCAATGCACACCACTAAGGGTGCTCTCTCTATTTTTAAAATTTTATTTATTTATTTATTTGTGGTACACGGGCCTCTCACTGCCGTGGCCTCTCCCGCCGCAGAGCAGAGGCTCCAGACGCGCAGGCCCAGTGGCCATGGCTCACGGCCCTTTTGCTCCGCGGCACGTGGGATCTTCCCGGACCGGGGCACGAACCTTCGCCCCCTGCATCGGCAGGCGGACTCTCAACCACTGCGCCACCAGGGAAGCCCTCTATCCTTTTTTAAATTTAAATAATACACTTTTGAAAAGTAAGTGCTGTCCGTGTTCATTAGACTTGCATTCATCTTTTCATCCTTTCAGATGGGACTGATCTGGCCTATGCATATGTAGACTTTAACTGCGATGGTACCTTGCTGGCCTCTGTTGGTGGCAGCCCTGACTACACACTGACAATCTGGAATTGGAAAGAAGAGCAGCCCCTACTGAGGACAAAAGCTTTTTCCCAGGAAGTGTTCAAGGTTACTTTCAATCCTGAAGATGACGAGCAGCTTACTACATCGGGATCCGGCCACATCAAGTAGGTTGCGTGACTGATACAGGTGCTAGTCATTTATTGTTAGGGTCTTTTCTAAGAGGATTGACCAGCTGGAGACATTTTTGCTGATGTTGTTAACATTAGGATAATTTTTAAATGTGTTATTTAAAAAACTAACTGTAGTGCAGCTTTTCTAGTTGGGTATGGAGATTTTATTACTGAAAACAGCATAGATAAAAGAAGGGCTTTTGAATTTTGCTTGCTGCCTTCTTGTAGGCTTCACTTCCTAAGAGAGTTTGTATAATGTCTTAGTAACATTGGCGTGCTGTGTCCAAGTTCATATTGAACTTTCATATCCACTGTTCAATGTGTTGTAGTGATACTGTGAGATGGATAAGTCATCTTGATGTCTCTGAACTCAGTCTTCACTTGTAGAATAAGAATTATAACAGAACCATTCCTGATGCAGGACCCTCAATACTAAATGGTAACAGAGCCTACTCTTGATCTCAGGTCTCTGGGTGTTTTCCACTATATTATACCCTTTGTTCTTTGTTCAGGATGGAATTGATTTTGTCCTTTATTTAACAACCTTCTAGCACTACTCTTGAGCTGTCCTTAACTTGATTCCCAGTGTCTCTTTATGAGAAAGGTTTTTTAATCTATCTTAAATTCTTTTCATTACAATTTAAGTCTGGTCCTTTTGAAATATAGAATAATTGAACAGATTTTTAAATCTTGGAATTGTCAACTAACTCTCTGCTGGCTATAGGTTAAAAAATTCTAATTTTTCCATTGTTTACTAGAGTGCATATTTTCTATGTACTATGTCTTTGGGGAAAGATAGATCTTGAACAATTTCATGTGTGGTGTGCTGTAAAAGAAACAGAGGAAATGGAAACATGATCAGGGGACCTACAACAGCCTTGGAGAAGGGTGTTGGTCATTTAGGCTCTTGGCTTTATATTATTGGCTTGTTGATACTGTCCATTATCTATTCTACATCCAGTTGGTAGGCCAGATTCTTTCATTTTTCTACATGGTTTTTCATCAGTCTGACTATTCATTTGTTTAGATTATGAATAAGAAAATATTAGTAACTTAACATTTATTGACTTTATGTGCTAGGCACTGTTCTAAAAGAGTTTTTCAACAATTTCATGAGGTTGGTGCAAATAATATTCTCAGTTTACACATGAGCGAATGAAAGTACAATGTGATCAAGAAAATCACTCAAAGTTACACAACAAGTAAATTAGAACTTTTGGAAAACTTTTATATCCTCTAAAGTGGTACTATGCAGTAGAACTTTCTGCTAGGGTGGGAGTGTTCTGTGCTGGCCAATCTAGTAGACAGTAGCCACATGTAGCTATTGAATACTTGAAACTGGTCAGTCTGAATGAAACACTGATGTTTAAATTTTATTTAATGTTAATTACTTTAAGTCTAAATTAAAATAGTCAAACGTGTGGCTATTGCATAGGAGAACACAACTCTAAAATGTAAGATCTGCAAAGGCATGGAATTTTTTCTTTTTGGACTATTTTGCTCGATGCCGAATTCATATTGCCTAGAACTTTGCCTGACAGGTAGTTGATACTTAATACATTTTAATTGAATGAATGGATAAATGAAATAATATGTGACTATGAAATATGTAAGTGTTTGGGTGATATTAAAATTAATAAAATTTCTTTGAGGTACATTCAGGCTCTTATTTGTTGGCAGGTTCTGGGAAATGGCTCTAACATTCACTGGCCTCAAGCTTCAGGGTTCATTGGGTCGATTTGGCAAAACAGCCACTAATGATATAGAAGGTTACATGGAGCTCCCAGATGGGAAGGTGAGTACAGCTACTATTCTACAATAATGAAATTATTGAAATGAAGTGAAGTGATATATATATATGAAAGCAGTCTAAAAAGCACTGCCAGTATTGGCAATAACAGATACTATATTTGCAAATATAATGAGCTTTTAATTTTACCTTTTCAGATTGTCAATTTTAATTCTGTGAAATTGTCATAATCCACATGTACATATCATTTTGTCTTTACTAAATATTATATACACATATAAAGTATGTGAGCATTTTCATATATTCACATAGTACTGGTCACTTTTAACTATGTCATGGAGTTGCAATGTTTATAGTGTTTATCTTTCCCTTCTCTCTTCTTTGCCATGATCCTCCAAGAGGACTTACTGGGTCAAAGGTTATATACAGTCTTGTGGCTTTTGCTTTTATTACCAAATTATTGTTCAGGAAGATTGAGCCACTGTATAGTGACATCTACACCACTGCAATTTTAATCTGTTAGTTTCTTCTTATAAAATTTATAGACATATTGCCTATAGGATCAGTTCTCCATTAATATTGTATAAGGCTTCCTATTAGGACGAGTTATATAGTATTATTTGTGGTCATCTCAGTTATAAGTAAATGCCAACATACAAATATTACTCTGAGGAACCAAATGGTCTAGTGATTACCTAGTGGAATATTCTTAATTTGAAATCATGGTGTATGGTAGGAAATAAAAAGGCTTGGGTGCTGGCTAAATTATAAATTATATATCCAAACCTATAAGATGATAATAAATCATTCCAGCTTCAAATTCTGTAAGAATTAAGCTAAAGATCATTAAAAACATGGTATGAGATATATCTGAAAAAGGTTCAGAAGAGTTTGTGTAGAGGTAGGGGAGAAAAGAACCCATTTTAAATGAAAGAGCCACAAAAGGAAATATTTAGAGTTAGGAGTAAATATTACATATTTAGAGGATTAATTGGAGTACTCATGTTGGGAAGGAGTGGGAAATGAGATTGAGAAGTATGGTGGGGCCCTAGTGTATGAGGACTGGAACAGCCAGGCGGAACTATTAGGTTCTGGAAGAGTAGAGTTGCAAATGAAAGAAGTTATATATAAATTTGGCCACAAATGCCAAGCATATTAGAAGGGAAATGTGGAGTCAAGGAGATGAGCTCAGAAGGAAGATACTGCTTTTATGTAAGAAGAGATAATGAGAGTCTGGAGTCTACTCAGGACAAATGGAAGAGGGAAGCTAGACATGAGTGACATTTCAGAAAGAAATGCCTTATAGGCTTTGGTGACTTTTGGTTTTAGTTACTGGACAGAAAAAAAGAAGTCTAAGTAAAGACAAGTGGGCTGAGGCTTAATAGGTAAAATAGGTAGAATAGATAAGCATAGGTAGACTGGAGAAGTAGAAAAGACTGAGTCAGGTCATAAGTTCCTCTAGGTGAGAGGAAAATGGGGCTGCAGAGTCCTCGAGCAGGCAGGCAAGAATTAGATCAGAGTTCCCCAAAGGGCATCGCCTGCAACATTCTTTTGCACAGAAACTCTATGAAAAGACTTTGCTGGTCAAATTCCTTTGCAGCTAGAAATTTCTCATGGTGATTTCCAGTGAACACTTCTGTATTAAAGCTTCCAAGGGGGGCTTCCCTGGTGGCGCAGTGGTTGAGAGTCTGCCTGCTAATGCAGGGGACACGGGTACGAGCCCTGGTCTGGGAGGATCCCACGTGCCGCGGAGCGACTGGGCCCGTGAGCCACAACTGCTGAGCCTGCGCGTCTGGAGCCTGTGCTCCGCAACAAGAGAGGCCGCGATAGTGAGAGGCCCGTGCACCGCGATGAAGAATGGCCCCCGCTTGCCACAACCGGAGAAAGCCCTCGCACAGAAACGGGGACCCAACACAGCCAAAAATTAATTAATTAATTAATTTAAAAAAAAAGAAAAAAACGCTTCCAAGGGGTCCTAGAGAAAAGAAACTTGTTTGACTTTGTTTTCCCTAGCATATGTCTTTTGAGGCAGCATTAGTTGGAATGGGAGGTTTTGAGCCACAGCGCGTGGTTTAGAACCCTGACTCCTCTGAGTAATTTTGGGCAACGTACTTAACTGTTCTGTGCTTCAGTTTTTTTACTTTATAAAATGGGGAGAGTAATAGTCAGGACTTCCATCATCAGCCCAGATGGTTCCTTTGTGCAAATGAGAAAAACTGTCTCTTCTGGGAAAATAAAGTACCCAACCTGTACAACAGCACATGGTATCCTTGGTAAATGTACCTAGTTCATATGGTTTTTAGGATTAAATAACATATGTTAAGTCCTCAAGCACTGCTTGGCATGGAGTCAATCCTCAATTAGTATTACTTATTAGTTAAACATCTTAAGAACTAGTGTTTGGTGGTACATACTTTGGGAAGTGCTGGATTAACTGCATTAATGTGAAGTGGTTCTAGATGATCATCCTTATTTGAAATTGAATTATATTCTGCTATAATTTGCTGAGTTCAGTACTGACCTCACAATTATCAAACATAACATTTGATATTATCACTCTTAAAAAGTAGAATTTCATCTATCAAGGACTTTAAACATGTCTCTAAATTTTGACCTGGTAATTCCACTCCTGGGTTGTGTCCTTAAGAGATGTACAAAGAAATCTACTGCCGATATGTTTGAAAAATTAACCAACATACACAATGAGGTAAAACTATATATAACGCTAGGAGCAAATATGTCAAAATGTGACAAGTGGTTGTTTCTGGGGTAGTGAATTTTCATAGCTGTATTTTATTATTTTAAAAATTAAAAAAATTTTTACTTTCATAACCAAGAAAAATCTTTAGAAACAAGTCTCACCAGCTCTTTGAAGCATATATACACGTTTGTCTGTCTTCATGCACGTTCTTTCCTTTCCGCACACCTGCCAGGTGCTCTCAGGGTCAGAATGGGGCAACATGCTGCTTTGGGAAGGTGGCCACATCAAAGTTGAGCTGAGTCGAGCTGCAGGCAAGACTTGTCACCAGGGTCCCATTAACCAGATAATGCTGGACGAGGGTGAAGTCATCACCATCGGGTCAGATGGATGTGTTAGGGTAAGTTTTCTTTACACTTGGACAGTAGCAACCACATCAAAACCTTGCAGATCACCCTGTGGGTTTTATCAGATTTTTATTTCTCACTAAGGTCACTTGATGAAGGAGATCAGTGGTCATTTACTCCTAGGGCCACCTCATTTTAAATAATGCTTCTCTTGTGGTAAATATTTAAATTCTAGTCAAAATTCATTTACATCTTGGCACTGAAGTTTTCTGAGGGGACCTTTTGTTATTTTGATTCTGTTGATATATCAATAGTAGCTTCGGAAAATGAATATCCATGTTAGCACAATATTTTTTTTCTTTAGATATCAATTTGTTTTTATTTTATGTATTTTTTTAACATCTTTATTGGGGTATAATTGCTTTACAATGGTGTGTTAGTTTCTGCTTTATAACAAAGTGAATCAGTTATACATATACATATGTTCCCATATCTCTTCCCTCTTGCATCTCCCTCCCTCCCACCCTCCCTATCCCACCCCTCCAGGCGGTCACAAAGTACCGAGCTGATCTCCCTGTGATATGCGGCTGCTTCCCACTAGCTATCTACCTTACATTTGGTAGTGTATATATGTCCATGCCTCTCTCTCGCTTTGTCACAGCTCACCCTTCCTCCTGCCCATATCCTCAAGTCCGTTCTCTAGTAGGTCTGTGTCTTTTTCCTGCCTTAACCCCAGGTTCTTCATGACATTTCTTGTCTTAAATTCCATATATATGCGTTAGCATATGGTATTTGTCTTTCTCTTTCTGACTTCCTTCACTCTGTATGACAGACTCTAGGTCTATCCACCTCATTACAAATAGCTCAATTTCATTTCATTTTATGGCTGAGTAATATTCCATTGTATATATGTGCCACATCTTCTTTATCCATTCATCCGATGATGGGCACTTAGGTTGTTTCCATCTCTGGGCTATTGAAAATAGAGCTGCAATGAACATTTTGGTACATGACTCTTTTTGAATTATGGTTTTCTCAGGGTATATGCCCAGTAGTGAGATTGCTGGGTCATATGGTAGTTCTATTTTTAGTTTTTTAAGGAACCTCCATACTGTTCTCCATAGTGGCTGTACCAATTCACATTCCCACCAGCAGTGCAAGAGTGTTCCCTTTTCTCCACACCCTCTCCAGCATTTATTGTTTCTAGATTTTTTGATGATGGCCATTCTGACTGGTGTGAGGTGATATCTCATTGTAGTTTTGATTTGCATTTCTCTAATGATTAATGATGTTGCGCATTCTTTCATGTGTTTGTTGGAAGTCTGTATATCTTCTTTGGAGAAATGTCTATTGAGGTCTTCTGCCCATTTTTGGATTGGGTTGTTTGTTTTTTTGTTATTGAGCTGCATGAGCTGCTTGTAAATTTTGGAGATTAATCCTTTGTCAGTTGCTTCATTTACAAATATTTTCTCCCATTCTGAGGGTTGTCTTTTGGTCTTGTTTATGGTTTCCTTTGCTGTGCAAAAGCTTTTAAGTTTCATTAGGTCCCATTTGTTTATTTTTGTTTTTATTTCCATTTCTCTATGAGGTGGGTCAGAAAGGATCTTGCTGTGATTTATGTCATAGAGTGTTCTGCCTATGTTTTCCTCTAAGAGTTTGATAGTTTCTGGCCTTACATTTAGGTCTTTAATCCATTTTGAGCTTATTTTTGTGTATGGTGTTAGGGAGTGATCTAATCTCATACTTTTACATGTACCTGTCCAGTTTTCCCAGCACCACTTATTGAAGAGGCTGTCCTTTCTCCACTGTACATTGCTGCCTCCTTTATCAAAGATAAGGTGACCATATGTGTGTGGGTTTATCTCTGGGCTTTCTATCCTGTTCCATTGATCTATCTTTCTGTTTTTGTGCCAGTACCATACTGTCTTGATTACTGTAGCTTTGTAGTATAGTCTGAAGTCAGGGAGCCTGATTCCTCCAGCTCCGTTTTTCGTTCTCAAGATTGCTTTGCCTGTTCGGGGTCTTTTGTGTTTCCATACAAATTGTGAAATTTTTTGTTCTAGTTCTGTGAAAAATGCCAGTGGTAGTTTGATAGGGATTGCATTGAATCTGTAGGTTGCTTTGGGTAGTAGAGTCATTTTCACAATGCTGATTCTTCCAATCCAAGAACATGGTATATCTCTCCATCTATTTGTATCATCTTTAATATCTTTCATCAGTGTCTTATAATTTTCTGCATACAGGTCTTTTGTATCCTTAGGTAGGTTTATTCCTAGATATTTTATTCTTTTTGTTGCAGTGGTAAATGCGAGTGTTTTCTTGATTTCACTGTCAGATTTTTCATCATTAGTGTATAGGAATGCCAGAGACCTCTGTGCATTAAATTGTATCCTGCTACTTGACCAAATTCATTGATTAGCTCTAGTAGTTTTCTGGTAGCATCTTTAGGAATCTCTATGTATAGTATCATGTCATCTGCAAACAGTGACAGCTTTACTTCTTCTTTTCTGATTTGGATTCCTTTTATTTCCTTTTCTTCTCTGATTGCTGTGGCTAAAATTTCCAAAACTATGTTGAATAAGAGTGTGGAGAGTGGGCAACCTTGTCTTGTTCCTGATCTTAGTGGAAATGCTTTCAGTTTTTCACCATTGAGGATGATGTTGGCTGTGGTTTGTCATATATGGCCTTTATTATGTTGAGGAAAGTTCCCTCTATGCCTACTTTCTGCAGGGTTTTTATCATAAATCCGTGTTGAATTTTGTCGAAAGCTTTCTCTGCATCTATTGAGATGATCATATGGTTTTTCTCCTTCAATTTGTTAATATGGTTTATCACATTGATAGATTTGCGTATACTGAAGAATCCTTGCATTCCTGTAAGAAACACCACTTGATCATGGTGTATGATCCTTTTAATGTGCTGTTGGATTCTGTTTGCTAGTATTTTGTTGAGGGTTTTTGCATCTATGTTCATCAGTGATATTGGCCTGTAGTTTTCTTTCTTTGTGACATCCTTGTCTGGATTTGGTATCAGGGTGATGCTGGCCTCGTAGAATGAGTTTGGGAGTGTTCCTCCCTCTGCTATATTTTGGAAGAGTTTGAGAAGGATAGGTGTTAGCTCTTCTCTAAATGTTTGATAGAATTTGCTTGTGAAGCCATCTGGTCCTGGGCTTTTGTTTGTTGCAAGAGTGTTAATCACAGTTTCAATTTCAGTGCTTGTGATTGGTCTGTTCATATTTTCTATTTCTTCCTGATTCAGTCTCGGCAGGTTATGCATTTCTAAGAATTTGTCCATTTCTTCCAGGTTGTCCATTTTATTGGCATAGAGTTGCTTGTAGTAATCTCTCATGATCTTTTGTATTTCTGCAGTGTCTGTTGTTACTTCTCCTTTTTCATTTCTATTTCTATTGATTTGAGTCTTCTCCCTTTTTTTCTTGTTGAGTCTGGCTAATGGTTTATCTATTTTGTTTATCTTCTGAAAGAACCAGCTTTTAGTTTTGTTGATCTTTGTAATTGTTTTCTTTGTTTCTATTTCATTTATTTCTGCCCTGATCTTTATGATTTCTTTCCTTCTGCTAACTTTGGGATTTTTTTGTTTTTCTTTCTCTAATTGGTTTAGGTGCAAGGTTAGGTTGTTTATTCGAGACGTTTCCTGTTTGTTAAGGTGGGCTTGTATTGCTATAAACTTCCCTCTTAGAACTGCTTTTGCTGCATCCCATAGGTTTTGGGTCATCGTGTCTCCATTGTCATTTGTTTCTAGGTATTTTTTTTATTTCCTCTTTGATTTCTTCAGTGATTACTTCGTTATTAAGTAGTGTATTGTTTAGCCTCCATGTGTTTGTATTTTTTACAGATCTTTTCCTGTAATTGATATCTAGTCTCATAGCGTTGTGGTCAGAAAAGATACTTGATACAATTTCATTTTTCTTAAATTTACCAGGGCTTGATTTGTGACCCAAGATATGATCTATCCTGGAGAATGTTCCATGAGCACTTGAGAAAAATGTGTATTCTGTTGTTTTTGGATGGAGTGTCCTATAAATATCAATTAAGTCCATCTTGTTTAATGTATTACTTAAAGCTTGTGTTTCCTATTTATTTTCATTTTGGATGATCTGTCCATTGGTGAAAGTGGGGTGTTAAAGTCCCCTACTTTGAATGTGTTACTGTCGATTTCCCCTTTTATGGCTGTTAGTATTTGCCTTATGTATTGAGGTGCTCCTATGTTGGGTGCATAAATATTTACAATTGTTATATCTTCTTCTTGGATTGATCCCTTGATCATTATGTAGTGTCCTTCTTTGTCTCTTATAATAGTCTTTATTTTAGAATCTATTTTGTCTGATATGAGAATTGCTACTCCAGCTTTCTTTTGGTTTCCATTTGCATGGAATATCTTTTTCTATCCCTTTACTTTCAGTCTGTATGTGTCTCTAGGTCTGAATTGGGTCTCTTGTAGACAGCATATATATGGGTCTTGTTTTTGTATCCATTCAGCCAATCTATGTCTTCTGGTGGGAGCATTTAGTCCATTTACATTTAAGGTAATTATCGATATGTATGTTCCTATTCTTATTTTCTAAATTGTTTTGGGTTCGTTATTGTAGGTCTTTTCCGTCTCTTGTGTTTCTTGCCTAGAGAAGTTCCTTTAGCATTTGTTGTGAAGCTGGTTTGGTGGTGCTGAACTCTCTCAGCTTTTGCTTGTCTGTAAAGGTTTTAATTTCTCCATCAAATCTGAATGAGATCCTTGCTGGGTAGAGTAATTTTGGTTGCAGGTTTTTCTCCTTCATCACTTTCAATATGTCCTGCCAGTCCCTTCTGGCTTGCAGAGTTTCTGCTGAGAGATCAGCTGTTAACCTTATGGGGATTCCCTTGTGTGTTATTTGTTGTTTTTCCCTTGCTGCTTTTAATATGCTTTCTTTGTATTTAATTTTTGACAGTTTGATTAATATGTGTCTTGGTATATTTCTCCTTGGATTTATCCTGTATGGGACTCTCTGTGCTTCCTGGACTTAATTAACTATTTCCTTTCCCATATTAGGGAAGTTTTCAACTATAATCTCTTCAAATATTTTCTCAGTCCCTTTCTTTTTCTCTTCTTCTTCTGGAACCCCTATAATTCGAATGTTGGTGCGTTTAATGTTGTCCCAGAGGTCTCTGAGACTGTCCTCAGTTCTTTTCATTCTTTTTTCTGCTCTGCAGTAGTTATTTCCACTATTTTATCTTCCAGGTCACTTATCCGTTCTTCTGCCTCAGTTTTTCTGGTATTGATCCCATCTAGATAATTTTTCATTTCATTTATTGTGTTGTTCATCGTTGTTTGTTTCATCTTTAGTTCTTCTAGGTCCTTGTTAAATGTTTCTTGCATTTTGTCTATTCTATTCCACGATTTTGGATCATCTTTACTATCATTATTCTGACTTCTTTTTCAGGTAGACTGCCTATTTCCTCTTCATTTGTTAGGTCTGGTGGGTTTTTATCTTGCTCCTTCATCTGCAGTGTGTTTTTCTGTCTTCTCATTTTGCTTATCTTACTGTGTTTGGGGTCTCCTTTTTGCAGGCTGCAGGTTCGTAGCTCCCGTTGTTTTTGGTGTCTGTCCCCAGTGGCTAAGGTTAGTTCAGTGGGTTGTCTAGGCTTCCTGGTGGAGCGAACTAGTGCCTGTGTTCTGGTTGATGAGGCTGGATCTTGTCTCTCTGGTGGGCAGGTCCACGTCTGGTGGTGTGTTTTGGGGTGTCTGTGGACTTATTACGATTTTAGGCAGCCCCTCTGCTTATGGGTGGGATTGTGTTCTTGTTTTGCTGGCATAGGGTGTCCAGCACTGTAGCTTGCTGGTCGTTGAGTGAAGCTGGGTGCTGGCGTTGAGATGGAGATCTCTGGGAGATTTTTGCTGTTTGATATTATGTGGAGCTGGGAGGTCTCTTGTTGACCAGTGTCCTGAAGTTGGCTGTCCCACCTCAGAGGCACAGCACTGACTCCTAGCTGCAGCACCAAGAGCCTTTCATCCACACGGCTCAAAATAAAAGGGAGAAAAATTAGAGAGAAAGAATTAGTAGAAGTAGGAAGAAAGAAAGAAAGGAAGGAAGGAAGAAAGGAAAGAAGGAAAGAAAGGAGGGAGGGAGGGACGGTGGGAGGAAGGAAGGAAGGAGGGAAGGAAGGAAAAGAAAGAAGGTAAAGTAAAATAAAATAAAGTAAAATGTAATAAAGTTATTAAATTAAAAAATAATTATTAAGAAAAAGAATTTAAAAAAAAACGGACGGATAGAACCTTAGGACAAATGGTGGAAGCAAAGCTATACAGACAAAATCTCATACAGAAGCATACACATACACACTCACAAAAAGAGGAAAAGGGGAAAAAATCATAAATCTTGCTCTCAAAGTCCACCTCCTCAATTTGGGATGATTCGTTTTCTATTCATGTATTCCACAGATGCAGGGTACATCAAGTTGATTGTGGAGCTTTAATCCGCTGCTTCTGAGGCTCTTGGGAGAGATTTCCCTTTCTCTTCTTTGTTCTCACAGCTCCCGGGGCTCAGCTTTGGATTTGGCCCCCCCTCTGTGTGTAGGTCGCCAGAGGGCGTCTGTTCTTCGCTCAGACAGGACGGGGTTAAAGGAGCCGCTGATTCGGGGGCTCTGGCTCACTCAGGCCGCGGGGAGGGAGGGGCACGGAGTGCGGGGCGGGCCTGCGGCGGCAGAGGCCGGCGTGACGTTGCACCAGCCTGAGGTGCGCCGTGCGTTGTCCCGGGGAAGTTGTCCCTGGATCCCGGGAACCTGGCAGTGGCGGGCGGCACAGGCTCCCCGGAAGGGAGGTGTGGGGAGTGACCTGTGCTCGCACACAGGTTTCTTGGTGGCGGCAGCAGCAGCCTTAGAGTCTCATGCCTGTCTCTGGGGTCCGCGCTTTTAGCCGCGGCTCGCGCCCGTCTCTGGAGCTCCTTTAAGCAGCGCTCTTAATCCCCTCTCCTCACGCACCAGGAGACAATGAGGGAAGAAAAAGTCTCTTGCCTCTTCAGCAGCTCCAGACCTTTCCCAGACTCTCTCCCTGCTAGCCATGGTGCACTAACCTCTTCAGGCTGTGTTCACGCTGCCAACCCCAGTCCTCTCCCTGCGCTCCGACCAAAGCCTGAGCCTCAGCGCACAGCTCCGCCCGCCCCGGCGGGTGAGCAGACAAGCCTCTCGGGCTGGTCAGTGCCGGTCGGCACCGATCCTCTGTGCGGGAATCTCCCCGCTTTGCCCTCCGCACCCCTGTTGCTGTGCTCTCCTCCGTGGCTCCGAAGCTCCCCACCTCCGCCGCCCGCAGTCTCCGCCCGCGAAGGGGCTTCCTAGTGTGTGGAAACTTTTCCTCATTCACAGCTGCCTCCCACTGGTGCAGGTCCTGTCCCTATTCTTTTGTCTCTGTTTATTCTTTTTTCTTTTGCCCTACCCAGGTACGTGGGGAGTTTCTTGCCTTTTGGGAGGTCTGAGGTCTTCTGCCAGCGTTCAGTAGGTGTTCTGTAGTTGTTCCACGTGTAGATGTATTTCTGGTGTATCTGTGGGGAGGAAGGTGATCTCCGTGTCTTATTCTTACGCCATCTTCCCCTCGTCCCATGTTAGCACAGTATTAACAGTGGACTCAGATGTCCTTCCAAAATGCCTGGTATGAATGGGTCATTTTCTAGGGACAACGAGGCCAAACATTTCTTAGGTAATTTTTTACTGAGTTTACCGATTAGAAATACAAAGGTGAGCTGATAGGGTTTGCCTGTGGATGCTCCCTTCCTGGTGCTCTGTGCACTAGTGAACTCGCTTGTCCTCACCTGTGGACACTGTCCTGCCCATAGTGTGGGCTAAGCTGGGACGTTGCTTCTGCATCTCCATCCTTCTGGCTGTTGTCACACCTCTTCTCCCACCTACCCATGTGTAGGTACCCTGCTGTTGCTGGCAAACCTGCAGTCTTCTGATTTGCCTTGTGGTCCCCACAGTACGTATTTCTACTGGGGCCTTTCATAAGAAAATATTCATAAAAGGGAGTATTCTCTGGACATTCTTTAGGAAGTAGTATTATCAGAAGTAAGACTGTATTATTTTTTTTTTTACTAGTATGGTTACTCTGATACTTACTGAGCTTATGTATGGCTCCCACAATATATTAGAGACATGTCTTCCACAGTTTGTCCTCTTACCATTGGCTTTTTGAGTCATGTTAAATTTAATTTTGTTCTATTTTACTCATTGCTCTGAGAATCTTTTGTCCTTTATTATGTCATACAACATATTCACTATCCTTCCAAGGCATAGGTCACCCCCAAATATGTCAAAATACCAAGTGGAGGAAAACCTCAAGAGAAGAGAAGTTAAATACTTCACAGAAGATCCCTTCATGGACATCACTAATTTGCTTCCCCTTTCAAAGTCTGCCCTTATCTCTTCAGTCCTCTATGTTGTAAATCTCTACTTCTCACCCTTTAGGAAAAACCTACTCCAACTCCCAGGGGTTAGTCTGACCCTAGGATCTGGGACTCTCCTCCACAGTGCTACTCTGTGGGACACCACCAATCCTCCCAAAGTCTGAGTTGTTGAGTCTAGGATGACGTAGCAGGATGTGGCTACAGAACCATCCAGGCTGGGCTTTGGCACTTCACAGAGGAAGTCCTTCCGAGTCTCTTCACCACATAAAGTGAAACTGTGCTCCCTCATCCTTCCCTAGTACTATTCTGGTCTCCTATCGCAAGAACAACAATCCTTATCTGAATAGTACAGTCTAAATCTATGATAAGGAAGAGAAACATTATCTCATGAAGACATTACCTACATCCATTTTTCTCTGCTTATAATGAAGATAGTGCTTGAATCATTAAGCAAGAAGGTCTGTGTCCCCTCTCCAGGAGCCCACGAATCTAATGTAAGACGAGGCTCGTCATGATGTCTCAGTGGATGACTGAACCATTTATTCCTTGCGGCCGCTATATATGCAGTAAGGCCTGACAGAAACCTTGAAATAAAGTTTACTTTGGGCAAATTAGAATTCTTATTCAGGTCTGTATTTTCTCACTAATCTCCATAAATACAAAGGAAATTATAATAATTCATTATTCCCATTTCAGAGCAAAATCCCAGGGTTAGATTTTGTCTGGTGTTTTAATTTATACCTACTCATTATTTTCCTGAAACAAGAAGAAATGACTTTTGAAAAAAAATGGGGCCTTTTCTGGCTTATAAAATATACATTCAGAAACTGCTGATTGATTAAAGTATTTTCTTATTTTTTAAGATATGGGATTTTGAGACAATAGACACTGCTGATACTATAGACGAGACTGGATTGTTAGAGATAGAGCCCATTAATGAACTTCAAGTAGACAAGAATGTCAGACTCTTCTCTATGATAAAAATGAATGAAATTGGAAATAACTTTTGGTTGTCTCAGGTAAGATGCATTCTTCTCTCTTTGCTCTTTAAAGTTATCTGGACATTGGGACTTCCCTGGCGGTCCAGTGGTTAAGACTTTGCCTTCCAATGCAGGGGGTGCAGGTTTGATCCCTGGTTGGGGAGCTAAGATACCACATACCTCATGGCCAAAAAACCAAAACATAAAACAGAAGCAATACTGTAACAAATTCAATAAAGGCTTTAAAAAAATACATTAAAAAAAAGTTATCTGGGGCTTCCCTGGTGGCGCAGTGGTTGAGAGTCTGCCTGCCGATGCAGGGGACACGGGTTCGTGCCCCGGTCCGGGAGGATCCCATGTGCTGTGGAGCGGCTGGACCCGTGAGCCATGGCCGCTGGGCCTGCGCGTCCGGAGCCTGTGCTCCGCAATGGGAGAGGCCGCAACAGTGAGAGGCCTGCGTACCGCAAAAAAAAAAAAAAAAAAGTTATTTGGACATAAAATTAAAATAGTAGTATAATTTATGGTCACTGTAAATCCATTGTACTATTAAGACTACTGTTGATACTACAATGAAGAGTTCCATAAATTTTGATATTTAATTGACTTGTATTTTATACACAGAAAACAAATTAGCATTTTTATTATGTTAAGTTGACTATAAGTTTTATGAGATTGCTTCATTTATTGTGTCGTTGTGTTCTAAGATGCATGAAAGTTGCTATTGTTTAATTTCAATCACACTTTAAAATATGTGTAAGTTTTTGGTATGTTTTGTCCTTTAAATCATAAAAAAAAATTCCTTTAATTTGATAAAAGTCTAAAACGATGAACAAAATACTATTAGGTATTTAATTTTTTAGGATTCCAATGGAGCCATATGGAAGCTTGACCTTAGCTTTTCAAATATTGTAAGTTGCCTATTTTTCTTTTTTTCTAATTCTCATAGTAAAGACCTTTGTTGTTATTCTTTAAAAGATACTCTTTTTCCATATTTGATCATTGTTGTCATCAAAAACTTGCTCAACATATTCAAAGAATTCATACTGTCTCTGTCTCTTTCTCTCGTTATGACTTTACATAAAAAAGGATCTATCTCATAACAGAATTTACAAGAAAAGTGGCAATGACAGTGCCTAACATTTACAGTGCTTTACAGGTTTCATAAACATATGGCATTTTAATGTCTATTATCTCATATAATCCTCACAACTACTCTGTTTTGTAGACAGGCAGTTGCCATCATCTCATTTTACTGATGAAGAAATGGAAACCGGCATTTGAAGTGACTTGTGCCAAATCACACAGCCATCAACTGCATCATCTGTCTCTCCTAATTCCAAACTTCAGCGCCCTTTCTATCTTACTATGCCTTTTCTTATTTCTGTTCAGATAAAGTCACACATGATACAGGGTTCTAATTGCATTTCTTTAAACTTGGCCTTAGTTCTGTGTTAACCTATCTTTGAGCTCTAATAGGATCTTTTTACCTATCTTTGAGCTCTAATAGGATCTTTTTTTTGTTATCAGACCCAAGATCCAGAATGCCTTTTCTCCTTCCATTCTGGAGCCATTGAAGCCTTGGCCGTCTCTCCTCTCACTTATCTCATGGCCACTACTGGCTTGGACTGTAAGTAGGAACTCATATCTGGACCTTTGTGTTTTGTTTTCAATTCATTTTTTAATGTGTTTGATTAAAGTATTTGAGAATTTTTCCAAAAGGGAAGCTTCTTGATGCAAGTGAGGTGAGTTTCAGGAGAGGGGAAAGGGCCCAAAATACGGCAACCATGGTTATTGCGAGAGATTAAAATAAAGACACATCAGTAAGTTACTCGTGAAAATACCATTCATCTTGGCGTTATCCACATTCATGCTTTTCCTTTTCTTTCCATCTCCTTTCTTCCTTCTTGACTTACAGTGAATCTATGTGGACTGTGCAAGGTGAAATTGATCCACTAGTCAGTCATCAGTTGTTTCTTTACTACAGTCATCCCTTGGTATCTGTGTAGGGATTTGTTCCAGGACTCCACTGATACCAAAATCCACAGATGCTCAAGTCCCTTATATAAAATGCCATAGCATATATATATATATATATAAAATGGCATATAAACATTATTCATGTTTATAAATTACCTGATTGAGGGTATACATGTAAAGTTTTAACTAAAGAAAGTTCCATTAGATTATCAGTTGATTTAATTTTTATGATGTTTCTTGTTTAGTGCTTAAATGTGAAGTGAGCTAAAGTTATTAAAGATATTTATATATATATATAAATGTTTCTTTTAAAACTGTCTTTCTGTAGGCTCTGTTAGACTCTATGATTTTGCTAGCAAAACTCCTTTGGTTCAGATGAAATTCAAACAAGGAGGTACTGCCCTTGCTTGGGTACCACGACGGGTAAGCTTATTGTTATAATGAATTTCTACTAGAATCTATTTGTAAATATGGTATATTAGTGCTATTTCTTAGAAACACAGATATTTTATGACTCTGGATTTTAGAGAAGAACAAAAATTTTAGTTCACTCAGAATGTGATAGAAATCATATCATGACTTTGCTATTGTGCTTTTGGTTCTGTTTTAATGAAAATCTATTGTTATGCCACCTAAAGTTTAGAAATAGTTCCATGTTAAAAAGTAATTACCTGATGGGCTTCCCTGGTGGCTCAGTGGTTGGGAGTCCACCTGCCAATGCAGGGGACACGGGTTCGTGTCCTGGTCCGGGAAGATCCCACATGCCGCGGAGCGGCTGGGCCCATGAGCCATGGCCGCTGAGCTTGTGGGTCCGGAGCCTGTGCTCCGCAACGGGAGAGGCCAGAACAGTGAGAGACCTGCGTATCGCAAAAAAAAAAAAAAAAAGTAATTACCTGACAGAACTTTGTGTATCTGTCCTTTGCCTGACTCTGATTCATTCATTCTTTATATTTCCAGCATGTCTGTAATGTGCCAGTCCTGATTCTGGGAATATAGCAATGAACAAAAAGAAAAGAAATATTTGCCCTCATGAATCTCCCACTAGAGTGGGAGACAGGAGGCAGAGACAGACAAAAAACAAAATAAATAAATTTATGTGATATGTTAGATAAGAGCTATGATAAGAGCTATGGAAAAACTTAGAGATCATTGTTCTAGTTGTCTGTTGCTGTGTAATAAACTACCCCAAATGTAGTGGCATAAAACGGCAATCATCTTATTTTGCTCAGTCTCTGGTTTGGGAATTCGGACAGGTGACAACAAGGATGGATTATCTCTGCTTCACAGTATCTGGGGCCTCAGTAGGGGAGATTTGAATGGTTGGGGCCTAGAGTCATCTGAAGGCTTCTTTGTTACAGGTCTGGCACCTGGGTTGAAGGTTAAGCTAAGCTGGGATGTCAACAGCAGTGCTTACCTGAAGCCCATGCCACATGGAGAGGTCATTATCACAGCATGGTGGCCTCAGGGCAGTCACACACTTCTTTATGGCAGCTCAGGGCTCCGAGATATAGTGTTCCAGCAAATAAGGCAGAAGCTGCTGTCCTTTTATGACCTGGCCTTGGAAGTCACATAATGTCACTTGTACCATACTCAGTTGGGTGAAGCAGTCACAAGCCCCCCGCTCCCAGATTCAAGGAGGGAGGGACTTAAACCCCACGTCTCCATGAGAGGCATAGCAAAAAATTTGCAGCCAAGTTTTTAAAGTGTCATGGGAATATTTGGGGAATATTTTATCCTTATTGTTTTGGGTTGAAGTCAAAGAGAAAATGTTCCAGGCCCAAAGTAGATGTGGAGGTGGCTGGAATGGAGGGGAATTTCATGATGGGATCAAGACCAGAAGGAGAACTCAGGCCAGGGAATAGAAGCAGAACAATGATGAGGCTGGATTAAGTAGAAATGACAGAGTATTTAGATTACCAAACACGGATCACTCTTTATCCTAATCTATTTACACTCTTACCTAAATTCTTTAAAATACAGCCTATGTAATTGAATCATTTTTTCAGATGCTTGGGCAATGTCCATAGAATGTTTTCTTTTTAGCCTTATATCCACGTACTGATCATATGGACATTATGCTTGAATTGCCCCTTCCTCATACCCTCTTGCCTTTCTGGAAAACTGCACATCATTGTTTACAGTTTAGCCCAGGTCAGATATCATCTCCTCTGCATAGCCCTCCATGACCCCACCTTCAAGTAGAGCTGCGTACTTCTTCCTTTGCGGTTTTTGTTTAAGGACTGTGTATATACCTCTTTTATAGCACTTATCACAGTGTACTAAGATGACTTGCTTTATTGACTGTCTTTCCCACCAGACTGTTTGTTCTTCATGGCGACACCATATCTTATTCATCTTTGTACTTCCAGTGCCTCTAGGGTTACTGGTACATTTAGACACTTAGTAAATGTTTGCATAAACATTCAGTTGGAATTGAATGGAATATAGTTTTCTTATTCCCAAGGTTTTCATAATTGCCTGGCTTCAGGGATGATCAATCTGCTCTAAAGAATACCAAGGCTCTTGCCCTTCTCCTGAATGCCTTCTGAGATAGCAGATGTGGTACATTAAGACATTGCTAGATTTATATCTCTGGCCCAGACTTCTCCTCTAAGCTGCAGACTAGGTCAGCTTTCTTTGCTGTGTGCTCTCAGAATGTTTATTTCCTTTTACTTATTTCAGTTCATAATTCCATATTCATTTGTGCGGTTGATTAATGTCTGTCCTCCCGCTCGACCATACATTTGTGAAAACAGGGGTTGAGACTGTTTATGCTCACACTTGGGTTGCTGGTGATGGGTGCCTGGCACATAGTAGACAGACGCTCCACCAACTTTTGCTCATTGAATGCTTGGATTGTCATTGTTTACCTGTCTCATGGTCTGCAGTGATAAGGAACTGTCATAGAAGAGATGGAGGTTACCAGAAAGTAGTATAAGGAATTATTGATTAGCATTTATTTTAGTTAATTATTTAGTTAAATAATTTAAGTCTAAATAAAATACAGAAATCTGTTATGTAGTACAGCTTTCTTAATCAACTAATTTCAGAAACCTTGCATTTCTTTTTTGTCCAAGGTAAGCAACAGTGGAGCACAGATTATTGCAGGATTTGAAGATGGCGTTGTTCGAATTCTTGAACTTTATGATCCAGAAGGGCTCACAAGTTTTGTGGGACGGAAGAGAGTTTCAGATGCAGATATTTGTTTGAAACAGGTTTTCAAACCTCATACTTCTCCTGTCACTGCTTTAGCTTATGATCGTGATGGAGAAGTTCTAGCCACAGGGGTAAGTAGTAGATTTCCTTGTGTTTCCTATTGAATTTTCCTGGTTAACCCTGCCTTGTTAGTCTTCCTACTTAATGATGCCTTATTTGCTTACATTCCTTTCTGAGAATATATCCCTATTTTGTTTTCTTTGTATTCAGATTCTTTCAGTATAGTCTGTGCATGACATTTAAAAATATTCTTACAAATTGAGTTGTAATGCTTATTTTAAATGAACAGAAATGTTCAACTGGGAATCATGCAACATGTTTTATGTATAATGAACGTTTTATAACCTAGGTATGTTCTTATGTGGAATTGGCCTAAATGAAGAGAATAAACATGTAAATGCTTTATGCATAAATAGGTGAGCGTATGCATTGTGGAATTTTTTGTGAATCTTATATACAGGTATGGTGAGCATCTTTTCAGAAACACATACAAGAAAACATGGTTTGTCAAGTGTTCTCATGGGGAAAATGAAGCAAATATTTGAAACAAGAATGTTCCCAGAATAACCTGGGGAAATATGATCATTGTAGGTATACGTATACAGTGGGTGTAATATAGCTGTTAAATGCTTCTTTGTACTGTATGCAATATGTTTCATAATAATATATATTTCGGTATCTCTCTTTTTCTTAGAGTAAAGATCAAACTGTCTTCTTCTTTGAAGTGGAAAGGGGTTATAAGCCAATCGGTTATATTACTACTCCTGGACCTGTTTGCCAGTTAACCTGGTCTACAGCCTCTCATGTAAGTAGTTATTTGTCTTCGTGTTTAAGTCTCAGTTACTACGTAGTGAAGTGATCTGGTAGATAGAGAATAGTGGGTGGAATTATTAGCTCCACTCCTGGGTCCCGCTGTGAGGGGCCAGGGAAGCTGCTCAGCTTTACTAGTGGAGCATTACTCAGGAGCTTCAAGCCCTTCCCATTACCTCCTCCTTCTTCCATAATCTAATTATTGTATCAGACTTTGCTTCAACAATGGAGACTTCAGCCCAAAACACAACATGTCAGAATGTGTTGGGTGTACTTGTCCTCATGTTTAATCTCTTTACTTCCCTTCTGCTCCCATTCCAGCTCCATTTTCTCTTCTAATCTTCCGTTGCCTCTTTTCTAATAACAATTGGGGATTCAGTATTGATTACTAATCTTATTTAATGCCCCTAATTTCCCTAATTTTGAGCATAGGATAATTCAGTCACCTGAATATTGATTGAATGTCTAAACCAGGTACTTGTACTAGGGTTCCAGCATAATAATAATGCTGATGAACTGTGTAGAGGTACTGTCAGGATTTTGGAGGTGGGGGGTAACATCTGTAATCTATTTTAAGCTCTTCTAAAGAAAATGGCTATAAAAATATAGTAGTACCTAGAAAAAATATTTTTTTAATTAACAAATACTCATTGTTTTCATCTTTGCTAGGCCCTGGCAATGGATTCAATAAGCAGTATATAACAGTATCTTCTGAAGGAGAAAAAAAAATACACATGTTTAAGAAGTTATATTGATCTGTGATAGAATTATTTAAGATTTCACAAGGGAATGGGTGACTAAATTATCAGTGATATCAGTGGTATAGACAATACGTGCTGTGAATATAGAGCATGTATATCAAGAAAGGGAATATCAAGAAAGGGAGAAGTTAACACATGATGTGAGTTAGTTGAGAGGAGGAGAGTGCAAGTTGTGTAGGCGAAGGAAAGAGAGCTGCAAAGGATGCTCTGTGTTAAAGCATGAGCTATTGTATCACAACATATAATATTTTGTGCATCCTTCAATCATTTCCCTATATAACAAAGTTTTAAAAAACCCAGCATTTTTCAGGGGTTGGAAACGATGGGTGGGAAGGGGGTGAGTGTGACTATAAGGGGCAGCTTGAGGGAGATCTTTGTAGTGGTGGGATAGTTTATGTTTTGATTGTGGATGGTTGCATGAATCTGCACATGTGATAAAATGACACAGGACTATACACGCATTCTATATTAATGTTGATTTCCTAGTTTTGATATTGTTGCAGAAGAAGTAACCAGTGGGAGAAACTGGGCAAAAGGTATAAACCTCTTTGTACTATCTTTGCAGCTTCCTATGTATTAATAGTTACTTCAAAATAAGAAACTAAAACGAAAATTAAGGCAGAAAAGACACACACCCCCAAAAAAACAATTCAAAAGTCATTTCAGGCAGTGGTGCCAATTAGCAATTATATATCTAGTATTATTTGGGAATTACTAATGTAAGTTACTCTCATCTCACAATATATACATGCACCAAATCATCACGTTACGCACCTTAAACTTACACAATGTTATGTCAGTTATATTACAATGAAGCTGAGGGAAAAAAGTAAATTAACATGTGTAACTGATACTGCACACTTCAGTTGTCCAAATAGCAATAGCTGTTAGCCCCTACCAGCTCACTGGTCAGACCTCCTACCTTTCTGAATGCATTAAGCTTCTGCTTTTTGGTTTATTTTGGTTTCCAATAAAGCTGCATCACACACAGAACCATTCCATCTGCAGTGGTCACTACCATGATCACTTAGGCAGCAGTGTGGAGAAGTTACAAGGGAGCCAAATGAGAGGCAGGTAGATCTATTGGACAGCTGTGTTCCAGAGAAGATGTGACCAAAGTGTGAAAGACCGTGTGGATAAGAGATAGGTAGAATTGACTGAACTTGGTGATCTTCCGAATTTCTGGGGGTGATTTTGATGTGTCTAAATGAAATTCATTAGAGTTTTTCTAAGACATGTTTTTTTTCCTCCTGCATTTTTCTGAGAACACCATTCTCCCTGTTACCTAAACCAGAAAATCTTTAGAGCCATCTCTTCCCTACCTCTAACCACCCTGCTTTGGTGGTTCACCAAGCCCCCCCATTGGTTATGCACCCTAAACATCTGTTAAATCTGTCTCTTCCTCTATGTTGTCTTGTTCCTCTTTGTTTCATGCATTAAGCTTTGAACTTGATCTTCTCTGCCTAAAATGACCTCCTTCTTGTCATCCTAGCACACATCAACTCACTATATTTTAACACACACACAGTTTACTAATATTTTATTAAGGATTTTTGCATCTACATTCATAACAGAGTGATAATTTCCCCCTTTTGTAATGTCCTTGCCAGGTTTGGAATCAAGGTATTTCTGTCCTCTTTTTTTTTTTTTTTTTTTTTTAAAAAATAGTCTTTTCTATTCTCTGGACCTGATTTGTTGTTTGTAGGAGGATTTTTAATAATGGATAGAATTTCTTCAGTAGATGTCTTCTTTTAGCAGTTTATAGTTCTATAACTTCCAACCCACAATTTTATACCCAGTGGTGGTATCTTTCAAAAATGAAAGTAAGTAAACAATAATGTGACTTTTTGGATGAAATGAGCAACTCCTGTTCTCATGCAGCTTAGGGTTGTGCAAATGTTTTAAAGGCAAAGGCCCAGCAGAATGTCAGGCTCCCTTTTCTGCATTTCCCTTTTCTCTGGTATCATGTGCCATCAGGTCCTAACTTTCTTGTCACTTTGAACTTCAGCTTGTGTCTATTCATCTCTGAGAGAATGCCTAAAACTTTAGAACACTGCATTCTGTTTGGCTTCTAGGTCCCATGCAGTAAGTTGACCAATGCCCTTAGGAGAAAGAAGTGCAGAGAATGCCCAGCTCACCTCACCTAGCTTCCCTTCTCCTGCTATCTTGGCTCTTAGAGCTGTGGCTGTACTGGTTTCTCTGTGTTGTCTTGAACTAGCCAGTTTAGCAAAGTTTTCATGTGTCATTGAATTCAGTTTGCTAACATTAGTATTTTTCATCTATGTTTATAAAAAAGATTTGGATAATATTTTCTGTCTTCATAGTTCATCATCAAGTTTGTTATTAAGGTTTTTTTCACCTCCTAAGATGAGTTGTAAACTATTCTCTCTCTCTATTCTCTTGAAGAATTTGTAATATATTAGAATTTTGAGTTTTTGGCAGACTTGGTAGTAGAGCCATCAGAGCATAGGGGTTTTTTTTTTGAGGTGCTTTAAAAAAATTAATTCAATGCCTTTAATGATTATAATTCTTCTTTTTAAATTTTAAAGTATAATTGACATAAATAAGTCTCAGATATGCGACATGATTTGATAATTGTATACATTGAGAACTGATCACCACAGTAAGTCTAGTTAACATCTATTACTATACATGAGAACTTTTGAGATCTACTCTGAGCAACATTCAAATATGCAGTACAGTATTATTAACTATAGTCATCATGCTGTACATTACATTCCCATGACTTATTTTATCACTGGAAATTTGTACATTTTGAACCCCTCCATTTTATCATTACCCAACCCCTGCCTCTGGCAACCACCAGTCTGTTTACTGTGCCTAATGTTTTTTTCTTTTTTAAAGATTCCACATACAATTGATATCATGCAATATTTGTCTTTCTTTTCCTGACTTATTTCACTTAGCATAATGTCCTCAAGGTCCATCCATATTGTTGCAAATGATAAGATTTCATTCTTTTTTATGGCTGAATAATATTCCATTGTGTACATATAATCACAATGGAATATTTTCTTTATCCATTCACCCTTCAATGGACACATAGTTTCCATATCTTGGCTATTGTAAAGAATATTGTGATAAACTTGAGGGTGCATGTATCTTTTCCAGTTAATGTTTTCATCTCAGATAAATACCCTGAAGTGGGATTGCTGGATCATGTGGTAGTTCTATTTTTAAGTTTTTGAAGAATCTCCACAATGTTTTCCATAGTGGCTGTACTGATTTATGTTCTCACCAACAGTGCACAAGGGTTCCCTTTTCTCTACATCTTAGCCAACATTTCTTGTCTTTTTGATAATAGCTATTCTAACAGGTGTGAGGTGATATCTCATTGTGGTTTTGATTTGCAGTTCCCTGATGATTAGTGATGTTGAGCATATCTTCAGGTACTTGTTGTCTGTCTCTATGTCTTCTTTGGAAAAATGTCTGTTCAGATCTTCTGCCCCCTTTATAATTGGATTCTTTGTGCTTTTTTTTGCTAATGAGTTGTATGAGTTCTTTATGTATTTTGGATATTAATCCCTATTCAGATAGATTATTTGCAAATATTTTTGCTTATTCATAAGGTTGCCTTTCATTTTGTTGAGTTCTTTGCTGTGCAAAAGCTTTTTTAGTTTGGTGTAGTCTCACTTTGTTTTATTTTTGTTTTTGCTTTTGTTGCCTTTGCTTTTGGTGTCAGATCCAAAAACTCATCACAAAGACCAATGACAAGGTAAAGGAACTTACTGCCTATGTTTTCTGTAAGGAGTTTTATGGTTTCAGGTCTTACGTTCAAGTCTTTAATTTGTTTTGAGTTAATTTTTGTGCACGGTATAAGATAGTAGTCCAGTTTCATCCTTTTGCGTGTGGCTGTCCAGTTTAACCAGCACAATTTATTGAAGAGACTGTCTTAACCCCCTTGTGTAGTCTTGGCTCCTTTGTCATAAGTTAATTTACCATATATATGTGGATTTATTTTTGGGTTCTCTATTCTGTTCCATTGATCTCTATGACTGTTTTTATGCCAATACCATATTGTTTTAATTACTATAGCTTTGCAGTATAGTTTGAAATCAGGTAGTGTGATGCCTCCAGCTTTGACTTCTTTCTCAAGATTGTTTTGGCTATTCAGGGTCTCTTGTGGTTCCAATCAGATGTATTCTTCTTGATTTAATTTTGATAAGTACATTTTTCCCCCCTAGGGAACTTGTTTATTTCCTTTGAATTTTCAATTTTTTTGTCTGTAATTTTCATAATATTCTTAATGTCACAGGATCTGTAATGATGTTTCCTTTTCAGTTTTTTATACTGGTCATTTTTTTCCCTTCCTCTTGCTTAATCTTCCTAGATGTTTGTCAATTAGTGTTTTCAAGGAACTTTTCACTTTATTGATTTTATTTTGTTTTTTATTTTATTAAGTTATATTCTTTTATTACAATCCTACATTTACTGTCTTAAGGTTTATTTTCTTGTTTTCTAATTTCATGAAACGGATATTTATATTTTATTATTCTTCTTTATATGTATCTTTATGTGTACCTTATAAAACTATAGGCTTTAATGTATCCCACAAGTTTTGATAATGTAGTATTTTTATTATCATCCAGTTGAAAATATTTTCTCAGTTTCATTTTGATTTCCTTTACCTATGGACTATTAAAAAGTATTGATATTTTATTGTTTATTTATTTTTAATCTTTTTTTTTTTTTTTGGCTGTATTGGGTCTTCGTTGCTGTGCACAGGGTTTCTCTAGTTGCGGTGAGTGGGGGCTACTCTTTGTTGTGGTGCACAGGCTTCTCATTGCAGTGGCTTCTCTTGTTGTGGAGCATGGGCTCTAGGTACGCGGGCTCAGTAGTTGCAGCACATGGACCCTAGAGTTCATGGGTTTCAGTAGTTGTGGTGCATGGGCTTAGTACTTGCAGCATGTGGGCTGTAGGGTGCACAGGCTTTAGTAGTTGTGGCTCATGGGCTCTAGAGCACAGGCTCAGTAGTTGTGGCACACAGGCTTAGTTCTCTGCGACATGTGGGATCTTCCTGGACCAGGGATTGAACCTGTGTCCCCTACATTGGCAGGGAAATTCTTGACCACTGCACCACAGGGAAATCCTTTATTTTTATTATTTAATCTTTATTTTTATTGAAGTATAGTTGATTTACAATATTAGTTTCAGGTGTACAATATAGTGATTCAGTATTTTTATAGATTATACTCCACTTGAATTGATTATAAAATATTGGCTATATTCCCTATGCTGTACAATATATTCGTGTGGCTTGTTTATTTTATACATAGTAGTTTGTACCTCTTAATCCCCTACCTGTACCTTGTCCTCCATCTCCACTGGTAACCACTAGTTTGTTCTCTATATCTGTGAGTCTGTTTCTGTTTTGTTATATTCACTAGTTTGTTTCATTCACATATAAGTGATAACATACAGTATTTGTCTTTGTCTGACTTATTTCACTAAGCATGATACCGTTCAGGTCCATCCATGTTGTTGCAAATGCAAAATTTCATTGTTTTTTATGACTGGGTAACTACATCTTCTTTATCCATTCATTTGTTGATGAACAGTTAGATTGTTTCCATGTCTTAGCTGTTGTAAATAATGCTGCTATGAACATTGGGGTGCATGTATCTTTTCAAATGAGTGTTTTTGGGTTTTGTTTTGTTGGGGATATATACCCAGAAGTAGAATTGCCAGATCATATGGTAGTAATATTTTTAGCTTTTTTAGTAACCTTCATACAGTTTTTTTACAGTAGCTTCATCAATTTACATTCCCACTGACAGTGTACCAGGGTTCCCTTTTCTCCACATCCTCCCCAACACTTATTAATTATGGTCTTTGGGTTGATAGCCATTCTGGCAGTTGTGGGATGATATCTCATTGTGGGCTTTGATTTGCAATTCCCTGATGGTAGTGATGTTGAGCATGTTTTCATATGCCTGTTGACCATCTGTATGTCTTCTTTTAAAAAAAATGTCTATTCAGGTCTTCTGACCATTTTTAAAATTGTTTGGATATCAAGTTGTATGAGCTGTTTATATATTTTGGATATTAACCCCTTATGGGTCATGTCATTTGCCAATATTTTCTCTTGTTTAGTAGGTTGTCCTTTTGTCAGTGGTTTATTTTGCTGTGCAAAAGATTAAGTTTAATTAGGTCCCATTTGTTTATTTTTGCTTTTGTTTCCTTTGTTTTAGGGAACAGATCCAAAAAAATTTTGTATGGTTTTGGTCAAAGAGTGTTCTGCCTATGTGTTCTTCTAGGAGTGTAATGGTTTCTGGTCTTACATTTAGCTCTATAATCCGTTTTGTGTTTATTTTTTGTATATGGTGTGAGAAAATGTTCTAGTTTCATTCTCTAACATATAGCTGTCCAGTTTTCCCAGCATCATTTATTGAAGGGACTACTTTCCCTATTGTATATTCTTGCCTCTTGTTGTAGATTAATTTTGCCCATAAGTGTGTGGTTTATTTCTGGACTCTCTATTCTGTTCCATTGATCTATTTGTCTGTTTTTATGCCAGTACCGTACTGTTTTGATTACTGTAGCTTTGTAGTATAGTCTGAAATCATGGCATGTGATACCTCCAGCTTTGTTCTCTTTTTTCAAGATTGCTTTGGTTATTCAGTGTCTTTTATAGTTCCATATAAATTTTAGGGTTATTTGTTTTATTTCTGTGAAAAATGCCATCAGTATTTTAATGGGCATTGCATTAAATTTGTAGATTGCCTTAGGTAGTATGGTCATTTTAACAATATTCTTCCAATTCATGAACATGGGGTATTTTTCCATTTCTTTGTATCTTCAACTTCATCAATGTCTTATAGTTTTCAAAGTATAGATCTCCTACCTCCTTGGTTAAGTTTATTCCTAGGTATTTTATTCTTTTTCATGTGATTTTAAAAAGGACTGTTTTCTTACTTTTTCTTTTTGGTAGTTCATTATTAGTATATAGAAAAACAACAAATTTCTGTATATTAATCTTTTTTTGCCTTTTTTATTTCTGTTTATTGTAAAGTTTATTTATTTTTACAATTGCTTCAATTTCAACATTTGCAAGGACAACCACAGAAACAAACTTTTTATCAAATTTGTTGTCATATCCTAGTATATGCCTAAATTCTTAGAAAATGTCATTTTATATTTGCAAACATTCACTCCGCTTAAGCATACTTTGGGGTGATTGATATGTTCGTACATGTAAAATAGATTCTAGGTAATCAAGAACTAAAGCATCAGACGATCAGGAACAAAAGTTTGCAAATTAACCTTGAATAAGATGTTTATAAATGAATATTTTATCAGTCTGGCATTCTGCTATAACAGAATACCATATACTAGGTGCCTTAAACAACAAACATTTATTTCTCACTGTTCTGGAGGCTGGAAATCTGAGATCAGCCTCATGGTCAGCATGCTCAGATGCCAGCATAGTCAGATTCATAGTGAGGGCCTTCTACCTGCTTTCCAGATCACTGCCTTCTTGCTGATTCCTCACATGGAGAGAGAGCGAGCTCTGGTCTCTTCATCTTACAAAAGTACTAGCCCCATAATGGGGGCTCCACCCTAAGGACTTCATCTAAATCTAATTACCTCCCAAAGCCCCCACCCCCACATAGGGTTTCAACATATGGATTTTGGAGGAACCCAAATATTTAGTCCATAGTAAGTGGCAAGCAGTTATTCCCTAAAAATATTTGATTTCAGGAAGTGTATTTTACTGAAGATCATTTAGCATATGTTGTTAGTATCTAAAATATTTGGGATACATTATCTAACCTTTCAATATTAGCATCCAACTTGTATCATTTCTTGAATAAGACAAGGATAGACTGATTTTTTCAAGTTTTGAGAGAGATTAATGAATCAAAAAGAATGACAAGATTAATAGTTGCTATATTCTTAAAGTTATGAGAATTAAAATATTCAGTATTTTTCATCATGGGGAGAGTATGTTTACTAATTATCAAATTGGAAAATTGAAATGATACACTTCAGTTCATCCCCAAAATGCAATATTACTCAAGTGATAAAAGCTTAATAAATGTATTTTTGAGTGCAGTACTTGAAAATTTGAAAAAAATGCTCTCCACAATGAAGGGGCTTTGATTTAGCTAGTTCTTATTGGTAGTTTTTCCAATGTTAGTAACTTTGTCATATAGAGTAATTACAGAGTATAACCAGTGGGTGACTATTACATTAACTATGATTTGTCAACTGAATCTGTTAATTTAATAAGGAGTAAATGTCTAGGTCTTAACAATAACAGTGGAGTTCTTCGTAGTACTTCACAAATACCCAGCCAACCCTTGTCAATTAATTTGTTTAGTGGAATTTAGATGACCTTCATAAAATATCCTCTTGATTTATCTAGTCACGTTGTAAATAAAAAGATTAATCAAGGTGTAATACAAAAGAAAATGAGTTTCCTTTTATAGAATTTCACTTGATTAGAAAAAGAAATCTATAAAATGTGGTAGAGAAGTATTAAAGCTCCTTATTCCTATAGGGCATATATTCTGCTGCTTTGATTCATTTTGGGGATGAAGTCTATAAATAAATGTATATGTAAGAAAACCACAGCATTTTCTTTTTAGATGATTCTGAAGTTTTCTAGTTACCTAGCAAAAATGGCATGGCATGCATATATATGTATATATGCATATATGTGTATATACATAATATATATGTCATGTTTCTGTATACATATATGCATACTGTACATAAATATCAGTCTTCAAAATTTAAATAAATTTACTGGTTGTTGACATACAGCTTTTCATGAAGGAATTTTGTAAGACAGATTAAAGACAGGAAGAATAGAAACTGCAAAACAGTGCCTCTCTTACATCTTTCATCTCTAAAACATAAACTACATTCAGTCATCAAGGATACAGACCTTCATGAAGGATAGAGAAGTATAATGAAATTGAATTTTCAGGTATTTTAGAATTAACAATGTGATGAGAGTGACTTACTGTGATACACATGATGGATGAAAAATATCTGGTTGAGTTATTACAATTACAACGATGATTTTGTCATTTTATCACAAAAAATAACCCAACATCTTCCACTTGAATAAGATTACTTAAGAATGTGTGCATAGAACATACAATTGGGTAAGGGTCTGCATTAGCTCATGCAGTACTAGGTGGCTCAATTCAACCTTTTCATGAGGATAAATAAAAGGTTTGACAGAATAACCAAGGCATCTTATTGGTGGTGTGAGATGTAGCACAAACACTGGGAAAACTTCAAGTACCGAAAACTGATTCTGCTAAGAGGGCAGGTATATTCTGATCAAAAGGAAAAAAAGGAAAGAAAGAAAAAAAACAGAGCCTCAAAAATTGGCTATCTTTTTTTTTTTTTTTTTTTTTGCGGTACATGGGCCTCTCATTGTCGTAGCCTCTCCCGTTGCAGAGCACAGGCTCCGGGCGTGCAGGCTCAGCGGCTCCGCGGCATGTGGGACCCATGCGGACCGGGGCACGAACCCGTGTCCCCTGCATCGGCAGACAGACTCTCTCAACCACTGCACCACCAGGGAAGCCCAAAAATTGGCTATCTTTTTGATGTCCTCCTTAGTCTATGGAGCCTCATGTTCAAGATGAGGGCATAGCAAAGGAAGAAATTATGACAAACCTTCACTAACTTAAGCTTTTTTTTTTTTTTTTCTTTTAAGGTTTAAACAAGGAACCAGCTAAAGGATCCATTCTAATTCACTATTTTTTTCTAACTCTCCCTCCATCCATCTCCCTCTCCTCCTTGGCAACCACTAACTAAAGCTTATATCCCCCAAAACTATGTACTAAGATAAAGATGAACCATAAGTTAAATAGCTCTAAAATGCACACTTATGGCCCTGTGTTGGATCACCCAAGTGATTTGGAAATCTTCAAATATGAAAATTGGAATAATGTAGTTCTAGACTAATAGAAACCCCAGAAGACCTCAGGAGAAAGAAACTCTTTCCTCCTCTACAGGGGAAAAATATTCTAACATCAAGTAAAGAAAGGTTGATTGAAAATTCCAATAAATTGTTTCTCTAACATTATTTCCAATGTCTGGATGCTTGAAGGGAATAAGCTGATGAAGCCATGTAGAGACACGTGACCTTGATTTATATTTTTGGGTATCTATGAGTGAAGGTATTCCTTGGATAAGGAATGTTGTTGCTACCATTGGCTGTATCAGGAAGACAGACAATTGCTAATGGCTCAAGATTTTATAAAAATATTGATGAACTAGTTGTTGGCCAGGGCATCCAGTGCTAAGATGACTACCAGAAGTATCTCCAACTATGTTGACCCTTGGGTCCTGACCTTTATCATGGGTGTCCTGGTTAAGGGATGTAAAACAGCAACTCTCCAGTGGGTTTATCATGCATGATGGTAGTTGATACCATGTGTACAGTGTATGACTGTATATTAATCTTGTATTTTGCAACTTTATTCTAATACAGACTTTAAGATTTTTCTATATATAGTATCATGTCATCTGTAAAAAGTGAGTTTTACTTCTACCCTTCCAATTTGTCTTATTTTTCTTATTTGATTGCTGTTGCCAGGCCTTCCAATACTATGTTAAAAATATTAATAGAATTGGTGAGAGTGGGCATCCTTGTCTTTTTCCCGATTTTATAGGAAAAGCTTTCAGTTCTTCACTATTGAGTATGATGATAGCTCTGCGTTTGTCATAAACGGCCCTTTTTATGTTGAGGTATGTTCCCTCAAGGCCAACATTGATAAGTTGTTTTTTGTTTATTATGAATGGATGTTGAAATTCATGAAATGCTTTTTCTGCATCTATTGAGATGATAATGTGATTTTTTTAACATCTTTATTGGAGTATAATTGCTTTACAATGGTGTGTTAGTTTCTGCTTTATAACAAAGTGAATGAGTTATACATATACATATGTCCCCATATCTCTTCCTTCCTGTGTCTCCCTCCCTCCCACACTCCCTATCCCACCCCTCTAGGTGGTCACAAAGCACTGAGCTGATCTCCCTGTGCTATGCGGCTGCTTCCCACTAGCTATCTATTTTACGTTTGCTAGTGTATATATGTCCATGCCACTCTCTCGCTTTGTCACAGCTTACCCTTCCCCCTGCCCATATCCTCAAGTCCGTTCTCTAGTAGGTCTGTGCCTTTATTCCCGTCTTACCCCTAGGTTCTTCATGACATTTTTTTCCCTTAAATTCCATATATATGTGTTAGCATACGGTATTTGTCTTTCTCTTTCTGACTTACTTCACTCTGTATAACAGACTCTAGGTCCACCCACTTCATTACAAATAGCTCAATTTCATTTCTTTTTATGGCTGAGTAATATTCCATTGTATATATGTGCCACATCTTCTTTATCCATTCATCCGATGATGGACACTTAGGTTGATTCCATCTCTGGGCTATTGTAAATAGAGATGCAATGAACATTTTCATACATGACTCTTTTTGAATTATGGTTTTCTCAGGGTATATGCCGAGTAGTGGGATTGCTGGGTCATATGGTAGTTCTATTTTTAGTTTTTTAAGGAACCTCCATACTGTTCTACATAGTGGCTGTACTAATTCACATTCCCAGCAGCAGTGCAAGAGTGCTCCCTTTTTTTTTTTTTTTTTTTTGCGGTATGCGTGCCTCTCATTGTTGTGGCCTCTCCCGTTGTGGAGCACAGGCTCCGGACGTGCGGGCTCAGCGGCCATGGCTCACGGGCCCAACCAGTCCGCGGCATGTGGGATCTTCCCGGACTGGGGCACGAACCTGTGTCCCCTGCATCGGCAGGAGGACTCTCAACCACTGCGCCACCAGGGAAGCCCGAATGTTCCCTTTTCTCCACACCCTCTCCAGCATTTATTGTTTCTAGATTTTTTGATGATGGCCATTCTCACTGGTGTGAGATGATATCTCATTGTAGTTTTGATTTGCATTTCTCTAATGATTAATGATGTTGCGCATTCTTTCATGTGTTTGTTGGAAGTCTGTATATCTTCTTTGGAGAAATGTCTATTTAGGTCTTCTGCCCATTTTTGGATTGGGTAGTTTGTTTTTTTGTTATTGAGCTGCATGAGCTGCTTATAAATTTTGGAGATTAATCCTTTGTCAGTTGCTTCATTTGCAAATATTTTCTCCCATTCTGAGGGTTGTCTTTTCATCTTGTTTATGGTTTCCTTTGCTGTGCAAAAGCTTTGAAGTTTCATTAGGTCCCATTTGTTTATTTTTGTTTTTATTTCCATTTCTCTAAGAGATGGGTCAAAAAGAATCTTGCTGTGATTTATGTCATAGAGTGTTCTGCCTATGTTTTCCTCTAAGACTTTGATAGTTTCTGGCCTTACATTTAGGTCTTTAATCCATTTTGAGCTTATTTTTGTGTATGGTGTTAGGGAGTGATCTAATCTCATACTTTTACATGTAGCTGTCCAGTTTTCCCAGCACCACTTATTGAAGAGGCTGTCCTTTCTCCACTGTACATTCCTGCCTCCTTTATCAAAGATAAGGTGACCATATGTGCGTGGGTTTATCTCTGGGCTTTCTATCTTGTTCCATTGATCTATCTTTCTGTTTTTGTGCCAGTACCATACTGTCTTGATTACTGTAGCTTTGTAGTATAGCCTGATTCCTCCAGCTCCGTTTTTCGTTCTCAAGATTGCTTTAGCTTTTCGGGGTCTTTTGTGTTTCCATACAAATTGTGAAATTTTTTGTTCTAGTTCTGTGAAAAATGCCAGTGGTAGTTTGATAGGGATTGCATTGAATCTGTAGATCGCTTTGGGTAGTAGAGTCTTTTTCACAATGTTAATTCTTCCTATCCAAGAACATGGTATATCTCTCCATCTATTTGTATCTTTAATATCTTTCATCAGTGTCTTATAATATTCTGCATACAGGTCTTTTGTCTCCTTAGGTAGGTTTATTCCTAGATATTTTATTCTTTTTGTTGCAGTGGTAAATGCGAGTGTTTTCTTGTTTTCACTTTCAGATTTTTCCTCATTAGTGTATAGGAATGCCAGAGACTTCTGTGCATTAATTTTGTATCCTGCTACTTTACCAAATTCATTGATTAGCTCTAGTAGTTTTCTGGTAGCATCTTTAGGAATCTCTATGTATAGTATCATGTCATCTGCAAACAGTGACAGCTTTACTTCTTCTTTTCTGATTTGGATTCCTTTTATTTCCTTTTCTTCTCTGATTGCTGTGGCTAAAACTTCCAAAACTATGTTGAATAAGAGTGTGGAGAGTGGGCAACCTTATCTTGTTCCTGATCTTAGTGGAAATGGTTTCAGATTTTCACCATTGAGGATGATGTTGGCTGTGGGTTGGTCACATATGGCCTTTATTATGTTGAGAAAAATTCCCTCTATGCCTACTTTCTGTAGGATTTTTATCATAAATGGGTGTTGAATTTTGTCAAAAGCTTTCTCTGCATCTATTGAGATGATCATATGGTTTTTCTCCTTCAATTTGTTAATATGGTTTATCACATTGATAGATTTGCGTATATTGAAGAATCCTTGCATTCCTGGAATATACCCTACTTGATCATGGTGTATGATCCTTTTAATGTGCTGTTGGATTCTGTTTGCTAGTATTTTGTTGAGGGTTTTTGCATCTATGTTCATCAGTGATATTGGCCTGTAGTTTTCTTTCTTTGTGACATCCTTGTCTGGATTTGGTATCAGGGTGATGCTGGCCTCGTAGAATGAGTTTGGGAGTGTTCCTCCCTCTGCTATATTTTGGAAGAGTTTGAGAAGGATAGGTGTTAGCTCTTCTCTAAATGTTTGATAGAATTTGCTTGTGAAGCCATCTGGTCCTGGGCTTTTGTTTGTTGGAAGATTTTTAATCACAGTTTCGATTTCAGTGCTTGTGATTGGTCTGTTCATATTTTCTATTTCTTCCTGATTCAGTCTCGGCAGGTTGTGCATTTCTAAGAATTTGTCCATTTCTTCCAGGTTGTCCATTTTATTGGCATAGAGTTGCTTGTAGTAATCTCTCATGATCTTTTGTTATTTCTGCAGTGTCACTTGTTACTTCTTTTTCATTTCTAATTCTATTGATTTGAGTCTTCTCCCTTTTTTTCTTGTTGAGTCTGGCTAATGGTTTATCTATTTTGTTTATCTTCTGAAAGAACCAGCTTTTAGTTTTGTTGATCTTTGTAATTGTTTTCTTTGTTTCTATTTCATTTATTTCTGCCCTGATCTTTATGATTTCTTTCCTTCTGCTAACTTTGGGGTTTTTTTGTTCTTCTTTTTCTAATTGCTTTAGGTGCAAGGTTAGGTTATTTCTTAAGGTGGGATTGTATTGCTATAAACTTCCCTCTTAGAACTGCTTTTGCTGCATCCCATAGGTTTTGGGTCGTCGTGTCTCCATTGTCATTTGTTTCTAGGTATTTTTTGATTTCCTCTTTGATTTCTTCAGTGATCACTTCGTTATTAAGTAGTGTATTGTTTAGCCTCCATGTGTTTGTATTTTTTACAGATCTTTTCCTGTAATTGATATGTAGTCTCATAGCGTTGTGGTCAGAAAAGGTACTTGGTACAATTTCAGTTTTCTTAAATTTACCAGGGCTTGATTTGTGACTCAAGATATGATCTATCCTGGAGAATGTTCCATGAGCACTTGAGAAAAATGTGTATTCTGTTGTTTTTGGATGGAATGTCCTGTAAATATCAATGAAGTCCATCTTGTTTAATGTATCATTTAAAGCTTGTGTTTCCTTATTTATTTTCATTTTGGATGATCTGTCCATTGGTGAAAGTGGGGTGTTAAAGTCCCCTACTACGAATGTGTTACTGTCGCTTTCCCCTTTTATGGCTGTTAGTATTTGCCTTGTATATTGAGGTGCTCCTATGTTGGGTGCATAAATATTTACAATTGTTATATCTTCTTCTTGGATTGATCCCTTGATCATTATGTAGTGTCCTTCTTTGTTCTCTTCTAATAGTCTTTATTTTAAAGTCTATTTTGTCTGATATGAGAATTGCTACTCCAGCTTTCTTTTGGTTTCCATTTGCATGGAATATCTTTTTCCATCCCCTTACTTTCAGTCTGTATGTGTCTCTAGGTCTGAAATGGGTCTCTTGTAGACAGCATATATATGGGTCTTGTTTTTGTATCCATTCAGCCAATCTGTGTCTTTTGGTGGGAGCATTTAGTCCATTTACATTTAAGGTAATTATCGATATGTATGTTCCTATTCCCATTTTCTAAATTGTTTTGGGTTCGTTATTGTAGGTCTTTTCCTTCTCTTGTGTTTCTTGCCTAGAGAAGTTCCTTTAGCATTTGTTGTAAAGTTGGTTTGGTGGTGCTGAACTCTCTCAGCTTTTGCTTGTCTGTAAAGGTTTTAATTTCTCCATCAAATCTGAATGAGATCCTTGCTGGGTAGAGTAATCTTGGTTGCAAGTTTTTCTCCTTCATCACTTTCAATATGTCCTGCCAGTCCCTTCTGGCTTGCAGAGTTTCTGCTGAAAGATCAGCTGTTAACCTTATGGGGATTCCCTTGTGTGTTATTTGTTGTTTTTCCCTTGCTGCTATTAATGTGCTTTCTTTGTATTTAATTTTTGACAGTTTGATTAATATGTGTCTTGGCATATTTCTCCTTGGATTTATCCTGTATGGGACTCTCTGTGCTTCCTGGACTTGATTAACTATTTCCTTTCCCATATTAGGGAAGTTTTCAACTATAATCTCTTCAAATATTTTCTCAGTCCCTTTCTTTTTCTCTTCTTCTTCTGGATCCCCTATAATTCGAATGTTGGTGCGTTTAATGTTGTCCCAGGGGTCTCTGAGACTGTCCTCAGTTCTTTTCATTCTTTTTTCTTTATTCTGCTCTGCAGTAGTTATTTCCACTATTTTATCTTCCAGGTCACTTATCCATTCTTCTGCCTCAGTTTTTCTGGTATTGATCCCATCTAGGGTATTTTTAATTTCATTTATTGTGTTGTTCATCATTGCTTGTTTCATCTTTAGCTCTTCTAGGTCCTTGTTAAATGTTTCTTGCATTTTGTCTATTCCATTTCCAAGATTTTGGATCATCTTTACTATCATTATTCTGAATTCTTTTTCAGGTAGACTGCCTATTTCCTCTTTCTGGTGGGTTTTTATCTTGCTCCTTCATCTGCAGTGTGTTTTTCTGTCTTCTCATTTTGCTTATCTTACTGTGTTTGGGGTCTCCTTTTTGCAGGCTGCAGATTCATAGTTCCCGTTGTTTTTGGTGTCTGTCCCCAGTGGCTAAAGTTGGTTCAGTGGGTTGTGTAGGCTTCCTGGTGGAGATAATGTGATTTTTACCATTCATTTTTTTTAACGTGCTATATCATATTGAGTTTTGTGGATATTGAACCATCCTTGCATCTCTGGAATAAATCCCACTTGATCATGCTGTATGATCCTTTTTATATATGATCTTTTCTACATATTGCTGAATTTTGTTTTCTAATATTTTGTTGAGGATTTTTGCTATTGACCTGTAATTTTCTTTTTTTTGTAGTGTATTTGGTTTTGGTATCAGGGTAATGGTGGCCTCATAGAATGAATTTGGAAGTGTTCAATTTTTTGGAACAGTTTGAGAAGGATAGGTATTAGATCTTTTTATATATTTGGTAGAATTCCCCTGTGAAGTCATAGACTTGTTTGCTGGGAGTTTTTTGATTACTAATTCAATTTCACTACTAGTGATTGGTCTGTTCAAATTGTATATTTCTTTCTGATTCAGTCTATGTAGATTGTATGTTTCTAGAAATTTATCCATTTCTTCTAGGTCATCCAATTTGTTAGCATATAACCTTTCACAGTATTCTGTTGTGATTTTTTTGTTTCTCTGTGATGTCAGTTCTAATTTTTCCTCTCTCATTTATTATTTTGTTTACTTGGGTCCTCTCTCTTTTCTTCTAAATGATCCTGGCTAAAAGATAATCAATTTTGTTCATGTTTTGTTAAAAAAAAAACAGCTCTTGATTTCATTGCTGTTTTCTGTTTTTTTGGGTCTCTATTTCCTCTCTGATCTTTATTTCCTTTCTTCTGCTGATTTCTTTTGGCTTTGTTTTCTTTTTGTAATTCCTTTAGGTGGTCCGTTAGGTTATTTGATATTTTTCTTGTTTCTTGAAATAGGCGTGCATCACTATAAACTTCATCTTAGAACTGCTTTTGCTGTGTCCATAGCTTTTGGAAAGTTATGTTTTTATTTCCATTTGTCTCATGATATTTGCTGATTTCCTCTTTGATTTATTCATTGGCCCTTTGGTTTTTCAGTAGCATGTTGTTTAGACCCCACATATTTGTGTTTTTGCCAATTTTCTTCATGTAATTGATTTCTAATTTCGTACCATGTTGTTGGAAAAAGTGCTTGATATCATTTCTGTTCTATTAAATTTGTTGAGACTTGTTTTGTGGCCTAGCATGTGTTCTGTCCTAGAGAAAGTGCCATGTTCACTTGACAATAATATGTATTCTGCGGTTTGGGGATGGAATGTTCTATATTTATCTATTAAGTCCAACTGGTCTAATGTGTCATTAAAAACCACCACTTCCTTATTGATTTTCTGTCTGGATGATCTGTCCATTGACATTAGTGGGGTGTTAAATTTCCCCTACTATTATTGTATTATTGTCAATTTTTTCCTTCATGTCTGTTAATATTTGCCTTATATGTTTAGGTGCTCCTATATTAGGTGCATATGTTTTTTAGAAACATTTAAAAAATATTTATTTATTTATTTGGCTGTGCTGGGTCTTAGTTGCAGCATGCAGGATCTTTAGTTGTGACCTGCAGGAACTTCACTGTGGCATGTGGGATCTGGTTCTCTGACCAGGGATTGAACCTGGGTCTCCTACATTGGGAGTGCAGAGCCTAAGCTGCTGGACCACCAGGGAAGTCCCAGATGCATATATGTTAATGAATGTTATATTCTCTTCCTGTATTGATCCCTTAATCACTGCATAGTGCCCTTCTTTGTCTTTTGTGTAAAATTTGTTTTAAGGTCTGCTTTGTCCTATATGAGTATTGCTACCCCAGCTTTCTTGTCATTTCCATTTGCATGAAATATATTTTTCCGTCCCCTCATTTTCAGTCTCTGTGTGTCTTTAGCTTTGAAGTCAGTCTTTTGTAAGCAGCATATGGATGGGTCTTTTTTTAAAAGACCCAATGAGCCACCCATAATTCTTTGTTGAAGTATTTGGTCCATTGACATTTAAAGTAGTTATTTATAGGCATGTACTTATTGCTATTTTGTTACTTGTTTTCTGGCTGTTTTTGTAGTTCTTCTGTGTTCTTTTAGTTTCTTCACTTGTGGTTTATCCTGTTTGGGAATCTCTGTGCTTCCTGTACCTGGATATCTATTTCCTTCTGCAGGTTTGGGAAGTTTTCAGCCATAATTTCATCAAATAGATTATCAACCCCTTTCTCTCTCTCTCTTCTCCTTCTCGGATCTCTATAATGGGAATGTTAGTATGCTTGATGGTGTCCCAGAGGTCCCTTAAACTATCCTCATTTAAAATTTTTTTTTTCTTTTTGCTATTCTGATTGGGTGATTTCCATTATTCTACCTTCAAGATCACTTATGCTTTCTTCTGTATCACTTAGTTTGCTCTAATTCCTTCTAGTGTGTTTTTCATTTGTTACTGTATTCTTCAGCTCTGATTATTTTTAATATTTTTCTAGTTTTTGTTAAAATTCTCACGTGTTCATCTATTCTTTTTTCAAATTCAGTTAGCATATGTATTACTAATGCTTTGAGCTCTTTATCTGGTAAATTGTTTCTGTTTCATTAATCGTTTTTTTTTTTAAGGGTTTTTTCCCTTGTTCTTTTGTTTGTAACAAATTCCTCTGTCCTCTCATTTTGTTTAACTTTCTCTGTCTCTACTCCTACTTTTTCCAAAATTTCACACTGGTTTTTTCTGTTGTATAAATGACAGATCTTCCGTATTTTCTAGCTTAAAAAAATCTCTCCAGGCTGTATTTTACAGATTTCTTCTCATATTTTCTACTGACTAGTAATCTCTTCAGTTATCTGGTGTTAAAGCCATCCTTTGTGATCTTATTTTCAACTTCTGTATTTTTTAGTTCTTGAAGTTTTATTTGGTTGTTTGTCATATTTGTGTTGTTAGTTTTATATTTTTTTTGCTTCCTGTGGATACTTCTATATTCCTTTACATATAGTAAGCATAATTGTTTTTTGGACTGAGTCTGTTAGTTTCAACATCTGAAGTCTTTATGGATTTTTTTGGTATTTGTTTTGTTGACTCTCACTTTTTTTTTTTTTTTTTTTTTTTTTTTTTTTTGCGGTACGCGGACCTCTCACCGCTGCGGCCTCTCCCGCTGCGGAGCACAGGCTCCGGACGCGCAGGCCCAGCGGCCATGGCTCAGGGGACCAGCCGCTCCGCGGCATGTGGGACCCTCCCGGACCGGGGCGCAAACCCGCGCCCCCTGCATCGGCAGGCGGACTCCCAACCACTGCGCCACCAGGAAAGCCCGACTCTCACTTTTGATGTCTTATTTCTAATGTGTCTGGTTATTTTATCTTCATGGATATGGATTGACCATATCTTCACTGAATGAATAAATGAATACCCTTTTCTGTACTCAAAAAAATTCTATTCTGAGGAGAAAAGTGTGAAAGGATACACATCAACTTTTTAGCATTCATTATATATGTTTGGGGTCAGGGAGAGAAGTGTAATAGTTAACTTTTATTTCATTTGTGACAATATTTATTACTTTTATGACTTGACTCATAAAATACAAACACAGCTCCTCTGAGGCTCTTGTAACTTGGCTATATCACCTTCTATCTTTTTATATTGCCGTTATCATCTGACCACCTGGTCAAGCCTGCCCCTTTATTAAAATTTTGAGAATATGGTTATCTTTCTCTTTATCCGAAGTGTAAATAATTATACTGAATGATATTAACACCATGTGCCTAGTCAATCAAATCACATCAGCCTCTGAGCTTCTTGACCTCTTCATTTCCCATGACCTTTACAGTTTATCCACACACGTTCACAGCCATCCACTGGGCACTATTACCACAGTTTATTAGTTTACTAGGACCTCCATAACAAAATACCACAGTCTGGGTGGCTTAAAGAACAGGGATTTATTTTCTCACAGTTCTTTAGGCTAGAAGTTTAAGATCAAGGTGCTGACAGGTTTGATTTCTTCTGAGACCTCTCTCCTTGCCTTGCAGATGGCCACCTTCTCACTGTGTCCTCACATGATTTTCCCTCTGTGTCCTAGTCTCCCCTTCTTATAAGGACACCAGTCCTATTGGATTAGGACCCACCCTAACAACTGTATTGTAACATAATTACCTGCTTAAAGGCCCCATCTCCAAATACAGTCACATTCTGAGATACTGGGGGTTAGGACTTCTGCATAAGAATTTGGAGGGACATGATTCAGACTACAACATCTTGTAAGAACTCAACTTTAAAAGTCTACTATTCCGATATCTCACATTCTAACCTCAACCTCTCTTCTATCCAGCCTGTTAACTTAGCTACTTCTGCTCTACTTGTTCTCTGAAGTCACAGGCACCCCTTGTTCATTCACCATTTGCTTTTCCTCACTCATTAGTCCACTCTTGTCTTAAGTTCCCCTATATCCGGCTTAAATGTAATGATTCTTTTCAGTAGGGTTCAATAGCACTCTTCCAATGCCTTGAGCTCCCTTCTCTTTTTTTCATACACTTCTGGCAAAAATCCATCCCTGAATGCCCCCAACTGATTTGTATTTGCCTACAGTGATTACCAAGGGCAGCTGGAGGTAGTCATACATCAGAGAAGATTAGCTTCTCCATAATTTAGTGACTCAAATGGCCTCAACACAATTCATGGTATGGCTTAGCAATCCTATGACATTGTTCTTATCAATTCTCTTTCACCCACAATGAACACTTAAAAACTTCTCCTCTCCTCAAAGCTTCAAGCCTCCCACTAGTTCGCTCACTCTCATTCTCAGCATCACTTATTTCATAGAGTAGGAGCCCTCTGCCAGGAACTCCTTTAACTTCCCACTACCAAACGTAAAATCCTGTTACCTCTTCATGTACCTGCTCCTCTTCCTTTTTTTTTTTTTACAATAGAGGTGCTGTGTGCCTTCCTACTTGAGGCCAATTCTCCCTTGTGACCTTTGGATTCTACTCCCACTTTTTTCAACATTTCACACATTTATTTTCTCTTTTCTGTCATATAAATTTAACCTTACTTGTTAAATGGATTATTTCCATCAGTATTTAAATATATTCAAAACTGTCATGTATAAAAAATAAATTTCTTGACTTCATGTTCTCCTCCAGTCACTGCTCCATGTTTCTCCTCCCAATTTTCTTAAGGGGATTGTTTATTCCCACGAACTGCATTTCCTTACACCTACTCCGTCCTTTACACATTCTTACGAGTTTCTTGTGTCTCATAATTCCACCAGATCAGCTCCTCTAAAGATACCGGTGGTATCCATTTAACAGTTTTAGTTCTTATCTTCTTGCCCTCTTAGCCTCAATTGACCTTGTTGAGCCTCACTTCCTCTTTGAAATACCATCTTTGTTTGATTTGGGGGACATTATGCTCTCCTTGTTCCTTCTCTTACATCTTGTCACTCCTTCTCAGTCTCCCTTACTCAGCCATTGAGTGTTGTTTCCCCGAGGCTCTGTCCCAGTCTCTCTTCTCACTCTGTTCTCTTCACCTAGATGATACCACCAAGGCCACAACTTTCTTAAAAGCCCAAATGTGCCACATGATATTTGCACATGGTATGTCCTTTACATAGCATGCTCCCTCAAACCCTCCCCTAAGTCATTATAAAAATATCTTCTACTCATCCTTCACCTTGAGACTTAGGTACCACCTTCTCAGGAAGCCTGTACAACCTCCTTACTCTTGTGGTATCTCTGCAACACTTATTGCAGTTATAATTTACATTTATTTATATGATTTGTTAAATGACAGGCTCTCCCGTTGGAGGTAAGCTTCATGATGGCAGAGACAATCCCTATTTTTCTTGTTATAATTTTGCCTCTAGCCCTCTACAAAATTCTGAACACATAATAGGTATATAATAAGTATAGAATAGAATAACTGAATGAATAAACATTTCAAATAAACATTTTGAATAACGTTTCTGTAGACTATCAAGATGGGGATTTCCCACACATGGTTAAATACATGATTTTGGACTGGACTAGAGAGATTAATCTGCAGTCTAATTGCTTGTGAGTGGTAATGAAGCCTTGATTGGCTATAAGATTTCCCAGGGCATGTTTATGGAGAGAAAGAAGAGGGAAGTGAACAAAAATCTTGGGGACATCCACATTAAATGAACTCAGGCAGAGAGAGGATGATCAGTCAAAGGAGGCTGAGGTTGTATATGCCATTCACATACTGCAGATTTTCCTTGGCAGTCCTAATTTTAATATTCTGCTGTTTGGGATAACATTTCACAACCAAATTTTGGCTCAGAAAATATGGCATCTATAAGGGAAATGAATCTAAATCTAATTTTAACACTTAACTCATTAATTAATGATATAATTGTACTAATAATTGTGTATAGTGATTAATAAGATTGACTGAGTTCCTCACTGTGGTTATTACTGGTAATAAGTATCTTTTAAAAATGGCTAATATACATAGCAATTATAGTTTCCCTGGTTTAAAATCTTTATGAACTGTGCTTCTAAAAATTTGCCTAAATGTAAATGATATGTTTTAATTTTGTTTTTAGCCTGAAAGTACTTTACTGATTATTTGTGAGAATGACTATGTTCTTGAAGCTCCATTTCCAACTATAAAGGAGGAGGAGGAGGACCATGATGTAGTTTCCTATGAAATCAAAGACATGTGTATAAAATGTTTCCATTTCTCAAGTATCAAATCTAAGATTCTGGTACGAAATACCCTTGAAGCATTGTCTTCTAATTTTTTTTCTTTCTTAGAATATAAAATATCCTGTGTTAAGTGCTGGGAAAATACGAAGAAGAAGAATAAGACATAGACTTTTACTTTAAGGAGCTTATTTGGTAGAAAGCAGCTTATTGTATTAGAAGGTGGTAATGAGTAGATATTAAAATCACAGTGCAAAGAAAAGAATTTTAGGGGCACGCAGAGGAAAGAATATATGATTCTGATAGAGGGGTGAGAGGAGGTCAAGGATGGCTTCATGGAGGTGATATTTAGTATTTAAAGAATGGGAAGGATTTTGACAGGTTGAAAATGAGGAGGAAGGCAATAAAAGCTGGGAGAACATCCTGAGGGAAGGCAGAGTTGCAAGAGTTTTGGAGTTTTCGATAAATGAAGAATGGACCATGAAGCAGAGGGATGCAATTTGTGGAGGAGTGTGACAGGAGTCTGTGACCACCACATGGAACCCCTTAAATGTTAGCCAAGATGTTTTAATTTAATTTTGGGGCCATTGGAATCCATTTTGAATTTTTGAGGAGGCGATTGATGTGATGAGATCATATAAATTTGGAACTTAATTCTAAGAGGTAAATGGAATAAAGAGGTAAAAGATGGGAGTTAGGGATGCCAGTGCTGGGGGGCTTTTGCAATAGCCAGTTGATAGAGGCTGAGGGCCTAAATCACTGTACCGCTAAAGATAGAGCCAGCTTCCCCCGTGGACTATGTCAATCCACCAAATTCATGGATTGACAGTGATAGGCTCTGAGAGAAGCTATATTTAACTTCTCTATTAGGAAAAAAAAGGCAAAATAATTTCTGTAAAACCAGGATCAATAGGAGTTATGAAGAAAGTCATTCCAAAGATTTGAAAATTTTAACAATAAAAATATATTCCCAACTTGATAATAATCTTTAAATGACATTATTTGTTACATTAGAGCTGTAAATTTTTCTAGGACTCTGTCTTCCTCCTACTTTCTTTAATAATAGTGTGAATGAATGAATGAATTACGGTTTTTTTAATCTCAATATCTCTTTTGCACAAGAGATTAATAGAAATTGCAAAGAGAAAGAAACAAAAGGAGTTGAAGGAGAAGGAAAAGGAAGAAAGGAGGAAAAGCCTAGAAGCAGAGATGGGAGAAGATGGAGAAAAGGAACTCCAGGAGGAAGAGGAGGAGGAGGAGGAGGAACCATTACCCGAAATCTTTATTCCTTTAACCCCCTGTCACATCCTCTGTGGATTTTACTCTGGGCCAGGGAAGTTCTGGGTTTCTTTGGTAAGTAATAATGTAATAAATTTTTATCTCAACCCTAATCTAATTATAGGTATTATTTTCCATCACTTTCTTACTTCCTTACTCTATGGTAAGACTTCAGCTATTAACTACTACCGAAGGTGTGAATTTTGATGAATGAATGTGTTTGTTTTTATATCATCTTAATATGTTTTATAAGTCTACTTATTGTATCGGTTATCTATGACAATCACACATTTCAGAAGGTCAAAGGGGAGGAGAATTAAAGGTAGAAGGGCAAAGGGCTAAGGGGTTTTCCAGCTGTGTTTATCATTTTAAAATTTTGAATATGATGGCAGCACAGTCCACTAGACTTTTGCTTACCTTTCATTATCTACAACTATGCTGTGTGGCTGCATGGAAGTCTGGGAAGCTGACTGTTTTTAGATGGTCACATTGCCACCCTGAGTGAAATTGGGACTTGGCTAATAAGGAAGAAGAGAAAAATGCGAGACAAGTACCTGCAAATGTTACAATAATGTGACAGTTACATCCCCTATATATTTTCTACCCTTATAAAATATTTTATTTATCTATTGCAAACAAGATTTCCTTCATTATGAATTTGTCACAAATTTCAATTCCATTCACCAAAAAAGTACTCTTTCACATATACTTTTTTTTTTCACGTATACTTTTATGTCAATTATTATCTCTAATTCATAATTGGTATCAGATCTTTGGCCAGGCCAGGAGACTGCCTAGCTGAGTACTGTTGCTATAAGGAGTGATGAGAGTTAACTCCATTCCTCTTCAACATTTCTTAGAAATATATCTTTGATGGCAACTTCTAAGGAGACAAGCAGCAAGAAGGATAGGAAGTAGTGATGGAGGCACCTTAGGATTCCATGTATTAGTGCCTTGACCTTTTATCTTCTGTGCTTCATGAAACAATTATCGATGGCTACTGTTGTGTGGGGTTCATGGGGTAAAGGAATAATTAAGACATGATCCTGCCTTCTGAAAGTTCCCTCATATCATGAGGGAGAGAAGCACAGAAACAACTGTACAGTAATATGATAGAGTTCTAGTGTCCTTGAAACATATGCAAGAATTATTAATTATTTGACAAACTTTTTTTTTTTTCTTTTTTTGCGGTACGCGGGCCTCTCACTGTTGTGGCCTCTCCCGTTGCGGAGCACAGGCTCCGGACGTGCAGGCTCAGCGGCCATGGCTTGTGGCCATGGCTTACGGCCCCAGCCACTCCGTGGCATGTGGGATCTTCCTGGACCGGGGCATGAACCCGTGTCCCCTGCATCGGCAGGCGGACTCTCAACCACTGCGCCACCAGGGAAGCCCTGACAAACATATTTAATGCTTACCTTTAGGGGTGCCAGATAAGTATTACATGGGACGTACTTATACTAAAAACATATTTGTTGTTTATCTGAAATTCAAATTAACTGTGCATCCTGCATTTAAAAACTTTTTTCCTGGTTTTACTGAGATACAATTGACAGGCAGCTTTGTATAATTTAAGGTATATAGCATAATGATTTGACTTGCATGTATCATGAAATGATTACCACAATAAGTTTAGTTAACATTCATTCTGTATTTTTATTTGCTAAATCTGGAAACCTGCTTATTATATACCAGTCACCATTCTAAGTGACCACCCTATAAAATAAGCACTCTTCATAATTTGCATTTTACATAAGAAGAAACCAAGGAGTGGAGAGGTTAGGTAACTTATCTGAGGTTGTATGATTAATGAGGGGTGGAACCAGGATCTGGACTCAGGCAGTCTGGGTCTAGAGTCCACACTCTTAACCATTAAACTACACCAGCATACAAGGTCAAGGCATAGTTCAGAAGAAGTGACACTAACCCTGCTTGACTCAACTATTTGCCAACTCTGTGCTTGTATCCAAGCAGATGCTGCAGAAAACCAGTCTCATTTTGAAGGCACGACCACAGTTCTCAAATCAGTACTCACAGTGCAGGCTGGTTCTACTGCCCAGCCATGTTCACTTTCCCACTTTCCAAACTATCGCTTTAATTCTTCTCCCATCAATCACTTTGTACCTTCCCTCAACTTCTAGTGATAACTTTATCTCACATTTCTTTTCTTTTTCCTTTTCCTTTTTTTCTTTTTTTTCTTTTCCCCACTGAGTGGCTTACAGGATCTTAGTTCCCTGACCAGGGATTGAACCCAGGCCCCGGCAGTGAAAGCACAGAGTCCTAACCACTGGACTGCCAAGGAATTCCCATCTCACATTTCACTGAGAAAATGAAATAAAAACAATCAGATGGAATTTCCTTATCTTGTTTTAATGAGATCTAATGTCCTATGGAGATCCATACAAGTTTGTCTGCTACTGTTAAGAATCGGTGAATGGTCCCCTGCAACTTTCCAAGGACACTATTCCAAATGGCCTCTTGATCCCATCCCCTCTCACTTTCTCAAAGATTTTACTTCTGAAATAAACTGGCTGGTCTCCTGTATCTTCAACCTCTCTCTGTTTACTCAGTTCTTATCGTCAGCACATAAACATGCTCCTAGTACTTGATTTTTTTCTTTCACATCTCTTTTCTTCTCATCCACTTCTCCTTTATAGGAAAACTTGAAAGAATTGTCTCTAGTCACTGACTTCATTTCTTCACATCCTATTTGGTTTTTAACACATTCCAGTTAGGTTTCTAGCTCCACCACTTCAAGTCATCAAAGATTTTCCTACTGCCAAGCTCAGTGGTCACTTCTCTGTCCATTTGACCTCTCAGAAACATTTGATAAAGTTAACCCTCCATTCTTCTTAAAGCATTTTCTTTTTTGGCTTCCATGACACCACCATCTGCTGGCCACTCCTTTTTAGACTCTTTTGCTGGCTTCTTATATGTTGAACTAGCTTTGAACTTTGAAGTACTCTAGGATGTGGTCTTGGGTGCCCTCTTTCTTGCTAGATGATTTTATCTGGTCCCAAGATTTTAAATATCAAATATATGCCAATAAATTTCATTTTTATCTCTAGTCTTGACCTCTCCTCTCATATTCGGACTTGTATGTCCAACTTGACATCACTACTTGGCACCTCAAAATGGACATGTCCAAAATATAACTTTTTTTTAATATTTATTTTTATTTTGACTGCTCTGGGTTTTAGTCACGGCACATGGAATCTTTAGTTGCGGCATGTGGGATCTTTAGTTGCATCACGTGGGATCTTTAGTTGCGGCATGTGGACTTCTTAGTTGTGGTGTGCGGACTTCTTAGTTGCAGTATGTGGACTTCTTAGTTGTGGCATGCATGCAGGATCTAGTTCCCCAACCAGGGATCGAACCTGGGCCCCCTGAATTGGGAGCACAGAGTCTTACCCACTGTACCACCAGGGAAATCCCCAAAATATAACTTTTAAATCACACTTGCCCTGTGCAAACCTGCTCCATCTCCATTTCAGTAAATGGGACAACCATCCATCCAGTTACTAAGCCAAAACTCTGAGAGTTGTTAATGATTATTTTCTTGCCTTTACCTTTGATATTCTTATTTCAAAGTATGTCTTTTGTAAGCAGCACATGACTAGGCTTTTCTTTTTAATCCTGTAGTAAAATCTTTATTTTAATAGAACACTGTGTCCTTTTATATTTAATGTAATGGCTAATATATTTTAGATTAAATCTACCATCTTATTATTTCTGTTTATCACACCAATTCTACGTTTGGTTTTTCACCTTCTATCAGATGATTAGGTAGTTTCCCCCCCAATTTTCCTCCTCTATTAGGTTATTAGTTATACTTTTTTTTTTTTTACTATTTTGTTTTTAGTGGTGATGCTAAAGGTCATAGTATATATCCTTAATTTAATATAATTTGATACAAATTTATTCTTTTACTAGCTCTAGAGAGAAAAGATCTTAGGGCACTTTAGTGTTGTGTATCCTCCCCCTCACCTCATTGTCACATTTTATATATATATATATATATATATATATATATATACACAGACACATACACACACACACACACATATATATGTATATATAAGTTTGGGGGTTTTTTTTTGCCTTGTGCCTATTTTGCCTTTAAAACTTTTAGTTCTTCTGTATATTTTCTTTTTAAAACTTTGATATCTTATCATCTTTTGTCTTCCATTCTGCCATCTATATCTTTTTTTTAAAATTTATTTTTGGCTACATTGGGTTTTTGTAGCTGTGCGGGGGCTACTCTTCGTTGCAGTGTGCAGGCTTCTCATTGTGGTAGCTTCTCTGTTGCAGAGCATATCCTCTAGGTGTGCAGGCTTCAGTAGTTGTGGCATGCAGGCTCAGTAGTTGTGGCTTGCGGGCTCTAGAGCACAGGCTCAGTAGTTGTGGTGCACGAGCTTAGTTGCTCTGTTGCTCCACGGCATGTGAGATCTTCCCGGACCAGGGATCAAACCTGTGTCCCCTGCATTGGCAGGTGGATTCTTAACCACTGCGCTACCAGGGAAGCCCTATGTACATCTTTTTATTGTTATTTTTTGTTACCTATGCATCTTTTTTTCTCTTGTTGCTTTGAAGATTTTGTGTTAAAAGGTGTAACTTCTTTATTTTTTTATTGAAGTACAGTTGATTTACAGTGTTGTGCCAGTCTCTGTTGTACAGCAACGTGACTCAGTTATATACATGCAGACTTTTTTTTTCATATTCTTTTCCATTATGGTTTATCACAGGATATTGAATATAGTTCCCTGTGCTGTACAGTAGGACCTTGTTGTTTATCCATCCTGTATATAATAGTTTACATCTGCTAATCCCACACTCCCAGTTCTTCCCTCTCCCACCCTCCTCCCCCTTGGCAACTACAAGTCGGAACTCTATGTCTGAGTCTGTTTCTGTTTTGTAGCTAGGTTCATTTGTGCCATATTTTAGATTCCACATATAAGTGATATCCTATGGTATTTGTCTTTCTTTTTTTTGACTTCAGTTAGTATGATAATCTCTAGTTTCATCCGTGTTGCTGTAAATGGCATTATTTCATTCTTTTTTATGGCCGAGTAGTATTCCACTGTATATATGTACCACATCTTCTTTATCCATTCATCTGTCAGTGGACATTTAGGTTGTTTCCATGTTTGGGCTATTGTGAATAGTGCTGCTATGAACATAGGGGTGCATGTACCTTTTGAATTATAGTATTGTCTGTGTGTATGCCCAGGAGTGGGATTGCTGGATCGTATGGTAATTATATTTTTAGTTTTCTGAGCAACCTCCGTACTGTTTTCCATAGTGGCTGCCCCAACTTACATTTCCACCAACAGTGTAGGAGGGTTCCCTTTTCTCCACACCCTCTCTAGCATTTGTTATTCGTAGACTTTTAATGATGGCCATTCTGACAGGTGTGAGGTGATACCTCATTGTAGTTTTGATTTGCATTTCTCTAGTAATTAGTGATGTTGAGCATCTTTTTATGTGCCTGCTAGCCATCTGTATGTCTTCTTTGGAGAAATGTCTATTTAGGTCTTCTGCCCATTTTTTGATTGGGTTGTTTGTTTTTTTGTTGTTGAGTTGTATGAGCTGTTTGTATATTTTGGAGATTAAGCCCTTGTCTGTCACATCATTTGCAAATATTTTCTCCCATTCCATAGGTTGTCTTTTTTTTTTATGGTTTCCTTTGCTGTGCAAAAGCTTGTAAGTTTGATTAGGTCCCATTTGTTTATTTTTGTTTTTATTTCTGTCACCTTGGGAGACTGACCTAAGAAAACATTGGTATGATTTATGTCAGAGAATGTTTTGCTTATGCTCTCTTCTGGGAGTTTTATGGTGTAATGTTAAAAGGTGTAAATTCTTCATATATCTTCCTTGTGGGTCATTGCATTTCTTGTACTTCAATACATTTGTATTCAGTTTTTAGAAAATTCTCAGACATTTATCAACCACAGTACTGCTTCTGGTCCACCTTTTTAGTCTCTTCTTGTGGGATTCTAATTTTGTGTATATTAATCATTATCATTATGTCCCATGTAGATCTTACACTCCTTTTTTAAAAATTTTACATCTGTATTTTCTCTCTCCTGCCTTACTCTATTTTTTCTGATTCTGTTCCAGCTTCATAACTCTAGTTTTAGCTGTGTCTAGTTGCTTTTAAACCAATCTATTGAATTCTAATTTTTGTCATTTTATTTTTCAGTTCTAGAATTTTTATTTTTTCCATTATCTACTTTTTTATAGACCCTAGTTGACTTCTTTCTGTATTGCCTTCAAAGGCCTTAAATATATTAATCAGAGTTATTTTGAAGTCCATTTTGAAAACACCTCTATCACTATTTCTTGTACTTTTGTTTCTTTGGTCTGTTTTTTCTTTTGATTTTCAATCAAGACTTTTCTTTGTTAGTATACCTAGTTTTTTTTTTTTTTTTATAATTGAACGCTGGATCTTGTCTGTCAAAAACTGTAGCATCAGCTTGAGTTTCTGTATATTGCTGTTGTCTCCTGAAATTTATTTTTAGTTCTGGAAAGCAACTAAAAATCCTAGATCAGTTTCATCCAGTCAGTGATTGAGATGACTTGAAATTAGGTTTTACTTCCTACGAGGTCCAGTCTATTTCTGGTTTATCCATATGTGTGGGATATAGTGCTCCAGGGTTGCAATGGAAAGCCCAGTGGAAGGTGTGTTTACAATGGCTCCTTCTTCTTGGAGGACCCTGGGAATTCTTTGCCTTTCCCTAAGCCCATGACACTACAGATTGCTCCGCTCAATTTCTTAACCTCTTAGCTGCCACTTTCAGAACTGGCAGTTGCCTTAGGGAGAAAAAAAATCTCCTGGACTGGAAATCTCTGAAAACCATGATCTACAAAACTCTATTGTTAAATACTGCTTATGCCGAATAATCCTTAAAATAAAATGGAATTCAGTATGTAGATAGAAATGATATCTCTTGGGCTTCCCTGGTGGCGCAGTGTTTGAGAGTCCACCTGCCGATGCAGGGGACACGGGTTCGTGCCCTGGTCCGGGAAGATCCCACATGCCGTGGAGCGGCTGGGCCTGTGAGCCATGGCCGCTGAGCCTGCACGTCCGGAGCCTGTGCTCCGCAATGGGAGAGGCCACAACAGTGAGAGGCCCGTGTACCGCAAAAAAAAAAAAAAAAGAAATGATATCTCTCATGTATTGTCTTTTTTTTTAATATTTATTTTTACTTATTTATTTTGTCTGTGTCGGATCTTTGTTGCAGCACGTGGGATCTTTCATTGCAGTGCATGGGCTCTTCCTTGCGGCACATGAGCTCAGTAGTTGCAGTGCGTGGGCTCCAGAGTGCATGGGCTCTGTAGTTGTGGGTGCATGGGCTCTCTAGTTGAGGTGCACGTGCTTAGTTGCCCCGTGGCATGTGGATCCTAGTTCCCCAACAAGGGATCGAACCCACGTCCCCTGCATTGGGAGACGGATTCTTAACCACTGGACCACCAGGGAAGTCCCTCTTGTATTGTCTTTTAAGTAGGAACAAATCATTGTAAGGTGTTTTATTTTTATAATTATGTAGTTGCATATAAATTAATAATAGGTTTTATAAAGCATCTCCATCTGTAACCATCGAAATCACACAAAAGTATATGTTTTAAGACACTTATTTTATGTGTTAAAATTTGAAATAATCAAAAACTCCTCATGTGGTCATAGGTTTCTTATATTCAGGTACTACCTTGTATGTTATCTATCTCTTTTCCAGGGTGGCTATGATTCTGGTTTTCTATATCACTGTGAGTTTCCCCCATATGACAAAAGCAGTGATATCACAGAAAAGAAAGATGAACCTTTTGATTTCCGTCTTCTTGAGGATACAGAGGATAATCCCATCACAGCTATCACTTTCAGGTGACCAGAATTTCAGAAAGCTTTAAAAAAAACTATATCCCATTACTGTCTGTTTTTGTCCATCATTAATATTGCCAATTTTAAAGATCTGTCCAAATGGAGGAGTATTCAAACAATGTTTAGTTAAATAAATCAAATGACTAAAGTAGAATCTAAGCTACTCCTGAAACTACTTAAATTCCTTCTATCAAATATTCTGTCAGAATTTGTCACACAGTTCAATTGTATGGATTTTCTTTCTGTTACTTAGGAGGATGCTACTGCACAGTCAGATAACGAAAGTTCTGGGTTACAATGATTCTGGAAAGATCACTAATTGAATCATTAGTCCTTTAATAATTAAGAATTAAGCATATATCCTGGTCATTCTTTTGAAGACCAAATATAATAGCTCCAAATTTCAAATTGTCTTTTTCTCCTTCTATTCTTTTGTATTAGCTTGCTAGAGCTGCCATAGTTTGTTAGGGCTTCAGCATATGAATTTTGTGGGGACACAACTTACTCCATAACATCTTTGTTTTTAAAACTTTAGTCATTTTTCAATTAACTTAAAATTAAACATTTTCAGATTAATGTGAAGAACGATTTACTTTCCTTTTGTTTCATAGCATTAACCAAGAAATGATGTTTTGTGGAATGCAAAATGGAGCAGTTCGAGTCTATATCCTAAATAAGAATGATCCTTCATTGACCAATATGGAGGACTACTGGCATTTCAGCATGCATGACAATAATTATGGATGCATTAATGCCATCTCCACTAGCTTTGATGACCGTTTCTTGGTGACTGCTGGAGCAGACAGTAATATCTTTGTTTTCAACATTTTTTCTGAATTTGAGTTAAAGAAGGTCATGAAAGCCAAGGTGCCATCTCCCAGGGTATGTAACTGACTAATAATAATAACTTTATTTTAATATTGTGATGTTAAAATGCTCATATTCTTTAAAAATGAAACTATTTAGACGCAAATACCTTGCAGTCTAATCTTCCTACCAGTATTATAATTTTGCCTTTCTGGTGCCTCTGTTATCAAATATGAAAGATGTTGAATTCACCTTATTACTAAAGGTGTAAAAGTCCCTCTATTAAAAAGACTGTCAATTTTTCTGTCTCCAACACTTTCACAAAGTTTTTTTGTTTTCAAGATGCCGAACTTTTTTCTGATATATTTTGCGTTCTGTTTATTCATTTGCTTATTGAGGAGGCATATGTGGGATATATACCATAATTTGTACCTTTGAAAGGGGTTGTAAAAATATTATTATCTTTAGTATTAGAATGTGAGAGTTTTATCAAAGATTCAGGTAAATTATTGGCTTTGTAATGAAGATTGAGGGTTTGAATCCCCAAATTATATCCCTTTGCCCTATCACAAGACCTAAATTTTCTATTATCAAAATGGTTCCTTTGGAGAGAAGAGCTAACACCTATCCTTCTCAAACTCTTCCAAAAAGTTTGGGAGGAACACTCCCAAACTCATTCTACAAGGCCACCATCATCCTGATACCAAAACCAGAAAGGTATCACAAGAAAAGAAAATTACAGACCAATATCACTGATGAACATAGATGCAAAAACCCTCAACAAAATACTAGCAAACAGAATCCAACAACACATTAAAGTATCAACACCATGATCACGTGGGATTTATCCCAGGAATGCAAGGATTCTTCAATATATACAAATCAATCAATGTTAATATTCATGTTAACAAAGAATAAAAACCATGTGATCATCTCAATAGATGCAGAAAAAGCTTTTGACAAAATTCAACACCTATTTATGATAAAACTCTCCAGAATGTGGGCATAGAGGGAACCTACCTCAACATAAAAAGGCCATATATGAATAAACCCATTGCAAACATCATTCTCAATGGTGAAAAACTGAAAGCATTTCGTCTAAGATTAGGAATAAGACAAGGATGTCCACTCTCACCACTCTTATTCAACATAGTTTTGGAAATCCTAGCCAAGGCAGTCAGAGAAGAAAAAGAAATAAAAGTAATACAAATTGGAAAAGAATTAAAACTGTCACTGTTTGTAGATGACATGATACTATACATAGAAAATCCTAAAGACAGCACCAGAAAACTACTAGAGCTAATCAGTGAATTTGGTAAAGGTGCAGGATACAAAATTCACAGAAGTCTCTCGCATTCCTATACACTAACAGTGAAAGATCAGAAAGAGAAATTAAGGAAGCAATCTCATTTACTATCGCAACAGAAAGAATAAAATACCTAGGAATAAACCTACCTAAAGAAGCAAAAGACTTGTACTCAGAGAACTATAAAACACTAATGAAAGAAATCAAAGATGATACAAACAGATGAAGAAATATACCATGTTCTTGGATAGGAAAAATCAACATTGTGAAAATGACTCTACTACCCAAAGCAATCTACAGATTCAGTGCAATCCCTATCAAATTACCAATGGCATTCTTCATAGAATTAGAACAAAAAAATTTAAAATTTGTGTGGAAACACAAGACCCCAAATAGCCAAAGCAATCTTGAGAAAGTAAAATAGAGCTGGAGGGATCAGGCTCCCTGACTTCAGACTATACTACAAAGCTACAGTAATCAAGACAGTATGGTACTGGCATAAAAACAGAAATATAGATCAATGGTCTAGGATAGAAAGCCCAGAGATAAACCCACACACCTATGGTCACCTAATCTATGACAAAGGAGGCAAGAATATACAATGAAGAAAAGACAGCCTCTTCAATAAGTGGTGCTGGGAAAACTAGACAGCTACATGTAAAAGAATGAAATTAGAACACTCCCTAGGACCGTACACAAAAATAAACTCAAAATGGATTAAAGACCTAAATTTAAGACTGGATACTATAAAACTCTTAGAGGAAAACAGAAAAAACACTGACATAAACCATAGCAAGATAGTTTTTGACCCACCTCTTAATGAAAATAAAAACAAAAATAAACAAATGGGACCTAATGAAACTTAAAAGCTTTTGCACAGCAAAGGAAACCATAAACAAGATGAAAAGACAGCTCTCAGAATGGGAGGAAATATTTGCAAATGAAGCAACGGACAAAGGATTAATCTCCAAAATATACAAACAACTCATGGAGCTCAATATCAAAAAAAAAAAAATCATAAAACGGGCAGAAGACTTAAATAGACATTTCTCCAAAGAAGACATAGAGATGGCCAAGAAGCACATGAAAAACTGCTCAACATCACTAATTATTAGAGAAATGCAAATCAGAACTACAATGAGGTACCACCTCACACCAGTCAGAATGGCTATTATCAAAAATCTACAAACAATAAATGCTGGAGAGGGTGTGGAGAAAAGGGAACCCTCGTGCACTGTTGGTGGGAATGTAAATTGATACAGTCACTATGGAGAACAGTATGGATGTTTGTTGAAAAACTAAAAATAGAACTACCATATGACCCAGAAATCCCACTACTGGACATATACCCTGAGAAAAACATAATTCAAAAGAACACATGTACCCCAGTGTTCATTGCAACACTATTTACAATATCCAGGACATGGAAATAACTTAATGTCCAACAACAGATAAATGGATAAAGAAGATGTGGTACATATATACAATGGAATGTTACTCAGCCATAAAAAGGAATGAAATTGGGTCATTTGTAGAGATGTGGATGGACCTAGAGTCTGTCATATGGAGTGAAGTAAGTCAGAAAGAAAAACAAATATTGTATATTAATGCATATATGTGGAATCTAGAAAAATGGTACAGATGAACCTATTTCCAGGGCAGGAATAGAGACAAGGATGTAGAGAACAGACGTGTGCACACAGAGGGGTAAGGGGAAGGTGGGATGAAATAGGACATTAGGATTGACATATGTACGCTACCATGTGTAAAATAGATAGCTAGTGGGAACCTGCTGTATAGCACAGGGAGCTCAGCTCTGTGCTCTGTAATGACCTAGATGGGTGGGATGGCGGGGGGAAGGGTGGGAGGGAGGTCCAAGAGGGAGGGAATATATGTATACATAAAGCTGATTTACTTTCTTGTACAGCAGAAACTAACACAACATTGTAAAACAATTATACTCCAATAAAAAAAAATGGTTCCTTTGGATAAAATGACTAATAACTGTTAGAATTGCTTCTAAAGCATAAGGGATTGTATTAGACCAAAGTTAAAATTCCTGCGAACACACTGGCTTCCTATTTAACAGGTAGCCTGCTTCAAAAGAATATGCAAAGAATGTAGGGAAGATTTGAGCAGGTAAATTTTCATTTCTGTTAATAGCAGCAAAATTTGGAGAATGAACTGTTGTCTAATGAGGTCAAACTAAGGAAGAGGAATTTTCCAGAAGGGAAAGTGTATGAACAAGAAGAAAATCTTTATCTTTCTACTTAGTGCCAACTCTCTATGGAAACCCATATGGGATAGAAAAAATCCATTCCACATTTGTATAATGGTCTCCTTTTATTTATGACTGCAATAAATATTTCTGAAGTCACTGAAGCAGCCTCTGCTTTTTAGAAGGCAAAATCAGAAAGAATTGAATAAACAAAATAAAAAACTAAGCTCTGCATAGGTCTGAGGTTCTTACCATATTTTAGAATCACAGGGGAGCTCTTAAAACTATACATGCCTGAGCAGTTAAATCAGAATCTCGGAAAGTGAGGCCCAGGCATCAGTACAGACATTCTTCAACATGAGATACGATGGGATTGTGCCCTGATAAACCCATCAGAAGTTGAAAATACCATAAGTTGAAAATGCATTTAATACACCTAACCTACCAAACACCACAGCTTAGCCTAGCCTACCTTAAACGTGCTCAGAACACTTGCATTAGCCTACAGTTGGGCAAAATCATCTACCACAAAGCCTATTTTATAATGAAGTATTGACTATCTCATAATTTGTTGAATACTGTATTCAAAGTGAGAAACAGAATGGTTATGTGGGTACCGGTTGTTGACCCTCATGATCATGTGGCTGCCTGGGAGCTGTGGCTGCAGCAGCTGCCCAGCATCACGAGAGAGGATCTACCACATGTCCCTAGACAGGAAAAGGTCAAAATTCCAAACTTGAAGTATGCTTTCTACCAAATGCAAAGTCGTCAAGTTGACCGTTGTAAGTAAGGGACCGTCTGTATTTTATAAAAGTCACCCCTCCCCCCAGCCCCCGTGGTTCTAGAGTGCAGTCACGATTGAGAACAATTGGCAGGTGTTTTGGAACTCTTTGGAAGCACCGTTGTTTAACTCAAATTTATTGTAAACAGCTGAGGTCAGGAGAGAGTTGGCTGATATCAGCATCAGATCCTGGAAATCATAACTGATATTGGAGAAGCAAGGGGCTTAACTCTGAGCAATAAAAGAATAGAGTTCAGTCAAGTTGTATCCTAAGTGATTAATAGTAACTAAAATATATTAGCCATCACTTGTCTCTTACATTGGTCATGTTTTATGACTTCACTTTATGAAAATCATAAACCTTGTCTTATATAAATGTAGATTTATATTTTATGTGTGTAAAGACTAGTACTGTAATAAAACAACTTGATCGAAAGAGAATCTTTATTTCTTTACAACAAATGATAGCGAAACAGAGACCTATGCGCTATGAAGAGAACAGAAAATAAGTTCAGTTTTACTTAAGAACTGGTTAGCTAGCAAACTAGGACTTTTTGTTTCATTCACTGGGTTATAAATCCTCTTCTTTAACAGCCTAAGACATTTTTCAGCACAGCACCTGAATAAACAAAGTACTTCTAAGTGATTTACTTCATAGTACTTAATTTAAACTGATTTCCTTTCTAAAGGGAGAGTCATATTTCTGATTTCATATCTTTCTCAAGGTGAGGGATTATATTCTGTGTATTTCTCACTGAATATCTGTGATAAGATCAAGTGAAACACTTAAAATTTAAAAAATATAACTTTTTCCTTGTATACACATGAGGTATTGTGGTGGGAATCAAAGCATGTATGAAAGGAATATGCTAAAAAAACAGTACTTTAAAATAAATGATCTAGAGCATTTTTTTTGGTGTATTTTTTGTTAGTAACACATGAATATTACTAATTCGTATTTTGGAGGGGAATATGATGATATTAACATTTTGCATACATGTGATTTTCTTTCTACATACCTTTCTACATACCTCTTTAAATGAAGTAGAAACAAATAAGTTTTTTTCCCTAGTTTATTTTTTGTGACAATACTTTCCAGGCCTACGGTTGTTAGAAATTAGCAGAGAAAACCCTTCAATTTACTACTTATTAGATATTTTAAGGTAAATATGCAATTTAAAGGAGCTAAGCTTTTACTCCTTTTCCTACAGGTTGGAATAGAAACAGAGCCAATTCCAGAAGATATTGAAGATCCTAAAGCCTACAGGTATGGGAATTTTCGATCAATACCTAATAGGACTGGGCTTTTGCAAAACACACCAACATTTTACCAAAGCTGACCAAGTTAAATGAATTTCCAAATTATTAAATACAAATTTTCTCTGCTGTTTCTCTATCTTTAACCTGTTACCTTTTAAAATTTCTGTTTTCAGTATTGAGAATGCCAGAAGAAAAAGAGAACATGACAAGTTAATGAAAGAAGGGGAAGAAGTCAAGGCTGAGAAGAGAGAACGAATCAAAGCTTTAAGGAATCAATTACAGAAACTACTACAGATGAATGAAGAATTACCAAAACATATGCAGTTTAAACGGACAGTAAGCCTAAAATAAATTTGATTTTAATTTTAACATATGCTATTTCTGAATTGAGGCTGCTATTTTGCCAACAAGTAGGAACACTTAAAACCATCTTTAAATTTCCCTTGTCTGGTTTGTCAGTGTGTTGGCAGCAACTAAACTACTGTGGAACTTGTCATGCAACTTGGTGTGGATGTAGATGAGCCTCTTTACACAAAGTTTATTTCTGGATTTAGCTACTTCACATTTTTTTGGTAATAAGATATAAGTTTGAATCTGGTTATCACCATACCTAGCCAAGATATTTAACCGTTGGATAGGTACATACTATATAATTTGATTCTCTGTGGTTCCTTTTCCATAATTCATCAACTCTATTGAAAAGATAGTACCTGTTCATCCACAAAGTTTCTAAAAGATGACTTAGTATAGTTGTAGCTATGGGGACAATCACCAAATTGTTTAAGCCAATATTGTATTAAATTTTTTTCTTCTGTGACTTGTTGCAAAGCCCCATTTACCTCCTAGTGATAACTTTTTTTCCTAATTTTTTTTACATTATCTTAAATGGAATTACTGTCAAGAGCCTAATCAAATAAAAACTCAGAATTTATTATCCTGACTATACCCATGGGTTACCCAGTCCTATAATTCCAGAAGCACTTAGCCAATTTCGTATTAAAAAAAAAAACTGTGGTGAAATCATAATGATTAATTCATTATATTGGTTAAAAGACCAACTTATAATGGTTAAAAGATGTTTGTTATTTTACTAAGAAAAGTGTTGATACTTGCAGAATATGGTTACATAATTCAAAATAAAGAACAACTGAGGTATGTTCTGTGGCTAAGCATTTTACATACACCATTATTTAAAGCACCAACACACCTGGAAAGAATAATTACTTTCAATTCAGTGTGAATGAAGGCCCTGATATTTTTCCAGGAGTGAAGGAAAGAAACACGAGGCCCCTAAGTATCCTTATGGGGAAAATGGCCCCTTTGGTGAGGGATATTCAACCAGAACTTGGTTATATCCAGAAGACACCAAAGACATTACTGTCTTTCCTAGGTGGGGAGTCACATGGGAAGGAAGGATCAGCTAATGATCAAGTGCCATGAACTTTTACCCCATGCCCAGCTGGTTATGTAATAGTAGTTATTCTGGGGTGGAGAGAGTTCCTCTTTTTTTTTTTTTAAAAAACTGTTTAAACTCTCCAAATATTCTGTTAGCATTCATTGTTTATATTGTGGGAAAAATCTTTTAATATGTAACTGTATTTTCATCATTGTTAATTATTTCTGGGAACTTTTCTCCATATTTTATGACAGTAAAATCAAAAGTATGTTGTTTTTTTCTAGAATGAGAGAGTTTATGATACTTAGGAGACAGTTATGATGTAGCATAAAATTGAGGACAAACCTTAAAAATCTGTACTTATGTATGAAATAGGATTGATAAAGTCTATCGATAAAGGTACTCATTTTGATGAACAAATCTACTTATCTGCAGGATTTTGATCTAGATTCCAAAATTCGTGCTGAGATTGACAGGAAAACAGCTAATAAAATTCAACGAGTGGAAAAGGAATTAGCTTGGGAAAAAGAGAAACACCAACTTGGCCTAAGGAAGCTACAGAATAGGTAGGATGCATATTTCTTGCAAGTTAAGATGTTTGAGAGCATATATTTGAAGAAAGTAGTTTCCAGTGGCTTTATTGAAGTGGTCAGATTAAGAGGTCTCCTGAAGTACCTACTAACTCCTAAAATCTCAAGGAATCCTCTTGTCAGTGCTACTGACTTCCTGAGCTCACTCCTTCCTAGTTTAAGTCTGCAAAATTTTTTGCAAACCAAATTATGTCATACATATTTACTTTCGGTTTTTAACAAACTATTTATTTTATAACTAATTAACATGTGAGCATGTATATATTAGAAAATTAAAATAGAGCCAAGGGGGCTTCCCTGGTGGCACAGTGGTTAAGAATCCACCTGCCAATGCAGGGGACACGGGTTCAAGCCCTGGTCCAGGAAAATCACACATGCCACGGAGCAACTAAGCCTGTGCGCCACAACTACTGAGCCTGCATGCCACAACTACTGAGCCTACACTCTAGAGCTCACGAGCTGCAGCCCACAATGAGAAGACTGTGCACGGCAATGAAGAGTAGCCCCCGCTCGCCACAACTAGAGAAAGCCCAAGCACAGCAACGAAGACCCAACACAGCCAAAAAAAGAAATAAAATTCAAAAAAATTAAAAAAATAAAAGAACTTTTATAACACTCCAGAAATTTCCCTCGTGGCCTCCTCCTGATAAATATTTACTCTCCAAAGATGAATGTTTATCACCATAGATTAGTTGTGTCTGTGAACTTCATATACATGGAAAGCTGCAGTATGAACGCTTTTGTATCTGGCTTCTTTATTCAGTATCATGCCTAAGATTACCCATGTTGATGCAGGTAGCAGTACTTCATTCATTTTCATTGCTTTGTAATATTCTATTAAATGGTTATACCACAATTTATTAATCCATTTAACTGCTGATATTTGAGTTGTTCCTATTTTTTGGCTTCGATGAATAATGCTGACATTCTTGTGCATGTCTTTTGGTGGACATAAGCACTTATTTCTGTTTTCTATATAATCAGGAGTGGAACTGCTAGACCATAGGTTCTAAGCATGTTTAGCTTTATTAGACACTGACAAACGGTTCTCCAAAATGGCTCAATTTATTTATACTCTGATCATCAATGTATGAGAATTCCAATTGATTCCCATTGTATTCATTTTCTAGGGCTTCCATAACAAAGTACCACAGACAGGCTGGCTTACAATAACAGACATTTATTATCTGATAATTCTGGAGACCGGAAGTCCAAAATCGAAGTGTTGACTAAATTGGTTTCTTTTGAGAGCTGGGAGGGAGAATCTGTTCCATGCCTTTTTCTGAGCTTCTGGTGGCTTGGCCAGCAATCTTTGGTGTTTCTTAGCTTGTAGATGCATCACTCTAAATTTTCTGTCTTCACATGGTGTTCTCTCTGTGTTTCTTCGTATAATATTGCCTCTGTGCTTGTCCAACTTTTCTCCTTTTATGAGGACATCAGTCATGTTGGATTAGGATCCACCCTAATGATCTCATTTTAACTTGATTACCTCTGTTAAGACCTTATTTCCAGATAAGGTCATATTTTGAGTTACCTGGGGGGTTAGGACTTCATATTCTTTTGGGGAGACACAATTCAACCCATAACACTCATGCTTGCCATCACTGGGCATTGTCAGCTCTTTAAATTTCAGCTATTCTGTAGTAGTGTCTCAGTGTGATTTAAATTGGCATTTTCCAGATGAGTGACGATTTTCAGTCACTTTTCCTATACTTACTGGTTATTTTTATATTCTCTTTTGTTAGGGGTTTGCTCAAGTCTTTTGTTCATTTAAAAATTGGGTTGTGGGAGTTATATATTCTGGATGAGTCTCGTCATACACATGACACATGTATATATGACATATCTATGTGTGTGTATGCATGCATGTAAAATATCTTGCCCTACTCTGAGGCTTGTCTTTTCATCCTCATTATAGTGTCTTTTTGAACAGAAATTTTTCATTTTAATAAAGTTTAGTTTATCAGTGTTTTCCTTTGCAATTTATCAATATTTTCACTAACTTTTTATGGTTAGTGCTTTTATGTTGTAGTTAAGGAATCTTTGCCTATTCCCAATTCATGAATAATTCTCCGTTTTCTTCTAGAAGCTCTACTGTTTTGCCATTATCTATCTTGGGTAATTTTTGTGGGTGGTGTAAGATAGCGATCAAGTGTCTTTTGTTTCTATATGGATATCCAATTGTCCCACTGTCATTCGCTGAAAAGACCATCCTTTCCTTACTAGATTGTAGTGATGGTTTTGTCAAAAATCCGGTAACCACATATATATGGGTCTGTTTCTAAACTCTTCATTTTATTCCATTGGCCTGTCTGTTTTTGCGCTAGTGTCACAAGACCTTAATTATTCTTGACATCTGATATTATGAACCCTCTGGATTGTTCTTCACCTTCAATATTGCTTAGGTCCTTTGCACAGAATAAGTTTGTCAACTTTCATGACAAAACCTAGGATTTTGATTGGAATTACATTGAATCTATAAATCAACTTAGACATAAAAAGATGAGGAAATAATTGTGAACCAGCCAAAAATAACAACAATTAAATTGATGAAGAACTTTTAAAAGATAGATGTCTGTAAGCTATAAGAGAAAGCTGAACTGGAGAGTAGTACAGACTCCTGAGCTTAATGTTTTTTATAGAGACAAATAGGGTAATATGTACATACATGTATCACCACCTGTTATCTATCATGTATGTAATATATGAAATATTATATATAATAAATGAGATAATAGATAGGAAGATGAATTACATTTCCTCAGAGTTTGATATAATCCATTTACCTTTAAACTGTAGTCTGTCTGAAAATTTTTGACTCTTCATACTATCAAAACAATGGTATTATACTGTTTATAATGAGATGTTTAGTATTTTCATTAAGAAGAAAATTCGACTTGCTCTTTAATCAAGTCCTATTCAAATTCCACTACATCCTTGTTGGGTTGGTATAAGCATGGTTGAATTTTGGATCCAGTGTGATATAGTGGTATCATTTATCAGCATAGTACATTGTGATCTTATTTTATTATGTAATAATCATGCAGCATGATTAAACTGGTGATGATTGCAAATAATTTTTTTCCCTTCAGATTTCGTGATTCGTTGGAAAGCGATACTATTGTGGTTCATGCCATACAAAGTGAACACAAGATATCCTCCTATAGGCTTGTGAAGTCCTCTAAATACTCCAAATCCAAACGGCCAAGTCAATCAGAGAGAAGAGCGAGCAAATTTGAGAGGTTTGAAAAAGAAGGAACTGGAAGAAAGGACAGTCAGAGAGATACAGGTAACCTAAATGACAAGAAGGCTCTTAAGTCCCTATTTATTAAAACTTCAAAGTTGAATTATCTTTTTGTGAGCAGAACATTTGACTCCCAGTCATGGGACTGAGAGTGGATGAGAGCACCTGGTGCTGTGGATTTCTTACTTCCCATGTCCAGCTGTTCTTAAATCTAGGATTTCCCCAGATGCTAGTTTTCCTAGGCAGTGTTTGTTCCCAGATTCCTGGGCCCCATCCCAGAGGGTAGGGCTAGAACACAGCATTTCACACTTTTCCAAGAGCATATGCTTTAAACAGTGATGAGCTGAGAATACAGATGTGAAAATAGTGCCTCTAATCCCTGCGCCCTGCCTCTTGTGACTGCCTGCAGGATGACTGCAGATGAGTAGGAGGAAGACAGGAATTCTGGGAATGGCTTGCAGAGCCCAGTCAAGGATAAAGGTCACTGTAGCCTGGCCAGATCTAGACTAGTGCCCAGGATACAGTACTGACCTTAATACTGGTTCACTCTCTTCACTGAGAAACCTTTAATGGCTTCTTTCTGCCTCTAGGATAAAATCTGAAACCATTATCCCCATATTTAATCCTTCCACAATATCCCTAATTTATTTCCAATAGCGCATTCTCATACTGCGTTATTGGCATGTTTAGCTTATTGTCTTGCTTGTTGCTTCCTAATTATGTCTGAAACTTCCACATCCAGGTTCCTGATGGAGTGACCAATTCACTCCTCTCCTCTCTGAATTCTCCCCAGTCCTTGGGGATCCAGATCAAATTATACTTTTAATTTTTTAATTGAAGTATAGTTGATTTACAATGTTGTGTTAGTTTCAGGTGTACAGCACAGTGATTGTTATATTTATATTCTTTATCAGATTCTTTTCCCTTATTGGTTATTACAAAATATTGAGTATAGTTCCCTGTGCTCTACAGTAGGACCTTGTTGGTTATCTATTTTATATATACAAATTACACTTTTACTATAAAGCCTTTCTGTGGCCACTCAGGCCACATTAAACTATTATTTTACCATGGTGCCATATATTTGAAATATGAAATGAAATGGTAGCTTATAACTATATGACCATCCATATTATTTAACTTTTTTTGTGTATATCCAAAGTATATCTCTATGCAACTTGAACATAGAGTAATTCCCCCAGTAGATACTTATAACTGATAAAATCAATTATTTTAATTAATTAATTGTTATAGAAGTTTAACTGACCTACAAAACTGTTAGTTCTAGGTGTGCAACATAGTGATTCCATATTTCTATACATTACAGAATGATCACCATGATAAATCTAGTTATCATCTGTTACCATATAAAATTATTACTACGTTATTGACTGTGTTTCCTATGCTGTACATTTCATCCCCCGACTCATTTATTTTGTAACTGGAAGTTTGTACCTCTTAATCTCCCTCACCTATTTCATCCCCCCACCCCCTCCCCTCTGGCAACCAGCTGTTAGTTTTCTGTATCTATGAGTCTGTTTCTGTTTTATTATGTTTGTTCATTTGTTTTGTTTTTTTAGATTCCACATATAAGAGAAATCATGCAGTATTTTTCTTTGTCTGACTTATTTCAGTCTAATACCCTCTAGGTCATCCATGTTGTCACAAATGGCAAGATTTTATTTTTTTTTATGGCTGAGTAATATTCCATTGTGTGTGTGTATAATATATATATATATGTATACCACATCTTCTTTATCTGTTCAGCTATCGATGGACACTTAGGTTGCTTCCGTATCTTGGCTATTGTAAATAATGCTGCAGTGAACATAGGGGCACATACATTTTTTGAATTAGTGGGGTTTTTTCCCTTTGGAAAAATATCCGGAAGTGGAATTCCTGGGTCATATGGTAGTTCTATTTTTAATTTTTGAGGAACCCTCATACTGTTTTCTATAGTGGCTGCACTAATTTACATTCCTACCAGCAGTGCCCAAAGGTTTCCTTTTCTCTATCTCCTCACCAACACTTGTTATTTGTCGTCTTTTTGATAACAGCAATTCTGACAGGTGTGAGGTGATATCTCATTGTGGTTTTGATTTGCATTTCCCTGATGACTAGTGATGTTGAGCATTTTTTCATGTGTCTGTGATAAAGCCCATAATTTTTAAATTCTAGATTTGTGTGTTTCTGACCAGTTTTTTGATTGGTCACAGACCACTGCAGTTGGTATATGTCACCTCAAATTATACATGTCAAATAGGACTCACTTGCTTTTCCCTTCCCCAATCATCATGTTACAGACACTCTTTCCCTGCTTCTCAATATCTGTCAGTGGTCTGTTATTCATTATCTTGTTCTCTAATTGTTATCTCACCAACTTTTTAATAAGGTTCGGAGGAGCAAAAATTGTGATTTAGATCTCTTTATTTTGGTATTCTAAAATAACTTATGGGATTTAACTCATGGTAGTTGCTTAATATATACTGCAGATTATAATATATACTACAGATTCATTATATTCTTGGATTTTTAAAATGTGGCAGATTAAAAACAATATTTGAAAGTTTTATTTTGATGTTTCAAAAAGATTGAAAAACATGTTGACTCTCTTTACAGGTGGGAGTATTAGTGTGCCAGAAGAATCAATCATAGAAAAAGGGAAGAAATTTCGGCCTAAAACCCTAAGTGAAATTATGGTGGAAAGTCAAATTGAGAAAACAAGGAAACTTATATTAAAGGCTGAAAGGGCCCAAATGAAAATTCAGCAGCGAAAAAAAGAATGGGAGGAAATGTAAGTTTTTTTTACCTGAAATCTTTTGTTTTAATGAGTCTCAAAATATCTTTTAAAATCTTTACATTTATTGAAGTTGGTATTTAAATAAAGAACTAAAATAAGTAGAAACCGATAGAGATATTAAAGTCAGGTTAGGTGGATCTTTCAGGGTGGTGATAGTGTGGTGGACCTTCAGTGACCCCTTGAGTTTCAGGTCTACGAATTTCATTTTGCTAATATATTCAGTGATTTTTAAGAATTAAGAAATTCTTTTCTATCCCAACATTCAGAAGATATTACTCCTGTACGTTCTTCTAACATCCTATAGTTTGGGTCTTCATCTATAGGTCTCTAAAGGTACTTTTATTTAACAAGCACATCTTTTCATTTATTTGTTTTCCACCTTTATATCTTTGGTTAAATATTTCTTCATGTCTTTTGCTCATGTTCAGATAACAGTGTTTATCTTGTACTGTTAACTTTTGAGAGTTCTTTGTATATTCTAGACATGAGTACTGTGTTGGATATTTTATTTGCAAATATTTTCTCCTAGTCTGTGGTTTGTCTTTTTATTCCCTTAACAGGATCTTTTTCAGAGCAAAAGTTTTTAATTAGGTTGAAGATAATTTATTAATTTTTTTTCCTATGAATCCTGTTTCTGGTATCAGGTCTAAGAACTCTGCCTAGCCATAGGTCCCAAAGATTTTCTCCTATTTTTCTTCTAAAGGTTTTATAGTTTTACATTTTACATTTAAGTCTGTGATCCATTTTGGTGTTCATTTTTGTGTAAGATGTGTAAAATGTGGGATTTAGATGTAATTTCATCTTTTTTTTTGCCTGTGGATGACTAATTGCTCTAACACCACTTGTTGAAAAGGCTCTTTTTCCTCCATTAAATTGCTTTTGCACCTTTGTCAAAAATTATTTAGGCATATTTGTGTGGGTCTATTTCTGGGTTTGCTTTCTGTTCCATTAATCTATATGTCTATCCCTTTGCCAATACCATAGTGTCTGTAGATTACTGTAGCTATGTAATAAGTCTTGAAATTGGGTAAACTGATTCCTTTCATCTTATTCTTCTTTTTCAAAATTATTTTAGCCATTTTAGTTATTTTGCCTTTCCATATAAATCATATATTTACCCCCAAAAAATCTTGCTGAAATTCTTTAGGAATTATTTTAATCCTGTATATCAGTTTGGGGAGAATTGATGTATTTATTACGTTGTCTTCTAATCCGTGGACACGGTATGACTCTACATTTACTTAGATCTCCTTTGATTTCGTCAGTGTTTTGTTGTTTTTAATATAAAAGTCCTATATATATCTTGTCAGATTTACACACAGATATTTCACTTTTGGGGTCAATTGTAAATGGTATTGTTTTTAATTTTGATACCTATGTGTTCATGGTATAGAAATAAAATTGTATTTTGTAGGTTTATCTGGTATTCTGTAACCTTGCTGAACTGTCATATTAGTTTTGAGAATATTTTTGTAGGTTCCTTGGGATTTTCTGTGTAGACAATCATGTAATCTGTGAATAGAGACAGTTTTATTTCTTCTTATCCAATCTGTTTGCCTCTTCTTTTCTTTTCCTTTCCTACTGCACTGGCTAAGACTGCCAGTAACATGTCAAAATAGCATAAGGAGAGCTGGTTCCTGATCTTAGGGGAGAAGCATTCAGTACTGATGGTGTAACTTTTCATTCTTTTATTTCAATCTTCTTATATAGCTACATTTGACTTTAGTGTGTTTTTGACAGCATATAGTTGGCTTATGTTTTTAAATCCACTCTGTCAATCTCAGTTCTTCACTGGGTGTATTTAGACCATTTACACTAAATGTAATTATCGATGTTTAGGGCTTATATCTGCTATTTTATATTTTGCTTTCTATTCTCTATTTTTCATTTTTCTTCTTTTTCTTGCTTTCCTGTGGTTACTTGAATATTTTAGGGTTCCAATACGATTAATCTGTAATGTTTTTGAGTGCATCATTTTGTGTAGCTTTTTAGTGTTTGCTCTAGGTATTACATTATGAATACATGACTAATCACAGTCTCCTAGTGTTGACATTTTATCAGCTTGACTGAAGTATAGAAACCTTATCTGCCTTTATGTCCCTTTACCCACCCTTCCTCATTTCCCTTGTTTGTAATATAATTGTATAAATATTTCTTCTATGTACATTTTAGAACCATATCAGACAGTTACAGTTTTTTCTTCAGTCATCAAACATAAATTAGACAATAGTAGAAGAAAAGTGTATTTGCCCATATTTTTACTATTAACATCATAATTTCTTCCTTCTTGAGGTTCCAAGATTCCTTCTATCATTTTATTTCTGTTCAGAGAGCTTCCTCTAGCCATTCTTTTAGAGTAGGTATGCTGGTAACAAATTCTCTTAGTTTTATTTGATCTAAGAATGGATTGATTTCCCCTTTATTTCTGAAGGATATTCTTACTGTACATAGAATTCTGTGTTTATCATTCTTTTTTTCAGAACATGAAAAATTCCTGCTGGCCTCCATGGTTTCTTATGATCAATCTGCTGACATTCAAATTGTTTTCCCCATAAATATAAGGTGTTATTTTTCTCTTGCTGCTCTCAATATATTTTCTTTTAGTTTTCAGAAGTTTGATGTATCTTGGTATGTCTTTGAATTTTTTTTTTTTGGTATTTATTAAACTTCTTGAATCTGTATACTGTGTCTCTCGCCAAATTTGGGAGGGTTTTCAGCCATTATTTCTTATAGTTATTTTGAAGACCTGTCCTTTTTTTTCCTTTCCTTCTGGGACTCCAATGAGACCAATATTAGATCCCTGAGACTCTGCTTTCTGTTGTTGTTTGTTTGTTTCTAGTATCTTTTCTTTCTGCTATTCAGATTGGGTAATTTCTATTGTATCTTCAAGTTAATTGATTCTTTCCTCTGTCTCCTCCATTTTGATTTTGAGCCCATCTATTAAGTTTTTGGGTTTTTTTTGGTTATTATGTTTTTCAGTTCTTTTAAAGATTCTGTTTGGTTCTTTGTTATCCTACATTTATTTATGAGACTTTCTATTTTTTCACTTGTTTCAAGCATATTCCTAATGATTTTTTGAAGAACTTTATGATGGCTGCTTTGAAAACTTGTCAGATTATTCTAACATCTCTGTCATCTTGGGTTTGGTATCTGGTAATTGTCTTTTCTCATTCAAGTTGAGGTCATCCTGATTCTTGGTATGTCAGATTATTTTTTATTGAAATCTGGACATTTGGGGTATTATGAGACTCTGGATGTTATTTATACATTCTGTTTTAGCTGGCTTTCTCTGATTTCAGCAGGATAAGGAGTGCCATCTTATTATGAGTATAGAAGTCCAGGTTACCCATTCTTCTCCAGTTGACACCTTAGGAAGGAAGAGGCTACTCGCTGGTCAAAAGTTGGTGCTCCAGATTCCACTAGACTCCCACTAATACCACTTTGCTCTCCAGTTGACTTCCACTGTTACTGTGGAGCATGGTGAAAATCATTACTCTCCACTAGGGCTCCTCACACACAACTGCAGCAGGGAGGGGGAGGGGTAGATCACCTTGTTACTGCTAGGCAGGAGTGGAAGTCCAGATTCTCTTTGGGGTCTCCACTGACACTGTGGTAGGGAGGTTTGTTCCACACACTGGTGATGAAAGTCCCGGTTCCCAGGACTCACTTTCTCTAACACCACTCTGTTGGGGTTGTGTTGCCTTGTTAAAGCCTGGTGATGGAGGACGTTTAGACTCCCCACTTGGCCTTTGCTGGCATGGGTGGAAGTAGCACCACATTTTTTTTTCTGTGGTATTGGCTGGAGTAGAGAGTTTAGTGTTTACAAGTTTTTTCTCTCGCCATTCTGTTCTTTTCTTGATGCTTTAGCTAGAGAGAGCAGGATTTTGTTGGGCTTTTGTTGTCTAAACACACTGGTGTTTCTGAGTTACTGTTTTTTTTCTTTTTTTAATTGAAGCATAGTTGGCTTACAATGTTGTGTTGATTTCTGCTGTATAGCAAAGTGATTCAGTTATACATATATATACATTCTTTTTTATATTGTGAGACATTATGGTTTATCACCATCAGATATTGAATATAGTTCCCTGTGCTATCAAGTAGGACCTTGTTGTTTATCCATTCTATATATAATAGTTTGCATCTGCTAACCCCAAAGTCCCTATTCATCCCTCCCCAATGCCCCCTCCCTTTTGACAACCACAAGTCTGTTCTCTTTGTCTGTGAGTATGTTTCTGTTTCATAGATAGATTCATTTGTGTCATATTCTAGATTCCACTTCTAAGGGATACCTTATGGTATTTGTCTTTCTCTTTCTGACTTAACTTCACTTAGTATGATAATCTCTAAGTCCACCCATGTTGCTGCAAATGGCATTATTTCATTCTTTTTATGGCTGAGTAGTATTCCATTGCGTATGTGTACCACATCGTCTTTTATCTATTAATCTGTCAATGGACATTTAGGTTGTTTCCATGTCTTGGCTATTGTGAATAGTGCTGCTATGAACAGAGAGGTGCATGTACCTTTTTGAATTATATTTTGTCCAAATATATGTCCAGGAGTGGGATTGACAGATCATATGACATGAGTTACTGTTTTCTTTAGCTCCAAGTCTGAGATATACAAGGCAAAAATAAAACCCAGAGAACTTGCCATCATATACTTCCTTGGGTCCCAAGGTTTTATGTGGCCTACCTCCTTTTCACCTTTCAGAATCTTCTTATATTTGTTTTATATATAATGTCCAGGGTTTTTATTTTCTGCTTGCTGGAAAAAATAGAAAAATGTGGGTCTATTCCATTTCCTGGAAGTGGAACTCCTCTCAATTGATTTTTCTCATATTTATCTTTAATCTGATGATGTTGCTAAGCCTACTTGGTGTAGTAACTTTTTTTCAGATTCTTTACAGTAGTTTACAGTAGTACAGTCATCTGGTCTCATGGGAGATGAGCCTTATCTTTCAGCCTGGCCTGAGATCTTCATTGTCTCTTAGACCTTTGTGATTATCCAAGGCATCTTTGTTCTTAATGGCCCCCAATGGCTGAGAGTGTGCCAAGATCCATTGCAATATGTGTATTTTTTCATTCACCAACGTGTGGGAATCATTCAGCTAGTTTCTGAACTTCTTTCAGAGGTAATTATACCATGAATAGCTGTAGATTTGGTGTGTCTGTAGGAGATGGTGAGTTCAGGAACCTCATATGTCACCACCTTGGACCAGAATCCTAAACCTGGTGTTGCCTTAGGAGAAGCTACTGAATTCTGCTTCTTCTATGAGCTTTACTTTAGACAGTAGTTACTCAGTCATCTGTGAGCTGCTCCACCAAGCTCAGGCATCAGTGGAAATTTAATCTGTGGAGATTTCAAAAGCTTACTAGCTCTTTTTACTGTCTGGCTCACTCTGTCTTGCTCGCTCTGCTTCCGTCTCCCTTTCTCTCTGTCACACACACATACCCTTCTTTGCATCAGTATCCCTGATGAACATAGATGCAAAAATCCTCAACAAATTTAGTAAACTGTATTCAACAACATATTAAAGGGATAATATACCATGATCAAGTGGGATTTATTCTAAGGATGCAAGGATGATTGAACATCCACAAATCAGTGTGACATATCACATTAACAAAAGATAAAAATCATATTTCAATAGCTGCAGAAAAAGCATTGACCAAGTTCAACGTCCATTCATAATAAAAACTCACAGCACACTGGATATAGCAGGAACATAACTCAACATAATAAAGGCCATATATGACAAGCCCACAGCTAACATTATACTCAGTGGTGAAGAGCTGAAAGCTTTCCCTCTAAGGTCAGGAACAAGACAAGGATACTCACTATTGTTATTTCTATTCAACATAAGAATGAAAATTCTAGCCAGAGTAGTTAGGCAAGAAAAGAAATAAAAGGCATCCAAAGGAAGAAGTAAAGCCATCTCTGTTTGCAGATGTCATATTATATAAAGAAAATCTTAAAGATTCCACCAAAATACCATTAGAACTAATAAACAAATTCAATAAAGTTGCAGGATACAAAATCAATACACAAAAATCAGTTGCATTCCTATACACCAATTATGAACTATCAGAAAGAGAAATTAAGAAAGAAATCAAATTTACAACTGCATCAAAAAGAATAAAATACTAAGGAATAAATTTAACCAAGGAGGGTAAAATATCTGTACACCAAAGAGTATAAGAACAGTGAGACAGAAATTAAAGAAGACACAAATAAATGGAAAGACATTCTGTGCTTATGGACTAGAAGACATAGTATTGTTAAAATATCCATAGTATGTAAAGCAATCTACAGATTCAGTGCAACCCCTATCAAAATGCCAATAGCATTTTCCACAGAAATGGAAAAAAATACTAAATATTGTACAGAACAACCAAAGACCCCGAAAAACCAAAGCAATCTTGAGAAAGAAGATCAAAGCTGGAAGTATCACACTCCCTGATTTCAAAACTATATTACAAAGCTGTAGCAATCAAAATAGTATGGTGTTGGCATAAGAAGAGATATATAGGCTAATAAAATAGAATAGATAGCTCAGAAATAAACCCATGCATATATGGTCAGTTTATGACAAAGGAGCCAAGAATATGCAATGAGGAAAGAGAGTCTCTTCAATAAATGGGGTTGGGAAAACTGGACCACTATCTCACACCATACAAAAAAATAAACTTAAAATGGATTAAAGACTTGAATGTAAGACCTGAAACCATAAAACTCTAAAAAAAAATAGGTGGTAAGCTCCATGACATCAGCCTTGCAATGATTTTTTTTGGATTTAACATCAAAAACAAAGGCGATAAAAACAAAAAGTAAATAACTGTACTACATTAAACTAAAAAGCTTCTGTACATCAAAGGAAACCATCAACAAAATGAAAAGGCAACTCATGGAATGGGAGAAAATATTTGCAATCATATATCTGATAAGGAGTTAACATCCAAAATATATAAAGAACTCATACAACTCAATAGCAAATAAAATAAAAAAAAAATGGACAGAGGAACTGAATAGACATTTTTCCAAAGAAGGCATACAGATGGCCAACAGGTATGTGAAAGTGTTCAGCATCACTAATCATCAGGGAAATGCGAATCAAACCCACAATGAAATACATTTCACACCTGTTAGAATGTCTGTCATCCAAAGGACAAGAGATAACAAGTGTTGGTGAGGATGTGGAGAAAAGAGAATCCTTGTGCACTGTTGGTGGGAACATAAGTTGGTGTAGCCACTATGGAAAACAGTGTGGGGATTCCTCAAAAAATTAAAAATAGAACTACCATATAATCCAGCAATTCCACTCCTGGTTATACATACAAGGGAGATAAAATCATTATCTCAGAGGTATCTGTACCCCCATATTCATTGTATTTGTAATAGCCAAGACAGGAAAACAACCTAAATCTCCACTGATGGATGAATGGATTTTAAAAAGTTGTGGCACATGTATACTGTACAACAGAATATCATTCAGCTATAAAAAAAGAAAGCAGTCCATTTGTGACAACACAAATGGACCTTGAGGGCATTATACTAAGTGAAACAAGTTTGACAGAGAAAGATAAATACTATATGATCTCACTTGTATGTGGAATCTAAAAAAATCTGACCTTATTGAAACAGAACAGATTGGTGGTTGCTAGAGGCAAGAGGTGTTAGGTGGGGATGGGAGAAATGGGTAAAAGTGGTCAAAAATACAAACTTGCAGTTATAAGAAATTAGTTCTGGGAATGTAACTTACCGCATGGTGACTGTTAACAATACTGTTTTGTGTATTTGAGCTGAGAGAGTCAATCTTAATAATTCTCAGCATAAGGAAAAAATTGTAACAGTGTGTGGTGATAGATGTTAACTAAATTTATTGTGGTAAATGTTTTGCAGTATATACACATATCAAATCATTATGTTGTATACCTTAAACTAATACAATATTGTATGTCAATTATATCTCAATGAAACAGAAAAATAAAAGACTTTTGATATTTTCAAAAAATATTTTGCTGTATTTGATTTGCTAGTAATTTGTTAAGGACTTTTATATTTTATTAATGAAGAATCTTGTTCTCTAGTTTTATTTTTATGCAATGTCTTCTCTGGGTTGTTATCAGGATAACAGTGGTTTCATAAAAAGAGTTGAAGTTTTTCTTTTCTATTTTCTAAAAGACTTTGTTTAGGCTTGGTATTATTTCTTCCTTAAATATTTGATAATATTTATCAGTAAAGCCATCTGGACCTGGAGTATTCTTTGAAGGAAGATTATAAATTATAAACTCAAACTTTAAATTATTACAGTGCTATTCAGATCTTCCATTTCTTCTTGGATCAGTTTTGGTAATTTGTGTCTTTCAAGGAATTTGTGCATTTCATCAGATTTATTGGCATAATATAGTTCATACAATACTATTCCCTTATTATTATTTTAATTTCTGTAGTATCTGTTGTGTTGTCCTCTTCTATTTTTGACATAGTTAATTTGTATCTTCTCTCTTTCTTGATCATTCCAGCAAGAGGTTTATCAATTTTATTAATTTTTTTAAGCAACTAGCTTTTGGTTATAGATGAAAAAAAATATATTGTTTGTCTGATTCTGATTTCTATGTCATTGATTTCTGTTCTATATCATTTCCTTCATTCTAGTTTAATTGGGTTTAATTAACTCTTTTCTTTCTTGTTGAGGTTTAAGTTTAAGGTGTAAACTTTGATTTTATACTTTTCTTCTAATGTAAGTATTTAAAGTAAAATTTTCCCTCTAAGCCCTGTGCTGCATTCCACTAGTTTTGATATATTTTCATTATTCTTCAGTCCAAAATATTTTCTAGTATCCCTTGTGATTTCTTCCTTGACTTGTGATTTATTTTAAAATATGCTGTTTAGTTTCCAAATATTTTGAGGTTTAAAAAATATCTTTCTGTTTGATTTCTAATTTAATTTTTTGTGGTCATAGAAAATAGTCTGTGTGATTTAAATTCTTTTAAATTTATTGGAAATTGTATAGGCCTGCATATAGTCTCTTAGTTAAAGTTCAATGTGTGCTTGAAAAAGAGTGTGTATTCTTGTATTCTTGGGTGTACTGTTCCATACATGTCAATGAGGACAAGGTGATTGATAATATTGTCTAAATCTTCTGTTTCTCCTACTTTGAAGGCATGACTCTTTTGGGGTTTCTACTGAATGTCTTCTGAATGTCTACTGAATTTGTTCACCTTCATGGTGTTTCACATTACAAGTGTACAAATTAATACTCAGCCAAAAACTCAAGAGAGCCCTCTATAGATTTCTTTGTGTAGCTCTGATAGTCTTTACCACAAAATTCTAGCCATTCTGGCCTCTGTGGAATCTGATTTCTGGGATTCCAACCCTACTCCATAGTGTGGTAATTTCCTCCATGCAGAAACTAGGAGACAGTAAGGATTACTTATTTTGTTTCACTTTTCTCAGGAATTACAGTCCTGTGCTGCTTATCATTCAATGTCTGAACATAGTTGTTTTATATATTTTTGTTCAATTCTAGTTATTTGTAGTATGAGGATAATTATGGGCTGTGTTTCTCTCACATGGCAAGAGCAGAAGTATTTTGTTTCTTCCTTTCCTTCCTTTCCTTTCCTTTCCTTTCCTTTCCTTTCATTAAAAATATTAATCTTTCCTTTTAGTGCTGTTATACACAAATGAACAATTGTCAGTTAATACATTAGATGGCGTGTGTTTCCTTTGCTATACGCATGTTTGCTTTCCCCTAAAGGGCTGACTGAAGCTATATGCTCATATTGACAGACAGGCTTCACTTTAAAGAATTAGGTAGGTTAGGGTCTCCCAGTGAAGATCCCCTCGGGGGGGGGGGCAACCCATAACATAGCTACCTTAGTATTTCCCAAGCAGAGAGGTCAGTTTCTGTAGAGATTAGTACTTCAGTTTTAGTTTATGTATAAGGTTGCTACTGCCTTGCATGTGTGTAGGTGGGAAAGCTGGGAGGGTGCAACTGGTTCAGGCATTCCTTTTCAATCCTCTAATTAATTTTACCAAATAATGTCTAGCATTCCATTCCCTGCTCCATACCTGCTCCATCTTTGCTTGGAGCCTCCTAGGAACTCTATCAAGAAGACCCAATCCAATTCTTTTTATAGCATTTTCCTGCGGGTATCTGGGACTAGAGTTTTCATTGGTCTGGTTTATCCATTAATACAACTTCATCTTCTTTCTGTCTTCTAGAAATGTATCTCTATCACTAGTTTGCTCATGGTTTTCTATCCCATTCTCAGCTTTCCTAGTGATTTACTTCCTTTGACACCCCACAGTGCCATTTCCATGGAATGTGGGAAAAGAGAGGGAGGTAAATACATATATACTCGTGCTATCATTTTGAATCACATGCCTTTTTTTGAAAATGTTATGACAAACTTTATGACAGTCATTTATGTTTTTTAAAAACTTTTAACATTTTAGTGATTAAACAAAAAACAACAAACCTGTATCCAAAGCATAATTTCTGTTGAGGGAATAAATAACAGTGTTGATCTAAATTACTTTGAAGTTAACCAAAGCCTAAGAATGATTCAGATTATTTCGGCACCATCTAGTTGATTAGTTTTTATTTATTACTTATTATTTTGCTTGAGGTGCTTTAAAAATAGCCATTAACATAAAAAAAAATCTTGGGCTCTATAGGAAAAGGCAGCACCACAGACTCAGAATTATGCTTTTGCTTCATGATTAAATTTGATTATATGCCTAAAGTAGACGAATTAGAGTTTATTGTCACGTTTATGGCTGAGTTTTCTGTTTTTCTGATAGGTACAACAGTAAACCTGGTGATGACTATGAAGATCCCAAAGATGTTCAAGCCATCAAAGAGGCCCAGTTGTATATGGGAGACTTCAATTTGAAGACAGCCCCAGACTATAAGATACCTGAACACATGAGAGTAAATGCTGCCAAGAAGGAAGAGGAACTGGGACACCTCGACTCTATGGTGCTTACCCGTAGCTTTCATGACAATGAGGCACACACCCTGGATTTTTTAATTGAATTCTGCTGAAACCACCCATTTTGTTAGCTGGTCCATAAAGATATATAGTCATAGAAATTTAGAATTGGAAAAGGGCTTCATGATTATCTAGAATAATGCCCCTTTTTACAAATGAGGAAATTGAGTCCCAAAGATAAGAGATTTATTCATGACTATTTAGTTAACATGGCAGAACCAGCCTTCAAATTAATTACTCGGTTCAATACCAGTTTCATGAGTGAAGGCATTATATTTTATGAACTTTGAATCTCTGAAATTCAAACACATCCTTGTTGGCTATTGTTTTTGGCTGCTGTGGACCACCAAGACTTAGGAAAATAGACCACTGTATTTAGCCTTTGTTTGAAGGACTTCCAAACTTTTGTAGGTGACACAATACTGAGCAGTTAATATATTCCTTTTTGATTCTCTCTGCATTTCCCCAAACTGCTTCTAATCATCCTGATTTCTCATACCTGTTTTCATCCTAAAGTTTCCTCTCCCTGTCATAGTAATTCCTTGCTTTGAATTGACAAGTGACTTTTCACACTTAGAGGCTCAGAAGGCATCTGAGTTACCATTTTGAGGAGAATTTTGTATATGGCCACCTAGTATGGCTGTGCAGGTTGCCCATTTCAAGGCATCACATTGAAAAGAGTGCCAATCATACCACAGATAGAGCATGTTTGAATATTTTATAATTTTCTGACAAATGGAAGTGTAAAGTGTCTTGAGGAAGGAGTGTCTTTTTCTGTTTCACTAAAGATGCTGTACATGCCAGCACTCCAGAGATCCTGGTATGGCGATTCATAGCCACACGTCAATTTTCATAGCTCATACCTATAACTTTCTGATCAAATGGACATTTTGAACATTTTATTAGTGACCGTTTGGATTGTTTTTCTATCTGTTTGTCTAAGGCAATTCTTGTTTCAACTATCATGTTTCATCCGTTGTCACAGACAAATGTTCTTTTGATCACAATTTGCCAGTCATCCCACCTGAAATTTCATAGTCCAGGTAGAGGTGATGGACAGGTGTGATGTCTTGAATGGAACTGCATTGCACTGAAATCTATTTTATTAAAATGACAGCATTAAATAATGCAGAGCACACAATTCTACCGGTCAGAAGATCCGAGTTCCGTTCCAATCTCTGCCACTTAATAGTTATATGAACTTGGCTAGTCATGTAACTCTCCCTAAGCCTCAGTTGTATTGTCTGTTTAAAAAAAAAAAGGTATTACTACCAATGAACAACGGTAAGACAAGACATGTCTAGTCTTCTTCATAGGGTTAAAGTAATGGTCAAAGTCAATAAACAGTCATTCTTATCATGGTTAAGTTCAAAGTCACTGAAAAGTATCAAACATTTTAGAAGTTGTGTATTATACATTTCCCCACCACCACCGCCTCCTCCCCCACCTCCCCCATCCATGGCTAGTGTTTAGGTGTGTGGTATTTGGAAAATTAGAAAGAGAGGCTTGGTATGTAAATTGGGCTCCTAAAAGAGGTAGGCCTTACAGCCACCAGGCTGGTTTGGGTTTGTTCTCCACTTAATTCTCGGTCCTCCAGGTACTTCAGAAGTGGTCCCTCACTCACCCAAGGGCTGGATTTTGAGTTTAAACCCTAATGCTTTAAAGATTTGTTCTTAAGTATGTAAAACATCTCCTCTATTTTGTTACAGTAGATAGTAAATATACAGGTAAGTTTTGTAAGACGACTTGAAGAAAAACCTTTCGATCTTTTATTTTTCTTAACCTGTATATTTATGCAAAGTTACTCTTAACAGCCTTTGGGCCATCTAGTTGCCTAACTGCACACCAGGAGCAGGGTTGCATGTGACTGGAGGCTCTGGTCAGGGCATTTAGGAAACACAGCCTGGGGAGAGAGCTGGCAGTGAGGGAGCAGTGGGCCTGTTTGGCACCTGTGACTGGAGGCAGGGGCATAGCTGGGCTCGGATGAGTGGAGAAGGAACCAAGGAAAAGTCCAGGAACCTCTCAGTGTGACGTGGTACTGGAATTCAGGATCGTGACCTTGCCTGCACAAGGAGTAACAGAAAGAATGTGGCCAAAATACAGAATGACAACAGGCTAAAGTGGCCCGAGGTGGGCAACCCTAAGTGAGTCTAAGCCAATAGGATTTGAGTTTTCATCAGGGAAGGACGGTTACTGTGTGCTCCTGACCAAAGAATGGCCTTCCCTTCCCTGGGATCTGGCTGAGTACAGGGCTCAGGAAGGACTTCCATTGAGTGGTGGAAGGAGGATGGGGGAACTCAGCCCTAGAAGCCAGCTGGGGGACACCAGAGGTCACATCCAGACCGTCTTCCCCTTATGGAGAGGTGAAATGGGGAAAAGCCTAAAAACTAGAGAAAATAACTTAGTAGCGAACAGGAATGATCAGATACATTTTTATCTTGAATTTTTGCTAGGCATTCCAGTCAAGGGACAAAAGCAAATTGTATTTCAAGCTGCCCTTTGTGAGCAGGTTGTCATTCTGCTTTCTTCCTGTTCTTTTTATCAGGCCTATGCAAAGAAAATGCACATGAACAAGTGCATTGTCTCTCTTCGAGACCTTAAAGTGGCTGTCATCGAGGAAATACAGTGCCTGGTGCAAGAACTGAAGAACATTCAGTCGACTCTTCACGTATCCAAGCACATCCCCATTCCCCAAATCCCTCAGATATACCCAGAAGAAGTTCCAGAAAAGAGATTTCAGTATGATGAGGAAACCCTCCTAGCTTTTAAGCGGCAGCAGATGAAAAATCAGGCTGAAACGGCCCCTCGAGTGGAAAAGGCAGCGTCTGCAGGCTCAGCTGGAAGCTTCCTCAGACTCTCTTCTGGAAAGGATGGGGATTTGACGACAAGTGATTCATTGTCTAGATCATCAAAAGCAACAGTATTCAATCTAGATATTCCAAAGTTCATGGAATTTGAAAGAACAGATCCAACTGAAGTGGAGCTGGAGATTATGAAGAGGGATGAGATTAAACACTTGTACATGCAACAGTATTTGATCAACAGGGTAAGAAATGAGATTGCTTATTTAAAGCTGAAGGAGAGAAGAGCAGGATAATTAAAATTGAATTATAATTTAATTAAAAATAATTAAATTTATTTTTAATTTCTCTACCTTAATCTTCCCCAAACCCTGACCAGCCCACAACTCACTGATGGCTTGGCTTTCTCCCCATCCCTGGTCTTCTGAAAATCATTGTGTTCTGCTAAGAACTTTGGAGCTTTTCAACTTTTTTCTTTTTGGAAAGCTAAGAATTAAGGGCAAATCCATGTTAATTGGTATCTAACTGAAGTCATGGTAAAGGAGAAGTGATAAAGCAGCCTTCAGATGATGGATGGAGCATAACTAAAAACCTTCCGGTGAAAATGGGGCACCCTCTGCTTTTCACCCCCTGCTCTTTCTCTAATGTGTGATTTGCCCCTTTAGTGAGAGTGTTCACGGTAATGACTAGCTTCAGAATTGTTCTGGAGCTGGAATGGCAAATATTTTTATTTGTAAGAAAATCAGGACCAGGCTGGGGCCAGTTGTGTGCAGGAGGTGCTCTGAATATGGAAGGAAAAGGTCCTTTCCTGGATGGAAGTTCCCTCCTGCCAGCCGTATAGAGTCCCCTTCCTCAGTGTGTCTGAAAGCAGCACCTATTACTCCCCAAACTTATTCTTCACCCATTATCTCTACTTCTTCCAGTGCTGTTTTCTCACTCTTTCTGTTTCTCCATACTTACCACCCCACTTCTGAGTTTCATATCTGTGCTTTTTTCTTTGCTATTTCCTTCTACCTACAATGACTTCTTCCAAAGTTGTCGTCATTCAAAACTCAGCTCACTTCCAAACCCTCTCCAGAATCTTCTGCCCACACTACATACTCTCCTTTCTTCTAAACTCCATTTGCACTTATAATCAGCATCTTAGGTTTTGTACTTATTTTTCTTGCTGTTTTATATGTGTTAGTTTTGTCTTACAAATTATACAATTTTTAATTGAAGTATAGTTGATGTATAATATTACAAGTTACACGTGTATAATATAGTGATCTACAATTTGTAAAGGTTACACTCCATTTGTAGTTATTATAAAATATGCTGTGTTGTACAATATATCATTGTAGCTTATTTTTTTTAACATCTTTATTGGAGTATAATTGCTTGACAATGGTGTGTTAGTTCATTGCAGCTTATTTTATACATAATAGTTTGTACCTGTTAATCCCCTACCCTTATATTGTTCCTCCCTCCTTCCCTCTTCCCACTGGTAACCACTAGTTTGTTCTCTATATCTGTGAGTCTCTTGCTTTTTGTTATATTCACTAGTTTTATTTTTTTTTTAGATTCCACATATAACTGCTAACATATAATATTTGTCTTAACCTGGATGACTTACTTCACTACCCAAAGTATCCCCCAGGTCCATCCATGTTGTTGCAAATGGCAAATTTTCATTCTTTTTTATGGCTGAGTAATATTCCATTGTATATATGTACCACATATTTTTCCATTCATCTGTTGATGGACACCTAGGTTGCTTCCATATCTTCACAATATCTTGTAAATAATGCTGCTATGAACATTGGGGTGCACATATCTTTTTGAATTAGTGTTTTTGGTTTTTTTGGATATATACCCAGGAGTGGAATTGCTGGGTCATAAGGTAGTTCTATTTTCAGTTTTTTGAGAAGCCTCCCTACTGTTTTCCACAGAGCTACACCAATTTACATTCCCAACAACAGTGTGTGAGTGTTCCCTTTTCTCCACATTCTTGCCAAAATTTTTTATTTGTGTGTGTGTGTTTTAATGATAGCCATTCTGACAGGTGTGAGATGATTATCTCATTGTGGTTTTGATTTGCATTTCCCTAATGATTGGCTATGTTGAGCATCTTTTCATGTTCCTTTTGGCCACCTGCGTTTCTTCTTTGGAAAAATGTCTATTCAGGTCTTCTGCCCATTTTTTAATCAGATTGTTTGTTTGTTTGTTGATGTTGAATTGTATGAGCTGTTTATATATGTTGGATATTAACCCCTTGTCCGTCGTATCACTTGCCAATATTTTCTTCCATTCAGTAGATTGTCTTTTCATTTTGTTGATGGTTCCCTTTGCTGTCTGAAAACTTTTAAGTTTAATTAGGTCCCATTTGTTTATTTTTGCTTTTGTTTGCTTTAGGAGACAGATCCAAAAAAAAATTGCTATGATTTATGTCAAAGAATGTTCTGCTTATGTTTTCCTCCATGAATTTTATGGTTTCCCAGCCTTAAATTTAGGTCTTTAATCCATTTTGAGTTTATTTTTGTGTATGGTGTTAGAGGATGTTCTAAGTTTATGCTTTTACATGTAGCTGTCCTGTTTTCCCAGAACCACTTATTGAAGGGGCTGTCTTTTCTCCATTGTATATTTTTGCCTCCTTTGTCATAGATTAATTGACCATAGGTGCATGAGTTTATTTCTGGGCTCTCTATTCTGTTTCACTGATTGATGTGTCTGTTTTTGTGTCAGTATCATACTGTTTTGATCATTGTAGCTTTGTAGTATGGTCTTGAAGTCAAGAAGCATAATTCCTCCAGCTCCACTTTTCTTACTTGAGATTATTTTGGCTATTTGAGGTCTTTAGTGTTTTCACACAAAAATTTCTTTGTTCTAGTTCTGTGAAAAATGCTATTGGTATTTTGATAGGGATTGCATTGAATCTATAGATTGCCTTGGGTAGTATGGTAATTTTAACAATATTGATTCTTCCAATCCAAGAACACAGTATATCTTCCCATCTGTTTGTGTGATCTTCAATTTCTTTTATCAGTTTCTTATAGTTTTCCGAGTATAGGTCTTTTACCTCCCTAGGTAGATTTATTTCTAGGTATTTTATTCTTTTTGATGTGATGGTAAATGGGATTGTTTCCTTAATTTCTCTTTCTGCTAGTTCCTTGTTAGTGTATAGAAATGAAACAGATTTCTGTATATTAATTTTGTAACCTGCAACTTTACTAAATTCATTGATGAGCTCTAGTAGTTTTCTGGTGGTGTCTTTAGGATTTTCTATGCATAGTATCATGTCATCTGCAAACAAGGACAGTTTTGCTTCTTCTTTTCCAATTTGGATTCCTTTTATTTCTTTTTCTTGTCTGATTGCTGTGGGTAGGACTTCCAATACTATGTTAAATAAAAGTGGCAAGAGTGGGCATCCTTGTCCTCTTCCTGATCTTAGAGGAAATGCTTTTAGCTTTTCACCTTTAACACATTTTTGGCCAGAGGCATATTATGGCCACAGGCATTAGTTTCTGCAAAGATCCCCCAGTCAATAATGTGTTAGCTATGGGTTTGTCATATATGGCCTTTATTATGTTGAGGTATGTTCCCTCTATGCTCACTTTCTGGAGAGTTTTTATAGTAAATGGATGTTGAATTCTGTCAAAAGTTTTTCTGCATCTATTGAGATAATCATATGTTTTTTATTTTTCAATTTGTTAATGTGGTGTATCACATTGATTTGTGGATATTGAATTATCCTTGCATCCTTGGAATAAATCGCACTTGATCATACTGTATGATTATTTAATGTATTGCTGGAATCAGTTTGCTAATATTTTGTTAAGGACTTTTGCATGTATGTTCATCAGTGACATTGGCCTGTGATGTTCTTTTTTGTGTGATATCTTTGCCTGGTTTTGGTATCAGGGTGATACTGGACTCATAGAATGAGTTTGGAAGTGTTCCTTCCTCTGCAATTTTTTGGGAATAGTTTTAGAAGGATAGCTGTTAACACTTCTCTAAATGTTTGGTAGAATTCATCTGTGAAGCTCTCTGGTCCTGGACTTTTGTTTGTTGGGAGTTTTTAAAATCACTGATTCAATTTCAGTACTGGTAATTGGTCTGTTCAATTTTCTATTTCTTCCTGGTTTCGTTTTGGGAGATTGTACATTTCTAAGAATTTGTCCATTTCTTCTGGGTTGTCCATTTTGTTGTTATATAGCTGTTAGTAGTAGTCTCCTATGACCTTTTGTATTTCTGTGGTGTCAGTTTTAACTTCCCTTTTTCATTTCTGATTTTATTCATTTGGGTCCTCTGCCTTTTTTCTTGGTGAGTTTGGATAAAGGTTTATCAATTTTGTTTGTCTTTTCAAAGAACCAGCTTTAGTTTCATTGATTTTTTTCTATTTTTTTTTTTAGTCTCTGTTTCATTAGATACAACTCTAGGATTCCCCTGAAGTGTCTAGGACAATGCCAGACATATAGTAGATATTCAGTAAAAAGTTTTAATTGATTTAATTTTAACTATTAATTTAACAAATATTTATTGGACATTCTATGTGCAGAAACAGTGCTAGCTAGGTAGTAGGGATGAAACAATTGTCAAGTCATACACATTCTCTATCCTATACAGCTTACAGGCTATGAGGGGTAGTGAGAATAAAACAGGCATAACCCTTACAACCTTGGACACCTATGTGGTATAGTTGCAGAATGGTGTTGCACTGAAGAAAACATAGTGCTTCCTCCAAAGAAATTTAAAAATAATTCAAATTTGTTGAACAAGCATTAAACTGGAACCCACTTAGTCTACAGTCATACATTAAAAGTTTAATTTTTCTTCTCCTTGGTTTGTTGTGTTTTTTGTTTTTGCTTTTTAGCTCTCTGAAATTCTCCAGCAGTTTCACAGACCCAAACCCACAGATATCTTCCTCTTTCTCAGCCCCAGGCTGAGCCCTCACTCATTATAGGCATTTGATAGTTGAGGCTCCCCATTCAAGTACAGCCTAATGAAAAACATGGAATGGTTTGTCTTTTTCCTGGTGTACTAGTTTCATTGGGAGAATCAGCTCTTTGGGCTCTCTGTTGATCTCTTCATCTCCTTTGGGATGGGGCAAGGGAGACGCTGTGTCAAAACCAAAGTAAAACTGAGGATTTAAAATCATTTGAAATTGCAGTGGAATAAAGTCTAGACCAGGACATGAGATGTTTGGGTTCTTTTTTTATTTTTTTATTATTTTTTTTTATTTTAATTTTTGTCTATGTTGGGTCTTCATTTCTGTGCGAGGGCTTTCTCTAGTTGCGGCAAGTGGGGGCCACTCACTATCGCGGCCTCTCTTGTTGCAGAGCACAGGCTCCAGAAGCGCAGGCTCAGTAGTTGTGGCTCACGGGCCTAGTTGCTCCGCGGCATGTGGGATCTTCCCAGACCAGGGCTCGAACCCGTGTCCCCTGCATTGGCAGGCAGATTCTCAACCACTGCGCCGCCAGGGAAGCCCGATATTTGGGTTCTTATCCAAGCTCTGTAACAAATTTGATCTCAGGGAAGTCACTTTTAGTCTCAATTTCTTCATCTGTAAATAAACCAAGAAGATTGTACAGGTTTCTTATGGCTCCACAATTATATTTATCTGTTTAAAAATATTTACTGTTCTGTAGATTTGAAACTTTTCAAAATAAGAAGGTGAGGAAAATATTATTTTAGTACTTACTGTGTGAAGGGCAGTGTAGAGATACCATGGGAATAGAGTGGAGACAGACACAATACTACCCACAAAGAGCTCACAGTCTCTGATTTAAACCAGCAAGAAGGACATTCTTTTTTTTTTTTTTTTTTTTTTTTGGTGGTACACGGGCCTCTCACTGTTGTGGCCTCTCCCTTTGCGGAGCATAGGCTCCGGACGCGCAGGCTCAACGGCCATGGCTCATGGGCCCAGCCGCTCCGCGGCATGTGGGATCTTCCTGGACCGGGGCACGAACCCGTGTCCCCTGCATCGGCAGGCGGACTCCCAACCAGTGCGCCACCAGGGAAGCCCCAAGGACATTCCTGATCAATGGCTTAATCAATGGTGAAGAAACAGCTCGAAGGACTGCAGTTACAGAATACCTACCACTTAATAAACCAGTTCATCAATGGTATTAAATGTACATAAATTAAATTATGAGACTGTATACACACCCATGTGCCCCACCCACCCACCCTTGTAATTCTCCATCCATAATAAGGGCATAATAAGAAAATGCTTTTACCCAAACAAATCAGTATTGTTGGATAGTTTTAAAAATGCATGTACCTGTTTTAAACTTCTAACATACCCTCAAATCTTCTTCCACCTCAGATCAAAGAACTGATTGTCACTTTTGATGCAGAACTCCGTCTCCTGAGACATCGGAAACTGAAACTAGATACTCAGATGAAATTATCTGACCTGCACCATGTCACATTGTTTCAAGAAATGCTTCTCCTGAAGAATTTTGAGAAACAGGAGAACATACTTCAAGAGCGTGTTAATTCATTAGACAAAGAGGAACAGGACATGCAAGTATGAATGGGCAGAAGAGTGCTAGCTGGCTACAGCCTTAGTTATGGAGGGGACTTGATTCTTCTTTTCTTTCTTCTTCTCAACTTAATTTCCCCACTTGTTCTAGTCCACATCTCTTTCTTGTCTTCTCTTCCTCCTCCTTTTCCCCGTTATTCCTGTTTGCTCTCTGTTTTTGGTAGCCGTGCTCAGGGAGGAGTGAATCATACTTTTTAATGAATTTGATCTGATATTTTGTAAGGTAGGAGAATAAATTTTTCAAAAGTGACCCTTATGTTTAGTTTACCTAATTAAAAGTCTGTTTTTGTTGTCAGTAGCTATCATGTGAAGTTGAGTTTTGATTATATATTATCCTTATGAATGAACATACTTGGGAAAGAAGCTGGTAAATTTCTTAAATATTATAGCCAGTTTTAGAGTAATAAATAATTGAATAGCACATGAAATTAAGTTTATTTGTTACATACATGTTAAATTTAAAGAGATTAATTAGACCATCTATCTTTGTCTTAAAAGAAGAAGGATTGTATTAGATAATACATACTCAATAGTGATGTCAATTTTTAGGTATATCAGTTTCACTAAGAGCAGATGTGCCTTTTTGTTTTAGTTATCTTATATTGATATGAAAAAAAACTTTTTTGAGACCACACATGGAAGAATACTAGCTGATATCCACATATCAGTAAAAATTTCAATTTACCTAATTTAATTTCTTGAGGAAGTTAAACGTCAAAGAATCGATCTTATCTGATTCTGAACTTAACTGATTTTTACAAAAGAATTATAAAATTTTAATCAAATAAATGAATGACTCTGCATTCAGAAACATCAGAAATGTAAACTTCTATTAAGAAGCTTAAAAAATGTTTGTAGGCTGTAACCTTACATTGTAATGTACATTGTTCTCTGAACCTGGTTTATCAGAAATATTGATCATTTGTTCTTATTTTTTGTTCGTTTAGTGGAAAATAAATGAAACTCTTAAAGAGATGGAAGAGAAAAAGAATGAAGTCGCCAAGATCCAGGACCAAGAAAAGGCACTCTATGCTGGTTTCCAAGCAGCCCTTGGAGAAAACAATAAATTTGCTAACTTTCTCATGAAGGTACTAAAGAAGAGGATTAAGCGGGTGAAGAAAAAGAAGGTTGAAGGAGATGCTGGTTTGTATTTCTTTTTACGTATGATCCTATTTTTTTCTCATTAGCATGAAATAGAGAAATAACTAAGGGAAATAGTACACCCTTTTATTTCACTACAACATAGACAATGTAGAGGCACTATGGGGTTACAGATGAGAGCATATAGACCTTTAGGTCTCTAACCATCTGGATTGTGTGTGTGTGTGTGTGTGTGTGTATCTGGTATAAGATATCATAGGATAGTTTAATTTAACAAGAACATCTTTTCATATGTTTATTTGCCACCTGTATATCTTTGGTAAAATGTCTCTTCATGTCTTTTGCCCATGTTTGAATAGGATTGTTTGCTTTGGTACTGTTGAGTTTTGAGAGTTCTTTACATATTACACCTACTAGTCCTTTGTCAGATATGTGGTTTGCAAATATTTTCTCCTGGTCTATAGCTTGTCTTTTCATTCCCTTAACAGAGTTTGCAGAGCAATAGTTTTGAATTTTGTCAGTGTCCAATTTGTCAATTTTTCCCTTAAAATTTTTTTTCTTCTTTTAAATTGAAGTATAATTGATTTACAATGTTGTGTTAATTTCTGCTGTACAGCTAAGTGACTCAGTTATACACATATATACACTTTTTTAATATTCTTTTCCATTATGGTTTATCATAGGATACTGAATATCATTCCCTGTGCTATACAGTAGGACCTTGTTGTTTATCCGTTCCATATATAATAGCTTACATCTGCTAACCCCAACCTCCCACTCCATCTTGCCCCCATCCCCCTCCCTCTTGGCAACTACAAGGCTGTTCTCTATGTCTGTGACTCTGTTTCTGTTTTGTAGGTAGGTTCATTTGTGTCATATTTTATATTCCACATGTAAGTGATAGCATATGGTATTTGTCTTTCTCTTTCTGAGTTCACTTAGTATGATCATCTCTAGTTGCATCCATGTTGCTGCAGATGGCATTATTTTGTCCTTTTTTATGGCTGAGTAGTATTCCACTGTATATATGTACCACATCTCCTTATTCCATTCATCTGTTGATGGACATTTAGGTTGTTTCCATGTCTTGGCTATTGTGAATAGTGCTGCTATGAACATAGGGGTGCATGTATCTTTCTGGATTAGAGTTTTGTCTGAATATATGCCCAGGAGTGGGATTGCCAGATCATATGGTAATTCTATTTTTAGTTTTCTGAGGAACCTCCATACTATTCCCATAGTGGCTGTACCAACTTATATTCTCACCAAGAGTGTAGGAGAGTTCCTTTTTCTCCACACCCTCTCCAGCATTTGTTATTTATATAGTTTTAATGATGGCCATTCTGACTGGTATGAGGTGATACCTCATTGTAGTTTTGATTTTCATTTCTCTAGTAATTAGTGATGTTGAGCATCTTTTCATGTGCCTATTGTATTTCTTCTTTGGAGAAATGTCTATTTAGGTCTTCTGCCCATTTTTTGATTGGGTTATTTTTCGTTGTTGAGTTGTATGAGCTGTTTGTATACCTTGAGTTTTTCCCTTTTTGGATCTTGTTATGGTGTCAAGTCTGAGAACTCTTTGCCTAGCCCTAGGTCCTAAAGATTTTCTCCTATTTTTTTCTAAAAGTTTTATCATTTTACATTTAAGTCCGTGATCCATTTGGAGTTAATTTTTGTATAAGATGTGAGACTTTGGTCAATGTTTTTTTTTCTCCTAGGAATCTCCAATTGTTCTAGCACCATTTGTTGAAAAGGCTGTCTCTCTTCCATTGAATTGCTTTTGATCTTTGTCAAAAATCATTTGGGCCTATTTGTGTGGTTCTATATCTGGGTTTTCTATTCTCTTCTATTGATTTATGTGGCTATCTCTCCACCAATACTATAGTCTTGATTGTAGTAGCTATTGAGTTCTGAAATCGGGTAGACTAATTTCTCCCAGTTTATTCTTCTTTTTCAAAATTGTTTTAGCTATTCCAGCTCTTATATATTTCCATATTTTAGAATTTCTTTTTCCCAACCTACAAAAAATCTTGTTGGAATTTTGATAGCAATTGTGTTAAAGTTCTATATCAATCTGGGGAGAATTTGCATCTTTACTGTGTTGAGTCTTCCAATGCATGAACATAGTATGTATTTATGTAAAGCTTTGATTTGTCATCAGCATTGTGTTTTCAACATACAATTCAAGTTCATGTTTTGTTAGATTTACACCAAAGTATTTCCCTTTTTTTTGAGTAATTTTAAAAGGTATATTGCTTTTAATCTTGGTGTCCACATATTCATACTAGTATATAGAAATATAATTGCTTTTTAGATGTTTATCTTATATCTTATAACCTTGCTTATTAGTTTTAGGGGTTTTTGATTGATTCCTCGGGAATTTCTATCTGTAAAAAGGGCCAGTTTTATTTATTTCTGGTCGGTATGCCAATTACCTTTTATTGCCTTATTGCACTGGTTAGAACATCCAGTACTATCTTGAAATAGAGTGCTCAGAGCTGATATCCTTGCCTTAGTCCAATTGTAGGGGGAAAGCATTCAATCTTTCACCATTAAGTCTGCTACCTGTACCATTAAGAAACACCTGTGTTTCATAGTCTTTATCAAGTTCAGGAAGTTCCCCTCTCTTCCTATTTTTCATGAATTTTTATCACGAATGGGTGTTGAATTTTTATCAGATGCTTTACTGTATTGACAATTATGTGATTTTTTTTTCTTTAGCCCGTTAAGATGGTGGATTATATTGGCTGATTACTGATTACCAGATCAGACTAGCATTTCTGAAATAAATCTCCCTTGGTGTGATGTAAAATTCTTTTTATATATTGCTGAATTCTACTTGCTAATATTTTGTTAAGAAATTTTATGTCTCTATTCATGAGGATCATTGTACTGTTTTTGTACTATATCTGGTTTTAGTATCAGGAGAATAATAGCTTCAGAATGTGAATCGGGAAGTCTTCTCTCCTTTTTGATTTTTCTGGAAGATATTGTAAAGAATTTATCGCAATTCTTTATAAATGTTTGGTAAAGTTCTCCAGTGAAACTGTCTGGGCCAATGGATTTCTTCAAGGTAGTTTTAAAATTAGAATTTCAATGTTCTTAATAGTTACAGAACTATTCAAATTATCTATTTTATATTGGGTGAGTTGTAGTAATTTGTATTTTCTGTGGAATTGGTCTATTTCACCTAAGTTAGCAAATTTATGTGCATAGAGATGTTCATTGTATTTCCTTGTTATCCTTTTAATATCTGCAGCGACTGTAGTAATATCACCTGTTGCATTCTCGATATTGGTAAGTTGTTTCTTATCTTCCTATTTTTTTTTCAGTCTTGCTAGAGGTTTGTCAATTCAGTTGATCTTTTTGAGAACAAATCAGCTCTTTGTATAAGTGATTTTCTCTATTATTTTTCTGCTTTCAATTTTATTGATTTCTGTTATTATCTTTACTATTAGCTTCCTTCAGCTTGCTTTGGGTTTATTTTGTACTCCTGTTTTTAGGTTTTGAGGTGGGAGCTTAAATCATTGACTTGAGAATTTTTCTTCTTTTCTAGTTTAGTACTATAATTTCTCTCTCAGCACTGCTTTAGCTGTATTCCACAAATTTTCAAGAGCATTTTCATTTCCATTCAGGTCAATGTAGTTTTAAAATTTACATTGTGACTTCTGGGTCCCATCGATTATATACAAGTGTGTTGTGTAGGTCCAAGTGTTTTGAGATTTTCCTGTTATCTTTCTGTTATTGAGTTCTAGTTTGATTCCATTGTGGTCAGAGAACACACTTTGTATGATTTCAGTTCTTTTATATTTGTTGAGATTTGTTTTATGGTCTGACATACGGTCAATCTTGGTGTATGTTCTGTGGGCACTTGCAAAGAATGTATATTGTGCTGTTTTGTGTGAAGTGTTTTATTACTGTTAGTTAGATTCTACTGATTGATGATACTGTTCAGGTCTTCTATATCCTTGCTGATTTTCTGTATAGTTTTTGCATCAAATGTTGAGGGAGGGGGTGTTGAAGTCTCCAAATAGAATCATGGATTTGTCTATTTCTCCTTTCATTTTTGTCAGTTTTTGCTTCACATATTTTGCAGCTCTGTTGTTTTATGAATACACATTTAATATTGCTATGTCTTCTTGATGGATTGACACTTTTATCATTATATAAGGTCTTTTTCTGTCTTGGGTAATTTTCTTTGCTCTGAAGTCTATTTATCTTATATTAGTATAGCCAGTCTTGCTTTGCTTTGATTAATAGTTGCATAATATGCCTTTCCCCTCCTTTTAATTTCAACTTGACTATATAATTATATTAGAAATGAATTTCTGATAGACAGCATATGGTCAAATAATGTTTTTCATCCACTCTGTCTTCTAATTGGTATATTGATCCACTTACATTTGATATATTAGGGCTTAAGTCTGCCATTTTATTTTTTATTTGTTCTTATTCTCTGTTTTCTGTGTTTGTTCTTTTTCCTACCTTCCTGTGGGTTACTTGAACATTTTTTTTAGAATTCCATTTTAATTTTCTCTAGCACTTTTTAATGTATGTCTTTGTATACTTTTTTTAGTGGTTGCTCTATATATTATTGATATATTATATATACATAATTTATCCCAGTCCACCAGTGTCATCATTTTACCAGTTTAAGTCAAGTATAGAATCCTTGTCTACCTTTACATCTCTTTATCTTCCCTATTTATAATATGCTTGTCTTAAATATTTCCTCTACATACATCTAGAACCATATCAGATAATGTTATAATTTTTGCTTCAATTATCAAACATAATTTAAACACTTGGAGGAGGAAAGCCTATTGTATTTATCCATGTTTCTGCTCCAAGTTTCCTGTTTTAAAAAATAATTTTCCTTCTGTGTAAAGAATTTCTTTTATCCATTCTTTTAGGGCAGGTATACTAGTGGCAATTTCTTAAATTTTCCTATAGTCTGAGTATGTCTTGATTTCTCCTCTTTTTCTGAAAGACATTTTCACTGGGTATAGGATTGTAGGTTGGCATTTCTTTTCTTTCAGCATTTGAAAAATATTGTGCCAATTCCTTCTGGTCTCCATAGTTTCTGATGAGAAACCCTCTGATATTCAAATTGCTTATCCCCTTTTCTCTGTTTGCCTTCAAGATTTTTTTCTCTTTAGTTTTCAGAAGTTTGACTGTGATGAGTCTTAGTGTAGATTTTTTTTTGGATTTATCCTCTTTGGAATTCATTCAACTTATCCGTAGGTTTATGTCCAAATTTGAGAAGTTTTCAGCCATTATTTCTTCAAGTCCTTTTAAAGACCCCCTCTTTTCCTCACTCCTTCATGTGACTCTGATGGCATGAATGTTAAACCTTTCATTATGGTTCCATAGGCCCCTGAGGCTCTGGGGTTTGGATTCTGTTTTTTCCAGTTTGTTTTCTCTCTGTTGTTCAAACTGGCTACTTTCTACTGTTCTTTCTTCAGGTTCACTGATTCATTTCTCTGTCCCCTCCATCCTGCTGTTGAACCCATCCATTAGTTTCTATTCTAATTATTGTATATTTCAGTTCTAAAATTTCCATTTAGTTCTTCTTTATACAAATAAATAGGCTGAGACTATTTCTTTGAGGCATTGCATTTTTTCATTTGCTTCAAGTGTGTTCATAATTGCTCATTGAAGCATTTTTATCTTGCCTGTTTAAAGTACTTTGTCAGATAATTCTAACATTTCTGTCATCTTAGTGTTAACATTTATTGGTTGTCTTTTCTCATTCAGTTGGATATATTCTTGGTTCTTGGTATGATGCATGACTTTCAGTTGAGAGCTGGAGACGTTCATATTATGTATGAGATTCTGTATCTTATTTAAATCTTCTGGCTTACTTGTTTACTTGGCTTTCTCTAACACTGCCAGAGGAAGGAGTGGGTGCATCCTCCTTACTGCCAGGTGGAGGTACTCAGCCTTTTTTTTAACCCAAGGGAAGGGAGATCTCCTTACTATTGTTGTGTGCAGATGGGAGTCCCAGCTCCCCACAGAATCTCTACTGACAGCATGGTGAGGTCATTTGGCTAGAGAGAGCAGGTTCTGGTTGGGCCTTTCTTTATCTGCACCTGTTGGTGTTTCAGGTTTCTTAGTCTTCTCCACCTCTGAGATACAGGGCAAAAAAGAAGGCCCAAGGAACTCACCACAGTGTTGTTCCTCAGGGTTCGAAGTGCATTAGTAGGTCTGCTGCCTTCTCCCCACTTCTCAGAGTCTTCTTGTGTTTGTTTTACATATAATGTCCAGGGGTTTGGGCTGTATTTAGTGGGAGGAATAGGGGAAGTAGATCTGCTTCATTTTCTTGAAAACAGAAATCTATGTAAGAATTTTAAAGCCTAATTTTAAACTTTGCTGATTTATTCCATAAGGTGGTACAGATCACTTGTAGTCATTTTAAGAGACATTTTAATTAAATTAATTAATTAATTTATTTATTTTTGGCTGCGTTGGGTCTTTGTTGCTGGGTGCAGGTTTTCTCTAGTTGTGGTGAGTGAGGGCTACTCTTTGTTGCGGTGTGTGGGTTTCTAATTGCGGTGGCTTCTCTTGATGCGGAGCACGGGCTCTAGGCATGCGGGCTTCAGTAGTTGTGGCTCGTGGGCTCTACAGTGCAGTCTCAGTAATTGTGGCGCACAGGCTTAGTTGCTCCGCGGCACATGGGACCATCCTGGACCAGGGCTCGAACACATGTCCCATGTATTGGCAGGCGGATTCTTAACCACTGTGCCACCAGGAAAGTTCTGAGACATTTTAATTTAACAAATCTTCTAGTGAGTATAAGGTCCACTTCTTATCTCTGTTTTTTGATGTTCCATATAATAGAAATTGCCACATGGGCGCAAGGTGTTTTAAAAGAAAATGGGATTAGAGTTGAGTGGGGGAGGTCTACAATTCCTTATCCAAAACTCTTGGGAGCAGATGTACTTTAGTATTCAAAAAATTTTATAAAATATATTAAATATGACATTGTTAAAGGAAAAAATCATTCATGACACTTGTTAAGAATAAGGCAGACTTTATTCAGGGAGATCCCTATAATGGAATTTTATAGTAGGGGAGAGATCAGCTCAACTCTGAATACAACAAGGCAAGTGGAGATTTATAGCCAAGGAGCATGGTCAGGGTTAGTTGATAGAAAATTACTAAGAGGTAGGGTAATTCTTTGCTAAACTGACCTAACAGGGTTTCTGTTGAAGGCAGGCCAGAGTGATAAGATATTGAGGGTAGGGAATAAGGAATTCGACCAGCTATCAAGGGTGGGGAATTACTCAGCAGGACTCTTGCTAAAACTGAACCAAATGGGCCCAGGACAGAGCCCATTTAGTTCAAAGTCAAGCACTAGTCAGAGGACTCAGAGGAGTCTGACTCAAGTTTGGTTAAAGGCGAGAGTCTTTGTCAACTAACACCCCCAGCAGGGTTTGGTGCAGAATCTCTAAATCAAACGTCGTAATACTTCTGCAGCAAGACATGAATATTCACACTAAGTAGGTTAAGTGAAGATTATAAATGGTATTACTTCGGTTCAGAGAAGTTATGAAAAACCTTCTCTGTTTTCAGAGCACTGTGGTTTAGGAATTGTGGACTGTATAACCAAGCGTGTGTTAGGTGGGTCACAGCATAAGCAGCTTGGCAGCCTCTCTGACTCAATGCATTGAAATTAATTGCACAACCTTCTGCAGGCGTTTGAGTTTGTGGTCTCTGTATCCATAACCATTTAAAATTCTTCTAAAAATACTGAATAATTTCCTTATTTACCTGTTGTTTCCCTAGTAACTAACTCATTGAAAAATGATTTATTTTTAAAGTCTTAACACAGGAACTTCTCTGCTTATTAACAATGTTTCCCTCTCTCCTCAGATGAAGATGAAGAAAGTGATGAATCAAGTGAAGAAGAATCCAGCTTGGAGAGTGATGAGGATGAGTCTGGATCTGAAGATGAGGTTTTTGATGATTCTATCTGCCCAACAAGTAAGTGGGATAAAACCATGCATTCTCTGTTACGTGTGACTGTGGATTGATAATACCAAAAATTCCCTTTTATTGGTTTCTCGATTGTCTCATAATGATATTTAAGGAAAGGATGGCTTAATATGTATGAAGTATAGTCTAATGGATACTCTTTGGGGCTCTCTGGACAATTAATTTTCTGTTTCTTGAGGCAGATATTTATAAGTACTCAATTAAATAATCTGCAATCTCTAGTTGATTCAGAGTCATAAATTATGCAGAAAGTTTCATTTTATAGAGAAACAGAAGATTTATATATAAAAATATATATTTAAGTATATTTTTATAAAGCTCTTCCTTTTTGCCAAACCATTCAGTTTTCATATTTCAAACCTGTTTTGTAAGGGCAATTTTTACGTTTCCTGGAGATGCTTGGTGAAACCAGTCTGAAATATTCTTACAGTCCAATATTCTTATAGTCCAGACCAATATTCTTACAGGCTCAATACATGAATGGCTCAGTAGGAAAACTGTTTCTTCTTGATCTGAAATTACTTTCCTAGGTATTTCATATCAATTATAAATCAAATTTTAAAGTCAAATAAAGTTTAAATCTTGTTTTGATTTTGAAAATAAGAATCTCCTTAAAATCATATTTGTGAGTGGAAGAAAGCTAGAAAATCTTGTAGTGCAACTTGTTATCTTATAGCAGGATTAAACGGCTTGGACAAAGGCTCACAGTTAGTTTAGTGGTAGAACTTGGGATGGAGCTATGGTTCCTAAATTCCATTGTAGTGATCCATTATATTTTCACATTCTTTATCAATTACTCAGTGGATAAATGTGGCTGTCAGTGTGATATAGTGGAAATTAATACAGAGGTACTGTACTTGAATCCCATTCTGTCACATATCAGCTGTGTGACCTCTCTGAGGCTTACGGTGGTCGGGTGGTCGTGACCTATAAAATGGGAACAACAGTCTCTACCTTGCAGGGCCTGTGAGCCTTGAATGAGATAAGGTACATAAAGGACCCAGCACCGAGCCTGGCTCAGAGCACTGCTCAGAACATCAATACTAGTATCATAACCACTATCATGATTATTAATACTATTAATAATTTCTACCCAGAATAATTTCTACCTGGAGCCCTAAGTATGATGGAACCTTGCTGGAGTAGATGGACATTAATAATTCTGAAGCTCCAAAGTCCACACTTATTGTATTACTACATTCCCTAACAAATGGGGCTGCTTTGCTGTTTTGACTGTCTTTTCAGATTGTGATAAGGGTCTCTTTGAACTGGCCCTTCAACTTCGAGAGAAAAGGCTGGACATTGAAGAGGCCTTAGTTGAAGAAAAGAAAGTGATCGATAACCTCAGAAAGGAATATGATACATTGTCCAAAAAAGTATGTTGGTCTGCCCTTCTCAGGTCTGTTCATCCTCTCCCAACAAGCTACATCTCCTTGCAGCTATAATATTGCTATTTCATAGCAATGGCATGAGTTAGGACTTCTTGTAAGAGAACAGACATTTCCCATGTTATATCCATTTACAGTTGTGGTTGAGGGGCCATTGCTCTTTTAATGACTGGGACTTTCTTTATCTAAATCACTGGCCTCCAAACTTTTTTGATTACATACTTCTATAAGTAAAAAAATTGTGGAGCACATATTCCCACAATAAATGTATATTTATTTATAAATTATATACATGAACTATTATACTAATATATTTTATGTATTATGAAACATTTGCAAAAAACAGAAATTAACAAGAATAAGATAAAAGTAAATAGAAATTGAAACTTCTTTCCGGACCCCAGTAGATGACTTTGAAAGTCTGGGGTGTATGCATTCCATGTGGGAGGCCACTAAGCTAAACTTCTGGTACAATTATAGTGATTTTTCTGCTGTATCTGCTCAGTTTCCCTCTTAAGTACTCTTTCCTAGAGCAGCATCACTTGACTCATATTCAGAAATATTTTTGATAGATTGCTTCTCCTCTTGAACAAGGAAATGATTTGGAAAACTTTCTAGTATTTTAGGAGATGAAGCTATGTGCTTTAGAAATACTGTAGTTAGTAGTTTCATTACTTTAAAGGGCTTTTTTCTCTAGTTTATTGATGTCATTATGACCAAATGAGATTTGAACCATCCTGACAAAGACATTCCAGGCTGAGAGATGCTTTTTTTTTTTTTTTTTTTGCGGTACGTGGGCCTCTCACTGTTGTGGCCTCTCCCGTTGCGGAGCACAGGCTCCGGACGCGCAGGCTCAGCAGCCATGGCTCACGGGCCCAGCCACTCTGCGGCATGTGGGATCTTCCCGGACCGGGGCACTGCACCAGGGAAGCCCTGAGGGATGCTTTTACTGCAGAAAACAAAAGGGAGATGGGGACAAGTCTTCTGAGTTTTCATTAACAAAACCTATACAACTCTGGGGTCATTAGAACAATTGAAAAAGTGGTGTGGATCATGACTTAGCAGGAAGAGAATAATATATATTGCTGGGCTGCAGACTGGGATCGTCCGTTTAATCACAGTCCAACAAAGCAGATCCAGCTCATGCTTTTGCTTCCTCCCAGAAAGGCTTCATTTACCACCTCGGGTATATATTCAGTGAATCTTTTCAGCGTCTCACACATGGGGCTTTCCACAGGTCAAGATTGTGGCAACTAATCTGAACATGGCCGAGGAGGCCCTGGAGGCTTATCAGCGTGAGAAGCAGCAGCGGTTGAATGAGCTGCTGGTTGTGATTCCTCTCAAGCTCCACCAGGTGACGGGTCTGAGAGGTTGCCCCACCCTGTCTGAGCAGGGAAGCCATATGACACTCAGGCTTTTCCAGAGAAAAATTCATGGGCCACTAGGGGGCAGAAGTGCAGTCCTTGTGAGAAATCTACCTGTAGAATGACACCCCAACTTTTCTTACCCCTTCTGAGATTGTTATAAAAGCATAATATGAAAACATGTATATTTCCCTGTGGTCCATTATCACTTTGAAAGTTGAATCATTTCAAGTCTGAAGAAATGAGAAGCCTAGGACTTAAGGGAATGGCTTGGAGTTTGAAATGTTGGCTCTTGGGCACATGTCGCTTTTCACACCATCTTTAAGTAGACATGAACTAATGATGCAAGAAGTAGCTTCACTTAATCTCTACTTGTTAATGAGGGAGGTTAAGATAAAAGGAAAATATTCTTTCTCTTTTTTCCCTCTCTTTGTTCATCTCTATATCCCGCTCAAACTACAACTTACATTAAAATGCAGAGATCATATCAGCAAAGTACCATGTTTTGTCACGTAAATAGAGAAAGCTGTATGTTAGAAAAAAAACCTAAGGTCAGCCTTACATACATCTTGTTTAGCCTGAACCAAACAGGATTAGCGATCTGTAGCAATTTGCCTAATATGCCAACCCTGAAATGTCCGTTCCATCCTTATGCAGTAGATATCAAGCATGGTCTTTTTGGAAAGAAGTGCTGTCCCAGAGGGACATAATGTGACTTCTATTTGAAAGTGGTTTCCTGCTTTTACCTTACTCAGTGGTGACAAGGGACAGAGAAAGAAGTGTTTCCCTTATGCTTTCCATGACCTTCAATTTAGCTTGGTCTTTGTCTATTTTGATTTGTTTTGTTTTGCTTTCGTAGATAGAGTATGTGGTATTCGGAGAAATACCTAGTGATCTTTCTGGAACTTTGGTCTTTTCGAACCACTCCTTGGGACGACTGCAAGAACGAATTGTCCAGCTCCACGAGGAAAATTCCCAGCAGCAAAAACTTAACAAAGATTGCCGGGAACGGCGTAAACAGCTCATCCGAGAAAAGAGAGAGATGGCCAAAACTATACAGAGTGAGTATTAAGCCCGTGGCTTATTTAGTAATATTTATTGATTAGAGAGGGAACTGTCAAGTGACAATCTCCAACTTTGAAAAGAGTAGGTCATCACAGATCGGAACCACTGAGAGGAAATAACACCTTCCCGTCTTCCCACTTACTCTCTCTCCTGATTCTATCAAAAGATCATTCTCCTATTTTAAAAGGATAAATATTTTGTCATAGAAATAGTTTCTCGCAATTTTTAAAGGTTTTATTTATAATAAATTATAGAATGATACAGCAATAGCCCCTGTACCCACTAGCAAGCTTAAGAAATAAGCATTGAAGATACAACTGAAGGCCCTTCTCCTTATAATACTGTTCTGCTCTCTCCTTCCCCAGAATCAACCACCAGGCACGTCTGTATACATATGGATGTATCCACACACAGTATACAAAGTGCCTTTGTATGTTTTTAACTGTAATATAATATTATTCCTATCATTTTGCAGTTCACTTTATTAAACCAGTTTTTGAGAGTAATCCGTATTGCTACAGATAATTACTCATTTTAACTGGTACTACAATATTCCATTGTAGGACTATAAGAGTTTTTCTTCAGTCTCCTGTGGATGGATATTTAGGGTACTTGTAATTTTTCATGATCACAGGCAGTGTTACAGTGAACCTTCTTGTACATGTCTCCCCGTGCATGCGTGGAAGGAGGTGAGTCCCCAGGACTGGGGGCTCTGGGTGTGTGTGCATTTTCCGCTCTCCTGGGTATTGTCAAGTTGCCCTCCAAAGTGGCTGTACCCTTTTCTCACCCTTGGCAGTGTGAGAATTTCCTGGGCTCCATAGTCTAATCAACACTTAATACTGCTAGACTTTCATATTTCTGCCAACCTCGTAGATGTTAAAATTGTATTTCACTGTTTCCTGAAGTCCTTGAGGTTGAATGTCTTCACATAGCTTATTTGCTGTTTATTTGTGTTTCCTTTTCTTGCCTGTCATACACTTTGCCCATTTTTTTACTTGTTTTTTTTATTTTATTGATTGTAGGGAGTTTTTTCCTATATTTTATGTCTTTCTTTGTCCATTACATTCACTTCGAATCTTTTCTAATATGTGTCTCGCCTTTTTACTTTATTTACTGTATCTTTTTGGGATACAGACATTTAAAAATCTCAATGTAATTAATTTTATCAATCTATTTATAGTTTGTTCATTGTGTGTGTGTGTGTGTGTGTGTGTCTTAAGAAATCCTTTCCTATTCTGAGGTCACAAAGATATTTTTCTATCGTTTCTTCTATTAGTAGTGTTCCTCACATTTACGTTCTTAATTCAGATGGAACTGAGGTGTATAGTATAAGATGTATGGAGTAAAGACAATTCTCTTAAAATACCTTTTGAATATTTGATATATGGAACATATGTGTAAGTGATGAAGTATTCCAACTTTAATAATAATATTACCAATACTATAATAGCATCTACCTTAATGCCACAGACCTGTACACTTTAAAGATTAAAATGGTACATTTTGTTATGTGTATTTTACCACAATTGAATAATATTTTTTAAAAGAAAATTTGAAAAAGAAAAATAATGGGAAGAATATAGCGGTCAGTCAATCCAAGTTGCTTGGATTTGTAGAGGTCAGTTTCTAATGAGTGATGATGGTTCTACCCTCATGGGTGGCTGGATTATAAAATTTTAAAATACATGTTAGGACTCTATGTTTGAATAACACTTATTTGAGACATAGAGTTTTCTCAGGTATAAACCTTGAGGCCCCAATGTTTCTCACGTACTTCACATTCCTTTGGCTTCTGTAGCCTGTGAATGTTGTTTATATTTGGAAATACTATTTGTCAAACCAAGGAACAAACTAGTATGAAAATGAGGAAAGCAGCTTATTTCCATCTGAATAACCTCGCAGTTTGGAAAAATGTGTGAAGAAGATGAAATGAAGTATTCACATTTCTGGAATGTTAGTTGAAATCAAAAAAAAAAAAAAGTCCCATGTGGTTCAAGTTTTATTCAGTGACTTTGAGTTCTTCTCCTACCCCCGGTCCATTTTCTGAAAGCAAGTTGTGAGTCTGGTTAAAGACTGATCTCCTAATTCAGAAGGTGAAGCTAGGAGTGGTTCCTTTACTGTAACTCACAAATGCTTACCAGTGATGAGAAACACCACAGTCACTCACTGTTGCCTGCCTCCATCCCTAGACCCAATGGGGAAGAAGAGGAGAGTCTAGAACATGGGGTGGGGAGAGCACAGCTTGCAGCCATGGGGACAGAGGATAGGGAGTGTTCCAGAAGCCTTTATGTGCCCAGGGAACACTAGCTGGCCTGAGTCAGGAGAAGGGTGTTGTTAGGCTGGTTCCACAGTGGCGAGGACCAGAGTCCATGTCCTAGTACATGAGGCTGCCTTGGGAGAGGGGACCCTGTTATATGGGGCTAGCTGGGGGAAGTCAGGGTTCTTACTGAGGGAGGCCAAGCAGGCAGCCACAGGCTAGCCACACATGTGCCAATAATCCAGTCATTTCATTTGCATCACTGATTATCATGGCCACCGCATGACACAAGTCCATGGGGCGCCACTCACGTAGAATAGAAATGAATAACCCTCCCTGGATTGTGCAAAATGGCAGCCATGCTGATTATACCATTATCATTCAGCCATAACGATTATACCTGAATACAAATTCCTGTACTGTAACAGAATTGCATCATCTTGTTACACCTTAGGGCCTTCAGACTTCACTTAGGGGACTCTGGTGACTGAGAAAATCTTGTTACAAGATTACACTTTCTTGGGGAGCTCAGACTCCACAAATGGAATTTTCTCCAGGTTTTCCAGTGTTCACATGTTAAGGAAACACAGTAAACAAAAGTAAAACATATTACATGTTAGATGGAGAGGATTGTTAAGAAGAAAAAATTAGAAAGGGACTGGGAAAGGGTGCTGAGGTCCATAGGAAGCCAGGGAAGAGCTCCCTGGAAAGGTGATATACTTACTAAGATGTGGTTCTCCCTGGTTAGGGGACAAATTACATTTGGTTACACCTTCAGAAATGGGTGTTTTGGAAATAAGTCTTTCACCAGTCTCACAACTTGTTTTCAGAAAATGGGCTGTGTGGAGTGAGTCATGTGGCTATTCGGGAAGAGAATTCCAGACAATTCCATACGAGAATATCCAAGTGAGCCCGGAATGTTTGAGAAGGTTGAGAAAAAGATGTCTGGAGTGAATGAGGAGAGAGGTGTGGGAAAGGAGGTGGGAGAGATAATAGGGGCAGGGCAGGACAGGTAGGACCTTGTGAACCACTGCAAGGATTTTAATATTTTTACTTGGAATAAGATGGAAACTTCTGTTCAGTGACTGTTCTATTCTCAACACCAGATGTTATAGAGATCAGTAATAAAAAATTAAAAACTGAAGGCTTCATAATCCCATTTGGGCCCATGAATAATCTGAGGAGGGGCAGATCAGAAGGTGTAGCCAGTTGGGAAAGATGAGTCCCTTTTACACAGGAATTTGAAGTAGATGAAAAGACAAGAGAGCAATGTGCATTCTAAGTGAGGAAAGTTGTAGGTGAAAAGTCACAGAGGAAAACCCAACTGGTAACGTAAAATCTCTTATCATCTTCCTGCAAAAGCTGTTCCTCAGAATGGTAGTGGTATTGGTATTATTCATTTAATAACAGTGGGATCTGGTGAACAACCTGACAGTGACTGTCTTCTTTTAGAAATGGAAGAAACAGTCAATCAACTAATGGTCAGCAAGTTTGGCCGTGTGGTCAACCTAGAAGCCCTTCAGACACTTTCTGTGAATACAACACTTGAAGAACTAAAGATCAAGAAACTTCGAAAGGAGCTATCAAACGCAAAGGAAATGAAGATGTGGGAGGTTAGGATGAGAGGGCAGGTGATCCACTGGGTGGAGGCAAGGACTCCTGGTGAGCTTTCAGTGGTTCCTGCGAAGCATCTGTACACCTGGAGGCACGTGTGTGAGCCCCACTTGGTTCCTCCATGATCTTAAGCCTGTCTCGGCTTTCTTACCATTCACTTAGTTGAGCCACTGGTCTATCTTGGGATGAAAGCACTAGCATTGGGTCTGGGATCCAGGATTCATGTAAATATGATGGCAAAATGGCATGAAAGATTACAGACAGATTCTACTCTGAGGTCTGCATTAATGTATAAACGTTCTAATAGTGTTAGACATGAACTGCTATACTCTGAGGACCTAATTGTATTATTCTAAATAGCTTTTGATGCTATTTCCATTCTGGAAATTAGAAAAACATCTCTGAGTAATACATTTTATAACAAAGTATCTACTATTTAGCTGGTAGGGTCTTAGAAGGTATTCAATGCCTACACTGTTCCCGGAGCCATGAGATGAGGCAGTACCCCAGTGACAGCCTGATTCAGAGACAGGAACTTTTACAGAGATTTTATAAGCCCACAAATAATTATGGCTTCTCCAGTTTTCTGTCTTCACAGTAGACAGGGAAGGAGGAGAGGTTCCTAGCGCTAATCATTTTTTTTTTAAATATTTATTTATTTTCCTTATTTGTTTTTTGGCTGCCTCAGGTCTTAGTTGCAGCACACGGGGTCTTTGTCGAGGCATGCGGGATTTTTTTGTGACGGCGCAAGGTCTGCTCGGGTTTCTCTCTAGTTGTGCCGTGAGGGTTTTCTCTCTCTCTAGTTGTGGCGCGCCGGGCTCCAGGGCACGTGGGCTCTGTAGTTTGCTGCGCGTGGGCTCTAGTTGATGCGCGCAAACTCAATTGTTGTGGTGCGTGGGCTTGCCCCATGGCATGTGGGATTGAACCTGTGTCCTCTGCACTGGAAGGCGGATTCTTTACCACTGGACCACCAGGGAAGTCCCTCCTAGTGCTATCTTGTCTCATCGAAGATTTGCCACTGTACCGTGAAGAAACAAATTACTTCAGTGTTCGTGTCAGTGGGATGGTCCCTATCAGGGTAGTGCTGGAGATAATATGTGCTATCTAAAATAATTTGTTGGAGTAGTAGAACAAAGGAAAGCCACTGGCACATGTATGGCCATTCAAGCGGGTCACCTTGAGGATCCTGGGCCAAGACTGGGGAAAAAGCAATACAGGAACATTTCCTGCTTAAAGGATCATTCTCCCTTTTAATGAATGAATACCATCACTCAGTATGCACCCTAATGTCATTGCTCAACAATGGAGTGATGTCTATCTTATTTTTACCTACTTTCATCCTGCTTACATTCTTCTTTAATCAAACCAGACCCAGTGCACTTGCTTCTGATATTATTGGCTTATTGTATTTTTCTATGTGCACATCACTCCATTTGCCTGGTGGTTTTGATCAAATCATTCATTTTTCTCTGCTTCCTCATTCACTTAATCCATTTTGCATCTTTCTGCCCCGGTAGGAAAAGATTGCTCAAATGCGACGGGAATTGATGATGAAGACAAAAGAACACACCAAAAAACTTCATCAGATGAATGATTTATGTACTGAAAAGAAGAAACTTGATTCTCAGTTGAATATTCTACAGAACCAACAGGTATGTTCCTTTTCTTCAGACCTTTTGTCAGAATTGGGGATGTTCTATAAAGGGAATATCAAGTGCTGGCTTTTAAACAAACCTTGATCTTGGACGTTTCTGGCCCACTTGGGTCCCTGAGGACAGAGTTGATACCGTCTCTATTAAAATGAGCCTGAGGGACTAGCTTTACTGTATGCCTACTGGGTACCATGAATTCATACAAGTACTAATTAAGGGATTTGCCTTGGCCCTTGCAGACGTAGGGTTACTTAGGTATAAATAATGACATCAACATGCTCCCTGAATTTGGTGTCAAACATCCATTTCCAATACAGGTTTACTTCCTTTGACCTACAGGGGGCCTCCTGAATTATGGGAGGCCACATGTTACTTATTAAAACACTTGTTACTTTCTAGGGCTTTCAACTTGCTTTTATATAATATTTATTGAGGCTAACCTAGTAGTACTTAATACAGCATGTGGTGGATAATACTTATTTATAAAGTTTCACCCTATTTAAGCCTTGCCTTCTAGGGACATAACACATGTATGGCATATTCTGAACTATGTGCTATAATCTTTTAATAGTACCTGCAAAAATGCTGTTTTTTTTTTTTTTTTCTCTTGGTTTTCTTTACACGCCCAGGAAATGTTCTAAGCCAGGGGTTCTCAAAGTGTGGTTCCCCCAGATGTACAGAATCGGAGACTGTGGGGGAGGGGTCCAGCAATCTAGAACAAGCCTTCCAGCTGATTCAGCTGCATGCTAGAGCTGAAGAATCACTGGTCTAAGCAAAAGTCCAAAAGAAAGAATGAATAAGAGGCTCTGGGAGGTTTACAACTAAAATAGAGAGGAAGCCTAGACTCTGAATATCAAAGGCCCTTTAGCCACTACAGAATTATTGAATGAAGTGTCACAGCAGTGTTCAAGAGCGGTGATGCCTAGACAGACTCTTCACAGAGTCGTCAGGGAGTAAACATCTGTTGACTTGATGTGCTTGGAACGTCCAGATACCTTGGAGAGGAAAGAGTTTGGAGGCAGATCAGTTGACTGGGAAAGGGAGTTAATTGTGTAGGTGTCTTTACATAGTATATCTTTATATATATATAGCTTTACATGTATGGTCTCTTTCCATTGGCTGTCTCATTGAATCTTCAAAATACCACTTTCCAAAGCTCAGAGTGGTGAAGTAACGTGCTCATGCTCTCAGAGCTAATGCGTGGGGAAGTTTCTTTTTTTTAACATCTTTATTGGAGTATAATTGCTTTACAATGGTGTGTTAGTTTCTGTGTATAACACAGTGAATCAGCTATACGTATACATATATCCCCATATCCCCTCCCTCTTGCATCTCCCTCCCACCCCTCTAGGTGGTCACAAAGCACCGAGCTGATCTCCCTGTGCTGTGCGGCTGCTTCCCACTAGCTATCTATTTTACATTTGGTAGCATAGATATGTCCATGCCACTCTCTCACTTCGTCCCAGCTTACCCTTCCCCCTCCCCGTGTCCTCAAGTCCATTTTCTACGTCTGCGTCTTTATTCCTGTCCTGCCCCTAGGTTCTTCAGAACCATTTTTTTTTTTTAGATTCCATATATATGTGTTAGCATATGGTATTTGTTTTTCTCTTTCTGACTTACTTCACTCTGTATGACAGACTTTAGGTCCACTGACCTCACTACAAATAACTGTTTCGTTCCTTTTTATGGCTGAGTAATATGCCATTGTATAAATGTGCCACATCATCTTTATCCATTCATCTGCTGATGGACACTTAGGTTGCTTCCACGCCCCTGCTATTGTAAATAGAGCTGCAGTGAACGGGACGTTTGTTTTTAAACTGGGGGCTTTCTGACTCCATAGCTATTACTCTTACAACAATCTAGGCATGGATTGGGATGAAGATGGCAAGGACAAAAAACCAACAGTCAAAGACATTTCAAAGTAAGAAGAGCCAAAATTTGTTTGGATATGGTAAAGAGAATGAGGGAAAAGCTAAGGTGACTTCAGAGTGACCGTCTGGACTGACTGCGCATGAGGGGCCGTGCATTTAGCTATAAGTAACCAAAAGCCCCACTTTTGAAGAGTAGCTTAAACAAATAGGGGTGCTTTTCCTCACTTAACAAGAAGTCTGCAGGAGATGACTGAGGGGTTTTAGTTTAGTGGGGCTGTGATGTCAGGGCCAGTATCTCTGTGACTCTCTCAGTGGCTGAAGTTTCCTTCAGAGTCACAGACAGCTGCCCCAGCTCTGTGCTTGCTGCCCAAATGCCAGACTCTTGTGTCCCTTTCATTAAGAAAGCAAATGTTTTCTGCTACATCTACTTAGCCACTCCCAGCTGGAAAAGAAAGTGGTTAAGGTTAGTGTTTAGTTTTCACAGCCCCTGAAGTGAAGGTGGGCAAGGGAGAAGAGGCAAGAAGGTACTGGGGGCTTCCCTGGTGGCGCAGTGGTTGAGAGTCTGCCCACCTTTGCAGGGGACACGGGTTCGTGCCCCGGTCGGGGAAGATCCCACATGCCGCGGAGCGGCTGGGCCCGTGAGCCATGGCCGCTGAGGCTGCGCGTCCGGAGCCTGTGCTCCGCAACGGGAGAGGCCACAGCAGTGAGAGGCCCGCGTACCGCAAAAAAAAAAAAAAAAAAAAAGAAGGTACCGGGTAATGACAACCCCTACTTATGAGGAAGGGCTGCCATAGTAAGTGGGGTAACAGACAAATCATGGGCTTTTGGCTTCAGGTAACCTGGTTCTCATCCTGCTTCCAGTCCTTAATATTATAGTGACTTGGGCCAGTTCATAAACCTGTCAGTTTCTGTATCTTTAAAATTGGAATACCACCACCTGGTTCTGAGTTGTGAGGATCACATGAGGTCGCAGACATAAAGCACCTGGCACGGAGAAGATAACTAGGTGTTATGTCCCTTCCTTTAATGCACGGTCAGATTTATTGAGTGTCTACTTATGTAACAAGTTCTAGGGCGGATGCTGGGTAGAGTGGTGAGATCCAGGCATATTGGGCTCTATTTCTAAGGCACAGGATCTAGCAAGAAAGATATCAAACAAGCACTTAGGTCAAACCATAGGAAACTGCTACTTTTTAGGCTAAAAAATGGTCACGTGTCACAAATTTCAAATGGTTCAGTCTAATAACTACAATGATGAGTGATGGATGATTTGACAGAACGTAGAACAGGAAGCCTAACCCAGCCCATGGGGTAAAGAAATCCTCCCTAAAACTGATGTCTGAAACATGAGCAGGAATTGGCTGGGCAGGGGAAGAAATCAGATGAGGGAATAAAGATTTCTTTTTTGGAAAACAAGATATGGGCTGTCTAGGAAAAGGAGGTATCTGGCCTTTTAGAATTGCAGCGATGAGCCCTGTAGGGTATGAGTGACTGATAGCTAGCTTCATGAGTTACCCTCTAAAGGAGATTTGCATTCTAAGAGTTGCCTTATTAGCTCAAAGGGACACCTTTCCAATGGCAGGATTTCAGTGGAGGACTTGAAGGCATCTTAAAATCAGGAGCGGTGGCTCTTTAAGTCAGGCACACCTAAAAGACAAATTAAGACAGGGGTGTTTCCATAGTCCAAATGGTGCTTAAAGCAGGGAGGTGTTTTCTCTCAACAGGGCAATGCCTTCCAGGGCCCCCGGAAAGCAGATATTGTGGCAAGAGAGAAGGTCACTGAATTGATCCAAGTCCAGGCCGAAAGGATTATGGCCTTAAAGGAAGAGGTTGCTCTTTTGCGTAAGAAAGGTGGCCTTGTTCTCCCCCCCATTCACTCTCCACAAGAGAATGAATGAAGCCCGTGGGCCTTAAGTTTGCTTTTTTCTCAAATCCAGCCAAGATTTCTGACACTTAATTCAACAGATGTTCTGTTTCCTTGTCGCCTGCAACAATCCTACTGTTTTAAAGTGAACTTATCTGAAAGTCTAAAACCACATCCAGTCATGTAGTTTTAATAATTTCCCCCCAACTGCTTATCTTAAAACTGACTACAGCACCCAACAGCTACTTATTATTGAACTGAACCAATGCAGATGTGTCTGCAACCAACTGGGTCAAATGTGAAGTCTTAGGAGGCTGTTACCTTAAATCGCCAGAAACCATCGGTAATATATCCTGTTTTAGGAAATTTGTTTTTTGGTTATCTGAATTCTTAGCCATTAGCAAGAAAATCGATCATTCAGCAAACCATGAGAAAACTTCCTTTTCTTGGTCGTCGGATCCTTGGAAAATAAACTTTGATGTTATCAGGTATTCTCTGAGAGGACACAAGAGAACAAAAACTATTTTGCCAACAATATCTGAGAAAAATGCAATTTAGAATTTTGACATTGTTAACTTCATAAAGCAGTTATTTGAGGGGGTCGGGATTCAGGAAATGCAGACAGAAAGAGCAGAGCGGTTTGCTTTAGACTGGCATAAAGCAAAAAAATAAACAGCTTCCTGAATCACCCATAGTTTTAGCAACCTCCTCAGCTCTGGGTGGAGCACAGAAGTGTGTTTTGCAAAATGGTTGAGAAGGAGTCTCTTCTCTGAAGGTGTCTGCAGCTCTACCAGTATTCTAAGCACTTCCTATAGTTTCTCATGTCCTGTGCCATTTTCTTTCTGTTTCTACTTGAGTCATTTGCTGGTTTTGATATAGATCAGGAAGTAATGAAATAGATCCCATCACTGAGAGATCAACTCTAATAATCACTTTTGATTGTATATAACATTTAAACTAATTTGGGAGTATTCTTTTGGTTTGGGGGTAAGTAGTCAGTGGAATTCATCTCAGAATGATTTCACTGATATTTGGATTTCTGTTAGTAACAGAACATAGCACTTTAAATTCCGTGCTCTGTGGGTCCATTTTAATGAGCTACTCCCTTGAGGCCATCCCAGAATATGAATTGGTTACCGAAAAGGAAAGGGAAAGGCGGCAATGTTGCACCAATGTAGAAAGCGACCTCAGCAAGGTCAAGTTTTCGTAACCCGTCTAGCCTGCTGATCTGCCCCCCAAAATTATAGACAGGACTTGGGGTTTTTTTGTATGTTGGAATATATATATATTACAGGGGGCCACTTGGCCTATTGTGTCTCTAAGATCCTTTCATACTCCTATTTGAGAGGTCCAAATAGCTTAATGTTTGTGCCTGTCACCACAGAGCTCTGATGTAGCAGCTTTTCTACTGGAGAGCACCCTTTACCACATTCTCTGCTGTACACCCTGAACTATGTGTGTACACCCTTAACTATGTGTGCCCTTCAAGCGTTTCAAAAAAATGTGCTAGTCACAGTTCTGAGTGTTTTACCTACTTAGTTATTCCTGCATAAAAAATTACCCCCAAACATAGCTTCAAACAACATTATCTCACCCAGTTTCTGAGGGTCAGGAAGCTGGGAGCTACTTAGCTGGGTGTTTCCAGCTCGGGTCTCTTACGAGGTTGTAGTCAAGCTGTGAGCTGGGGCCACGTCCATCTGAAGCTTGGCTGCAGCAGGAAGGGCTACCACCAAACTTACGTAACTGGCTGGCTACGACCTTGAGCGGCCGCCTGGATACAGTGGGTGGTCCCGGAGGAGACACTATCCCCTTGTTGTGGTGAGAGCTAGGGTAAAAATTACATTATTTTCCTGGGCCTCATTGTCAGACAAATGAGAGATCTGGATAAGCTCTGAGGCTTCTTCCCATTCTGAATCCTGAGATTCTAATTGCAGCAAGAATGAATTTAGTCTATGGACGAGTAAAACCAGTCAGGATCATTACTTTTTCCCAAACTGAACTAGACAAAAATCACTAAAGTTTACAATATTAGGCATTCATACAGCATGTTTGGGATTTGACAATACAGTTAATTCATTTTTATTTTGAATTAGATAAGAAAGATAGCTTTCGTTTCATTTCATTGATCCCAGGCTTAGTCTTGAATCTATAGCAACTGAGTCTTCGGGAGGTTTAACAGCAAGCAGGAGAGCACCAGGGTGCAGCCCTGGCTGGGGGTGGATGGAAAGCTGTCCTAGTCTCCTGATCTGTGCTCTGCCTCCTGCTGTGCCCTTAGAGAAGGCAGCCTCACCTTTGAAAGAGGCCAAAAATCTGCCTGAGTTACTCGAGGATCAACTGTTAATGTCCCTTGGTTATTCTGAACCCTCGTCCATAGTATCATCAAATCTCAACATTGAAAGAAAAACTGTAGAGTCCAGCCCCTCTGTCAGAACTTCACAGGAAAAGGAGTTTCTCATTCCTGCCGACTCAGCCTGTCCTGTGTGGCTGTCCTGAGCCATGAGCTGAACTCCACACCACCACCAGCTCCTGCCCAACTAGGTCTTACTCTTCCTTTTGATTAATTTATATAGCCATTGCTGACTGAATCAGATTTTTAAAAGGCACTATAATAATTAACCTGAATCTAAAGAAATGCAAGATGCGATGAAACTGAATATCTAAGCTGTTTCCTTTTCTAGGCTAAAATTTAAAGGCCTGATGCCTAACCTTTTCCTCCTCTCCTGCAATTGGCTAAAGTAAATATGCACATTTATCTCATTTAACCTGCCTTAGAAGTGCTTTTTCATTCCCAGGTTTTTTTTTTTTTTTTTTTTTTGAGAGCTAAAAGCACTGTTGTCACATAAAACTGCTTTCTGCACAGCACTGGAACCATACCACTTCCATAAAGTTCACCAGAACTCACCTTGACAACCACTGGGATCATCAAGCATTAAGAAAACAGGGGAGTTTTTTTGTTTTCAAAAGCCAATGGGCTAGAAGTTGAGTTTTATAGCCCAGATCTGAGAGGTAAGATCTGTCCCTCCTGGAAGTGACCTCTAGGCCCTTGATGCGAGATTGTGTCTGAAGTCACAATATCTTATCTCTTCTCTTCCCTGCTCTACGTCTCCTTTCCTATCATTTCCGTATTCCTACAGTCCTTCATTTCATTTCTTGAAATATTTTTAAAAGACTGCTTTTCTGAAAACCATGTTCCAATTTAGCTGCTGGACAGAGAAAGGATGCAGGAATCTCTTCTGGCCAGCAGAGGGCGCACTTGCCCTAGACCATCAGTCACCTCCTGGGGCTTTCTTAGGACTTTATTCAATTTGTGACTGGAGTGCGAAGCTAGGGTCTGCCACTGATGACCCGGAAGAGGATTAAGTGTTTCAAGTGGCATTTCATCTGTAACTCAACTCTACTGAAATCTAAAAGGTACATTTCCCTCCTGAAAACAGTTAAAGTGTGGTAGGGCTCTCGGCAAAAAGCTACAGCCTCCGTCTACTTCCACTTGCCCAGACAAAGGTTGATCCTATGGTTGGACGGCAGTGAGTAAATGTTGATTTTAAACAACTAGTGAGTCAACTCCCCTGGCCACGTTGCTGTTTCTTTGGAAAGAAGGGAAGTGAATTTTACGAGGCACCATATGTTCACCTGTAGCACAGCACTTCACTAAATGGCATTTTGGAGAAAATACTTAGTCTTCAACACACACCTGTATAGAAAAGATGAGCCTCATTCCTTCCGATCTGACCACAGCTTTACCTCAAGTCCAGTCAGAGAACGGTGAATCTGCTTCTCCTCGCCCACTGTACACTGTGTCCCTCTTGGACTAAACAGTTACCACGCATCTGCATTAATGAAAACACAACTGAGAGTCAATATTTAAAAAGACAAAATTAGAAACATTTGCTACCTTTTCCAGACTTCTCCTCGATGGATCTGAAAACATCACAAGTGGATGTTTCTTCAAATACTCAGACTGAATCCTAACAAACATCTAAAGAGAATGCTGACTCATACATGACTAAGCTGTAGGTTACAGGGAAGACTAAACATTTATTTAGACATTACAGTGTTTATTTTTACAGAGATATGTTGCCACAGATTATTGATTCTGGAAGGTTTGTTAATGCTTACAGTACTATACACATCTTAGTCTAGTCTCACGGGCGTCTTGGGAAAACGCTTCCTTTAGCACCAGATCCAGCCACTGTCACGGGTGGCTGCAGCCTCTGATCGCACGGCCCTGGCCCTTCTCTTGCAGTCACTGTGGACAGTGTGCCTAGGAGTCCTCCTTCCACGGGCTTCTCTGTGGGCCTTCTGCAGGGGCCCAGGCAGCGGCGGAGGGTCTAAGGGACGGGCTGCCTCCTCAGTCTGTGCTGCTCTTTCCCGGTTGACTCCTGTTCCGTTGCGGCTTCTTTGCTTCCCACCTCAGACCTCAGTGGGGAGGATTCCCTATGTCTCTCCAGAATTATAAAAACATATATACATTTATTTACAAGTGCATAAATATATAAATATGGCTATTATAGAAAAATAAATACCAATTTTCTCTCTTTTTTAAAGAAACAACAATATATAGTGTCTTTCTGGGATATCAGCTTCTGCCTAAATTGTAGGAGGTGGTATTTCAAAAGACGTGAACCGGTGGGCTGGGGGAGAGCCGCATCCCAAGTTCCTGCCCTACGTAGGCCCCCACGGGGTGCTGGGGACACCAGTCTCCTCTCCCCGCAGGGCAGGAGTCAGGACTGGCCACCTCTTCAACCGGTACGAGGCCCAAGCAGCACCGGGACCCTGAGGGGAGAGAAAAGTGGGAAACGTTAGAATCCAGACTGACCAGGAACTAGTGCTCAGCAGTACTGGGTCACCCTCTCTCTGGGCTCTCTCTGGGAGCTGGTTACTGGCTTTAGAGGAAGGACAGAGACCTACAACCACAAAAAGGACAATTACACTCCCTCTAAGTATGGGCCACTTCTTACCCACGTCCCACCTGCACATTTCAGTGGTGAAAGCGTGGAGACCCTCATGCATCTACCCTATAACCAGGGGCAGATGACGTCAGCTGAGCCCAGGAACCGTGCAAGAAAGTTCTGCTTTCTCCAGGTGTGGGCTGCTAGTACACCCTTCTGCTATGCTTTCTGGCCATGATCATCTCACTCACAACTCATGCCCCCCGATGGAGGGAGTCCCGTGTAGATGCTACTGGGGTCTGGCTCTAGGAGGTACCTGTCTTAGAATTTCATCTCCCAGGGTCTGGGAGCTGCATGTGACCTGGGAGCCACACCGTGGAGGCTATAAGAAACTGCAGCTAATTCTCTGAACCAGCCTGTGCCCAACCAGGTATCAAAAAGATGGGCACAAAGAAGGACAGTGGGCTGGGCACGCTGTGCTTCGAGTCCCTTGGAGGGAAAGTTCTCTGGAAGCACAGAGTTCTGATGATGTGAGAACCTGGCTTAATGATGGATGCAACCTCATTCCTTAATTAAGAGACAAGACCCAACAAAGCAAGGTACTTCGGAGTGATTAGAGAGTGCCTCTTAGTGTGATGAGAGGCGGTGGGAATTGGTGAGTGGCCTTGAGATGCTGAGACCAAAAGGGCTTCTTTCCCTGAAATGGAGAAGTGCCCGTTCTCTCAGCCTTTGAGGACAGAGCTTGCCATGTTGGACCCACCTGACACTCCCTGCAGATGTGCTGGGCCTTCAGCAGGGAAGGAGGTGGCCAGCTCCCCTTTGCACCCCCATCTCGGATATACAAGCTGTGGACGGTCTTTACCAGACACCGCCTTCAGGGACTGTTCTCGCCCCGCCTGCACGTCACTCCCGGGTCGTGGACGCCTACACCTCACCTCATCCCCAGCTTGTTCAACCGCCCGCCCTGCCCTCAGCACTGACCTGGGTGAGAAAGAGGGTCCCACGTGGCTTCCAGCCCAGGACCCTGGGGTACACGCCTCATGCCGGGCTGGCCCGTGGCTGCTGGCTGCCCCTGGAGGTGGTGGCAGTCCTGCTGAGCCTGGAGCAGCTGGCAAGCTGAGTCATCGGGCAGCGTGTATAAGAGCGAGCCCTCGTCCGGGTTCGACTTGGGAGCCCTGCATGCACAAAACCAGGCGGAGGGGTGAGGCAGGGGCAGCGTGGGCCTGGATCCCACTGCCCTGGATACTCCCGTCTGGGGCAGCAGAGCTGGGCAGGGCTCAGGCGGGGCAGGGGCTGCTCCCCTTTGGACATCAAGAGGTGCCACACCATCGCTTCCACAGGCAATTCTAGTCTACTTCCATGTGACTCCACGCGCGTCCTGAGTACATGAGAGGACGTGGGGCCTACGGGCAGAGCCAGCTGGGTGGGGCTGCTCTGGCCTGAGAAGCGAGGGAGGAATTGCTGAGCAGAAAAGGCATCATAACTGCAAACACAACAACTAACCCCCTTAGGCTAAGAGTCCAGGGGAGGGCTTCCCTTGGTGGAGCAGTGGTTGAGAGTCCGCCTGCCGATGCAGGGGACACGGGTTCGTGCCCTGGTCCGGGAAGATCCCACATGCCGCGGAGCGACTGGGCCCGTGAACCATGGCCGCTGAGCCTGCGCGTCCCGCGTCCGGAGCCTGTGCTCCGCAACGGGAGAGGCCACAGCAGTGAGAGGCCCGCGTACCGAGGGGAAAAAAAAAAAAAAAGAGTCCAGGGGAGCAGTTTGTCAGATGAGGGGATCGTGAGTGAAGCACTTGTGCTCACCTCTCAGTGATCCATGCTGGGTTTGAGGAACTAGTGAGAGAGCGAGCGCTGGGGCTCAGGGGTGGAAGGCAGGGAGGGGCCTGGGTACCTGGGAATCTGGTGACTTGGGGGGTCACGTCCACTGCCAAGAACGGTCTGCCTCAGCGTGCTGTCGGTGTCATCCTGCTGCTCAAACGAGGAACGAGAAGGTCACATCAGAGAGTCCAGGTAACTTCCCCATTCGTTGTTCAGCAGGCCCAGCAGCCCGGGATTAGAGGCTAGAAGGGAGGGAGCCTCAGGAGGTGGCCCGGCCACGCCCTCCATGGTGACCCGTCCCTGCGTGCCCACACTCCCAGAACTACGTTACCTGCTGAAGCTCCCCTGGGCGGCGCTGCTGAGGCTTCACGCCTGGGTAGCCCATGGCAGCTGCAGGGCAGGCCGTGTTCACATGTACTCCATTGGTACAGGCCCGTCCGCTGGTGCCACTGAGGTAGGGCTGCCCATTGGCTCGGTGGCCTGGGAGCCCTCCCAGTGGTACCATAGTGTATTGGCAGGAGGAGGGCAGAAGGGCACTTCGAGGAAAACCCAGGTCTGTTGTATGTTCTGGAAGAACGGAAGGATAGAGCTACGCTTAGGTCAAGGAGGCCTGGGGCAGCTTGAAAAAGTCCCACGTGAATCTCAGAAAACTCCTGAGGACTTAAGGTCAAATGAGGTAGGCGGGGAGTTGACATCGCGCCAGGGTAGAGAATATTCTTTCTCTCGGAAAATTCTTCCTGTCTCCCACTTCTTCCTAACATCTAGATTTTTTTTTTTTTTTTGCAGTAGGGAGAGGAGACACAGGACCAGGATTTGGGAGAATGAAGTGGCAAGTTAACACAAGGAACAATATTTAAATGAAGCAAGTTGACCAGATGTGTTACCGTCTGAAGCAGAAATCAGTGGATAAATCAGATTAACCTAGGATTAGGGGGAAAGCTCGAGGGAGCCACAGACCTAGAGAGGCGGGAAGAGGCAGGGTCAACTGAAAGTATGAGTACGTGGTCAGAGCTTGAGACAGTAAAAGAAAACAGAGCCAGCTAAGTACTGAGCTCCAGGGATGCAGAGAACACAGACCGACTCCCACTTCATCCTCTCCATCTGCCAACGTCTATGAGACGAAGGGAAGGCCCCATCTGTGAGCGATCTCCGACTCTCTCCAAGCCCTCTGGGGGACCCACCAGGAACTTGAGCTCCCATGTGTGAAGCAGGGCGCCTGGGATCCTGCCCTGGGCAGAGGCCTCCTTAGGGACTGGGAGACCCCTCCTCCCCTTACCCCCACCCCAGGCTCCTTCCCCTTGGTGTTGAGGATGGTCATTCACTCACTTTGCTTAGACCAGGCCCTCCACAAGCAGAAGGGGATGAAGGCAACGATGATGAGGACGATGGAGCCCAGGACGACCCCGACGATCAGGTAGGGCAGGTCGCTGGAGCGGGCCACCATGGCCCCTGTGCCCACCGGCCGCTCTATGGTTTCATGGGGTGGTAGCTGTGGCGGGGCCAGAGTTGGGGGTGGGAGTCGACCAGGCTGACCAGAAGACTTCCGGGCTGTTAATTGGGACAAAACTCACTTCAGCCTCTATTTCTTTGACATTTCTTTCATGAAAAATAGGAAAACAATATCCTGATTCCATGGGTGTGAGAAACGGGGTCAAACTTGTAAGACAGGGCCTTCGGTGGATGACTGTGGTGTCCAAGCTCAGCGTGAAACTGACCTCTAAGGTGAAATTGGGTGTCGCTGAAGACACCTGAGCCTTATACTTCAAAAAACACCCTGAGATATTTGTGGACCAAGCACTAGGGGCAGACTGGGTCTTTGGGGGCAGAAGTGGTATAGGGGTTTTCTAGAAGCATAGCTGGGGAACTTCTGGAAGAAAATATAAGAAGTACCTGAAAGCAGAAAGAACTGGGAATGGAAGAACTTCCCCGTGAATCTGCTATTCCTGGGTGCACCGAGAGATGTGAAGTCCTAGGTCTGAGCTGGGGTGCAGAGCAGGGAGACGGGGTTCGGGGCTCACTAGGACTGACAGTGCTAGAGAAATGCCAATCCAAAAGTTTACGAGGTGGCAACCTCGGCATCTGGCTTTTGCTGTTATCAGGATGTATCTGACATCGTTAACTCCTTTTCGCAGCCGTCCTCTCCCATGACTTTCTGATACTACAGTCTTCTGGGTTTCCCGTAACCTCTCTGCCGCTGCTGCTTACATTTCTCTCTTCCTGCCCTTTTCTTCCTGTCTTTGCCTCAGACACTGAGAAGTCTTCTAGTCCCTCTCAGACTACACTCTGTCTTCTTCTTCCCTCTATGCCTGTGATTTCAGCCTACATCCCAGTGACCGCCAAATACCCTTACCCAGGGTCCTCCCTGGGCAGGAGACCTGCTTCCCTCACGGGACACTTGCATTTCAACGTCTCAGAAGAATCAGACTCAGGTACGCCTCCAAGTGGTTCACGTTGTTCCTTTCTTGTGGAAGCGAGTTCCCTGCTGGCTTTTCCCCTTTTCGATAGATGGCACGACCACCTGTGTGGTTCTTCAAGTTCAAAACTTCAAGGTTTCTGCTGAACTCCTTTCACTCTCTCCCAGCCTCAACACACTATCAGTCCCTGGTCCTCCCTACGCTCCCTCACAAAAGAGGCTCAAACCCACCCCTTCTCTTCACCTTTCCTTCGCGGCCCCGGTTCTCTCCCCTCAGCCCATTCCTGCATAGTCACCAGTGACCCTTCCTGACAAACAAATCCAACGACGACCCTTCTCCACCTCACAGCCCACAGGGTCCCTGATGCCCGTGGCCTCTTCCCTGAGCACTGCCCTCTCTCGTCCTTCCAGTGCCACATACTCCCGCCATGTGGAGCTACGTGAAGGCTTGTCCTATGCCCCAGGCCACTGCCTCCACCCTGCTGAAGGTTCAGTCCTTCCAGAAGACCAATGTGAAGGCTGTGTGAAGTCTCTGTTCTTTGCCCCGGGCACTCTGCGTGTCCCCTGACACAGGAATGCTGGCTGTGTGTGCATCTGCCCCTTCACTGTATGTGACAGAAGAGGGCAGGAAGGGCACACGGGAGACAGAATGTTGCCGTGACAGGAAAATGGATCGTTTTCTTGGCTCTATCCCTGTTCCTCTGGGATCTTCTCCTGATTACATTTTTTTGCAATACACCTTTCAGTATTTGCAAAATGGAAATGATATCTATCCACTTGACCGATGTGCAAAAATCAAGTTATTATATGAATGTATTTAACGTGTTTTAGTGCAGGGAAAGAGTCTGGGCTTGTAGTTGGACAAACTTGGCCCAAAGTGTGCTCCACCGCTAACCAGCTGTGTGACCTTGGTCAAGGTATAACATGTCCTGATGCTCAGTTTCTTTCTTTTCCCGTGGGGTTGTAGTTAAATTAAGTAAACTAACCAATGTGAGTACCAAATGTTACTGTAGGAATAAAGTGTTTATAGAAAGCTCCCAACTTAAGAGTGGGTTCTAACGCATGAGTTCACGTGTGGGTTAATTCCCAAGCTCCATGAGACCGTCATGATGGCAGCCCACTCGTACTTAATACGGAGCACAGGCAGAGGAAGAGAAGGGTTAAGATGACAAAGTTTGGGGATACTTGGAAAATAAGGAGTCATTCTGGAGAAGAGATACCCAGCATGGCACACAGAGCAGTGACGTTGCCCTAGTCTGCTGGGGGGAGAGCAAGAGGAGATCAGAGAACCCAGAGAGATCACCTTTGGTTTCACAGATCATCACGTTGCTGAACTCACTCTCCCCTCCTTCGTTGAAGCACTGCATCTTAATGTCATAGGAGGTCTCCGGCTGCAGGTGGCTGATGGAGTGCCAGTATCTATCCCCTGGGAAAGACAGAGAGAGAGTCAGCGTGATGATTATGCATGTGGCTTGCTTGGCCCCCACTGGAGGCAATGTTCTAGGTGCCCACCATGTTCCTGTTGTCCCATCACCATGGAACGAAGCATGTGGGTTTATGAACTCAATGACCCCAAGTGTGTCCAGAAAAAGCCAACGATGTGGGGCAGGCCAGCCCACGTTTTCTACTTTCACCAACTCCTAGAGCCCCTTGCCAACAGAGGAAACTATCTCACACACGTGTTTCTTACCTTCCACCATATCCTTCTTGTAGTCACTATCATTGTCACTGTCCGTGGGTCGGTAATAGATATAAAAGCCATGGATTGGGGTGTTGTTGTTACTTGCTGGAATATACTACAGGGAAGAAAGAAGAAACAAGTTGACAATGGAGCAGAGAAATCATTGTGTGATCAAAACCACTGGGGGATGGAAATTTTACCCTGGCCTAGAGTTTAAAACTCACTGGAGACCCCGACCAGGGGTTGGGCCTGGGCCTTCAGGGTGGGGACATAAAGTCCAGGATGCTGGAACACCAGAGAATTCCCGGGCCCAGGGAATATTAATTGGCATGCATGTTCCTAAAGGTATCCATATCAACACCAAGACCCGACCCCACACAACTGCCTGCAGGCTCCAGTGCCAAACACCTCACACCAAACAACCAGCAAGACAGGAACACAGGCCCACCCATCAGTAGACAGGCTGCCGAAAGTTGTACTAAGTTCACAGACACCCCAAAACATACCATCTGATGCAGCCCTGCCCATCAAGAGGGAAAAGACTCAACTCCACCCAACAGAGCACGGGCACCAGGTACTCCCACCAGGAACCCTGCACAAGCCCCTGGACCAACCTCACCCAGCAGGGGGCAGTCAACAGAAACAAGAAGAACTACGACCCTGCAGCCTGCAGAAAGAAGACCATAAACAAAGTAGGTTAGACAAAACGAAATGACAGAGAAATACTCTGCAGACCAAGGAGCAAGGTAAACTCCCACAAGACCAAATAAATGAAGAGGAAATAGGCAAGCTGTCTGAAAAAGAATTCAGAGCAATGATAATAAAGATGATCCAAGATCTAGGAAATAGAATGGGGAAAATACAAGAAACATTTAACAAGGACCTGCAAGAACTAAAGAAGAAACAAACAGTGATGAACCACACAATAACTGAAATGAAAAATACATATGAAGCAATCAACAGCAGAATAACCAAGGCAGAAGAATGAATAAGTGAGTTGGAAGATACAATGGTGGAGTTAACTGCCAAGGAACAGAAGAAAGAAAAAAGAATGAAAAGAATTGAGGACAGTCTAACAGACCTCTGGGACAACATCGAACACACCAACATTCGAATTATAGGGGTCCCAGAAGAAGACGAGGAAGGGAAACGGCCGAGAAAATATTCGAAGAGATTATAGTTGAAAACTTCCCTAACATGGGAGAAGAAATAGTCAACCAAGTCTAGGAAGCACAGAGTTCCATACAGGATAAACCCAAGGAGAAACACGCCGAGACACATGTTAATCAAACTAACAAAAATTAAATACAAAGAAAAAATATTAAAAGCAGCAAGGGAAAAGCAACAAATAACCTACAAGGGAATCCCCATAAGGTTATCAGCTGATTTTTCAGCAGAAGATTTGCAGGCCAGAAGGGAATGGCAGGACATATTTAAAGTGATGAAAGGGAAAAACGTACAACCAAGATTACTCTACCCAGCAAGGATCTCATTCAGATTCGATGGAGAAATCAAAAGCTTTACAGACAAGCAAAAGCTAAGAGAATTCAGCACCACCAAACCAGCTCTACAACAAATGCTAAGGAACTTCTCTGGGAGGGAAACACAAGAAAAGAAAAAGACCTACAAGAATAAACCCAAAACAATTAAGAAAATGGGAATAGGAACATACATATCTATAATTACCTTAAATGTAAATGGATTAAATGCCCCAACCAAAAGACAGACTGGCCGAATAGATACAAAAACAAGATCTATATATATGCTGTCTGCAAGAGACCCACTTCAGACCTAGTGACACATACAGACTGAAAGTGAGGGGATGGAAAAGGATATTCCATGCAAATGGGAATCAAAAAAGCTGGAGTAGCAATACTCATGTCAAACAAGATAGACTTTAAAATAAAGACTACTACAAGAGACAAGGAAGGACACTACATAATGATCAAAGGATCAATCCAAGGAGAAGATATAACAATTGTAAATACCTATGCTCCCAACATAGGAGCACCTCAATACATAAGGCAAATGCTAACAGCCATAAAAGGAGAAATCGACAGTAACACAATAATAGTGGGGGACTTTAACCCTCCACTTACACCAATGGACAGATCATACAAAATGAAAATAAATAGGGAAACACAAGCTTTAAATGACACATTAGACAAGATGGGCTTAACTGATATTTATAGGACATTCCACCCGAAAGTGGCAGAATACACTTTCTTCTCAAGTGCTCATGGAACATTCTCCAGGATAGATCACATCTTGGGTCACCAATCAAGCCTCAGTAAATTTAAGAAAACTGAAATCATAGTCAGCATCTTTTCCAACCACAATGCTCTGAGATTAGAAATCAATTATGAGAAAAAACCTAAAAAATACAAACACATGGAGGCTAAACAATACACTACTAAATAACCAAGAGATCACTGAAGAAATCAAAGAGGAAATCAAAAAATACCTAGAAACAAATGACAATGAAAAGGCGATGACCCAAAATCTATGGGATGCAGCAAAAGCTGTTCTAAGAGGGAAGTTTATAGCAATACAGTCTTACCTCAAGCAGCAAGAAACATCTCAAATAAACAACCTAACCTTACACCTAAAGCAACTAGAGAAAGAAGAACAAACAAAACCCAAAGTTAGTAGAAGGAAAGAAATCATAAAGCTCAGATCAGAAATAAATGAAAAAGAAGTGAAGGAAACGATAGCAAAGATCGATAAAACTAGAAGCTGGTTCTTTGAGAAGATAAACAAAATTGATAAACCTTTAGCCAGACTCATCAAGAAAAAAAGGGAGAGGACTCAAATCGGTAAAATTAGAAATGAAAAGGAGAAGTTACAACTGACACCATAGAAATACAAAGAATCATAAGAGAGTACTACAAGCAACTATATGCCAATAAAATGGACAACCTGGATGAAATGGACAAATTCTTAGAAAAGTGCAACCTTCCAAGACTGAACCAAGAAGAAACAGAAAATATGAACAGACCAATCACGAGTAATAAAATTGAAACTGTGATTAAAAACCTTCCAACAAGCAAAAGTTCAGGACCAGATGGCTTCACAGGTGAATTCCATAAGACATTTAAAGGAAGAGTTAACACCTATCCTTCTCAAACTCTTCCAAAAAATTGCAGAGGATGGAACACTCCCAAACTCATTCTATGAGACTACCATCATCCATCCTGATACCAAAATCAGACAAAGATATCACAAAACAAGAAAACTACAGGCCAGTATCACGATGAACACAGACGCAAAAATCCTCAACAAAATACTAGTGAACAGAATCTGACAGCACATTAAAAGGATCATACACCATGATCAAATGGGGTTTATCCCAGGGATGCAAGGATTCTCCAATATATGCAAATCAATCAGTGTGCTACACCACATAATTAAATTAAAGAATAAAAACCATATGATCATCTCAATAGATGCAGAAAGCGCTTTCAACAAAATTGAGTACTGATTTATGATTAAAAAAACTCTCCAGAAAGTGGGTATAGAGGGAACCTACCTCAACATAATAAAGGCCATATATGACAATCCCACAGTAAACATTATTCTCAATGGTGAAAAGTTGAAAGCATTTCCTCTAAGATCAGGAACAAGACAAGGGTGTCCACTCTCACCACTATTATTCAACATAGTTTTGGAAGTCCTAGCCAAGGCAATCAGAGAAGAAAAAGAAATAAAAGAATCCAAATTGGAAAAGAAGAAGTAAAACGGTCACTGTTTGCAGATGACATGATACTATACATAGAAAATCCTAAAGATGCCACCAGAGAACTACTAGAGCTAATCAATGAATTTGGTAAAGTTGCAGGATACAAAATTAATACACAGAAATCTCTTGCATTCCTATACACTAACAATGCAAAGGCAGAAAGAGAAATTAAGGAAACAATCCCATTTACCACTGCAGCAAAAAGAATAAAATACCTAGGAATAAACCTACCTAAGGAGGCAAAAGACCTGTACTCAGAGAACTATAAAACACTGATGAAAGAAATCAAAGATGACATAAACAGATGGAGAGATATACCATGTTCTTGGATTGGAAGAATCAATATTGTGAAAATGACTCTACTACCCAAAGCAATCTAGAGATTCAGCACAATCCCTATCAAATTACCAGTGGCATTTTTTATAGAACTAGAACAAAAAATTTTACAATTTGTTAGGAAATACAAAATACCCCGAATAGCCAAAGCAATCTTAAGAACAGTGAAGCTGGAGGAATCAGGCTCCCTGACTTCAGACTATACTACAAAGCTACGGTATTCAAGTACTGGCACAAAAACAGAAATATAGATCAATGGAACGGGACAGAAAGCCCAGAGATAAACCCATGCACCTATGCTCACCTAATCTATGACAAAGGAGGTAAGAATATACAATGGAGAAAAGACAGCCTCTTCAATAAGCGGTGCTAGGAAAACTGGACAGCTACATGTAAGAGAATGAAATTAGAACATTCCCTAACACCATACACAAAAATAAACTCAAAATGGATTAAAAACCTAAATGTAAGACCAGACACTATAAAACCCTTAGAGGAAAATATAGGCAGAACACTCTATGACATAAATCACAGCAAGATCCTTTTTGACCCACCTCCTAGAGAAATGGAAATAAAAACAAAAATAAACAAATGGGACCTAATGAAACTTCAAAGCTTTTGCACAGCAAAGGAAACCATAAACAAGACCAAAAGACAACCCTCAGAATGGGAGAAAATATTTGCAAACGAAGCAACTGACAAAGGATTAATCTCCAAAATATACAAGCAGCTCATACAGCTCAATAACAAAAAAACAAACAACCCATCCAAAAATGGGCAGAAGACCTAAATAGACATTTCTCCAAAGGAGACATACAGATGGCCAACAAACACATGAAACGATGCTCAACATCACTAATTATTAGGGAAATGCAAATCAAAACTACAATGAGGTATCACCTTACACTGGTCAGAATGGCTGATTCTCAATAGAAATAGAGACATAGATGTAGAGAACAAATGTATGGATACCACGGGGGAAAGGGGTGGGAGGGAGGAATTGGGAGATTGGGACTGACACATATACATTATTGATACTATGTATAAAATAGACAACTGATGGGAACATATTGTACAGCACAGGGAACTCTACCTAATGCACTGTGGTAACCTAAATGGGAGGGAAGTCCAAAAGGGAGGGGATATCTTTGTGTGTATGGCTGATTCGTTTTGTTGTGCAGTGGAGGCTAACACAACATTGTAAAGCAACCATACTCCAATAAAAATTAGTAAAAAATTCACTGGAGACCCTGACAAACATTTCTGATGATCTCCCCAAGGCTCTCTGGACAGTGCTGTGGCGATCACTCATTATTTTATTTAGCCTAGGAGTCCCTAACTTTTGGAGACAAGAAACAAATGGTCATTTCTTCAAAGACTTAAGTCCCGTCTGAAGTTTCCTGGGTATTGTGAGGTTGAGTCCCTCTGGCCCAATTCCCAGGTACGAAGGTGGAGGAACACTTAAAGGGGTAGCAGCCTAGGATGAGCCAAGGGAGAAAGGTGATTCCTTCCTGCCCGGGCTGCAGCGTCCAGCTCCCACCTAACATGGAGCTCAGCACCGTCTTCCGCTGCTGGCTGCGCCCGGCCACTTACCATCCACTTGAGCATGATGGTGGTCTCGTTGACGGCATCGGTGAAGGTGATGTAAGGGCCTGCCACGGGCCTCTCGTACACACGGCTGCTGTAGCCTGACACAGCATAGGGCCGGGAGGGGGCGCTGGGCTCGCTCTCCCCCAGCATGTTCAGAGCCCGGACTCGGAACTTGTAGGAGGTGCCTGGGGAGAGACACTCACTGAACCTGGGGGCTGGGAGACACCATCTCCCTCCCCTTCAGCCCATCCAGGTTCAGAACCTGGAGGGATCTTTTGGGCAGCCCTTCCCCAAAAGCAAGCCCCAAAGGACTTAAGCACTCCTACCCTCATTAGAAAGGAGCCACACAGAGAAAAGGGAACCCTCTTGCACTGTTGGTGGGAATATAAATTGGTATAACTGCTATGGAGAACAGTATGGAGGTTCCTTAAAAAACTAAAAATAGAGCTATACCATATGATCCTGCAATCCCACTCCTGGGCATATATCCAGAGAAAACCATGGTCCGAAAGGATACATGCACCCAATGTTCACTGCAGCACTGGTTACAATAGCCAAGATGTGGAAGCAACCTAAATGCCCATTGACAGAGGAATGGATAAAGAAGATGTGGTACTTATATACAATGGAATATTACTCAGCCATAAAAAAGAATGAAATAGTGCCATTTGCCCCAACGTGGATGGACCTAGAGATTGCCATACTAAGTGAAGTTAAGTCAGAGAAAGACAAATATCATATGGTATCCCTTATATGTGGATAAAAAAAAAAAAAGATACAAATGAACTTACTTACAAAACAGAAACAGACTGACAAGGGGGGGAAGGGTGGGGCGGGGGAGGGATAGTTAGGGAGTTTGGGATTGACGTGTACACACTGCTGTATTTAAAATGGATAACCAACAAGGACCTACTGTATAGCACAGGGAACTCGGCTCAATGTTATGTGGCAGCCTGGATGGGAGGGGAGTCTGAGGGAGAATGGAAAGATGTATATGTATGGCTGAGTCACTTTGCTGTGCACCTGAAACTATCACTACATTGTTAATTGGCTATACTCCAATATAAAATAAAAAGTTTAAAAAAAAATATTATGTAACCTGAACGGGAAAAGAATCTGAAAAAGGATATAACTGTGCTGTACACCTGAAACTAACAAACCATTGTTAATCAACTCTACTCCAATATAAAATAAAAAGTTAAAAAAAAAAAAAAAGGACGCACCACACAGGAGGTGGCTTGGGACCAATTATGAAGAGAGGGAGGGAGAAGGAAGGCCTTGTGGGACTGAGGTAACACAACCAAGAGTGGCCACAGGAGCCTGGTGGTGGGTGGACGACAAGCAGAGAGAAGACCCCCCCAAAGCTTCCCTTCTCCTCCAGGGGGCCGGGGGCAGCTGGGGGACCACGGAGGGCAGTGGCCAGGGCCCTACCTTTCTCTAGGCCTGTGATCTCCACCGAGAGCCGGGAGGGAGGGATGGCGCTGGTGGCCAGAATCCAGTCCCCCACTTTCTTCAGCTTCTTGTACTCCACTCGGAAGGACTGGATGGGGAAGCCGCCGTTCCCACGCGGAATCCAGGTCACATACACTGAGGTCTCAGAGGCCATGGAGATAGTGGGCCTGTCTGGAGCTTCTGGGGCTGCAGGAGACCATACCCAAGGGAGGAAGGAAGTGGGAGGAAAGGACATGATGAGAAGATAGTTGCAATGTGACTAGACCTGGCCTGTTCCTGATGGGGGCCAGCTTCACCCCACAGCCCTCACGCCCTGGTGGCCACATCAGATCTCCCTATGGCTCTCTGGGTCACTCTCTCCTGGGAGGAGCCCTTGAAAAGCTCCAATCCATATCGCCTCGCTGTGGTTAACTGGGGAGAGGCCAGGAAAATGTCACAAGGACTCCGGGACTCAAGACTGCATTCAACCTGCAGCAGTGAGCCTTCTGAGGCGGTGGACCTGGTTCCAGTTCTGACTGCTCGACACTCCCGCCCTCGGGGCTGCCGGGGGCTTACGGGACAGGCGGCCGTGGTCCGGCTGGCTGCTGCTCTGGGGGCTGGCTCCAGGGTCATCTCTCTGGATCTGCTGCTCTTTGCTGGCCACGATCTCAGGTTTGGGCCGCCGTCCTGGGTAGAAATGGGTTGAGATCAGCACGAGAGGGAGTGTGCATTAGGTCTCTCTTTCCACACAGTCCTTTCCGCCTGAAGCTCTGCCAGGGGGTCTGACAAGACCATGGAAATAATAGAGGACATTGGAAGTGTGGTCTGAGTTCCAGCTCTGCCCGACAGTCGTGAGATTGCACGTGGCCCCCGAGTGTGAAAGGGGCAAAGGGATGCCAGAGGCCAGCTGGTGCCTGTCCTGATACGAGGTGGGACCTCAGCCTAGGCATGCAGACCGGAGGGAGGCAGGAGCTGAAAGGAAGATGAAGTTCAAGGTGAAAAGTTGGGGCAAGGTGAGCAGGACGCCCACCTGGCCTGGTAGGACCGCTCAGGCCCATGGAAGCCCCAAGCTGGGGGCAACACTGGACCCTTACCAGTTCGGAAGGTGACCATGGCCGTCTGGCCTTCGCCTGCACAGTTGTAGGCTGCCATCTCTACTTCATACAAGCTCCCAGGGTCGAGTCTGGTGAGGGTCAGGCGGTGCTGGCTGGCTGGAATGCCAGAGATGGTCCAGTCGTCAGAGGAGTTTGTGACCTGCTGGAGAAGGTGGCTGGTATAAGGACTGGCATCTTGGCCTGGAGCTACAGGTGGGCTGTAGGTTGCAAGGAAAGCAGAACTGAGCCCAAGAGGACAGAAGAAAGGGAGGGAAAATGGGCCAGGTTGGGGGAGAGGTGGCCCCACAGAAGGCAGGCCGTTCCTGCTGGCTCTGGGACATCCATCCTTGCTGGGACAATAAAGTCAGGCTCCCTGACCCCTCATCTAATGATCTCATCAAAACTCTGTGGGGAGGGTCAAAATGCCCAGCCGACATTGCTGAGAGTTTCTCCAAAGACCTTCTCTCTTTCTAAAAACCTCCCTATCGCTTCCCGGCCTTTTGCCTAAGATCAAGTGTAAAAACCTCCCTATTTAACTTTCTTTCTCCTCGATCTATTTAAACCAAACACACACAGTACCTTTAGTTTATAGTCTAATGAGATGATGATGAGAATGATAAAAGCATCATAGAAATGGCCACATTTTTTGAGCGCTTACTAGGTGCTAAGCACACTGTATGCACCATAACATGCCTCCACGACAACAGCCCAAGAGATGGGTGTTAATATTGTTCCCACCTCACAAATGCGGAGACTGAGGTTTAGAGAGATGAGTAATTTGTCTAAGACCACACTGACAGTGAGCACAGAAACCCTGACTTGACTCCAGAGATCAAACTCATCATCGTAACCTACCCTAGAAAGGAAGTCTGGGAGCCAGAAAATCCTGGGTTCAAATCTGGGTTGTGTCTCTTACCACACACACAGGTTACCAGCTGTGTAACCCTGAGCAAGTTCCCTAATCTTTCTGATCCCTAAGCTTTTCTTTTCTAAAATGAAGCAAATAAAACCTCTCAGGTTACTCTGAAGTTTAAATCTGACGATTCACGTGACGTGTCGAACGCTGAAGCTGGCACACAGTAGGTTCCCAACAAGGACATGCCGCGCCCCCTCTTCCTCCGCTCGGTGAGGATTTCATCCTCCTTTTTCTGCTCCTGCCCTCAGGCCTTGCTTAGAACTTAAAAGCCGGGGATGAACGGTAACCATTAGAGATTAATCTTTAATGGCTTCAAATTCCTGGCTCTTTAAAGAAAAAAAAAAAAAAAAGGAGTTCCAGGCTTCCGGACAGGCGTTGCCGAGAGGTTGCTTCATCTCACCCACCCACCTTTCAGGACACAGACTTCACTGCTAACTGTGCACATCTCCGCGAGCCTGCTGGGGCCTGAAGCTGTGGTTTGCTGAAGGAATTAAACAGCTGGTAGGAAAAGCTCTTATCCCCAAGCAGAATATTTCAAAATAGAACAAAACCTACTATTCAAGGGACAGGGATGGTCTGGGCTCATTCATGTCAGGCTTCCAGGACTTGTTCCAAAGGGAGAACTTTTTACAAACTGAGAATCCCCAGTGGTGCTGGAAACCCAAACACAGTAGCCCAGGGTCTGCAGATGCACCAGGAAATGAAAGCTGGCTTCATGCATGTGAAAAAGTGAAAATGAGTTGAATTGACTCCCAGTCTCCAGCAAGAGGGGAGGGGCTGAAAAAAAAACCCCAAATGCTGATTTTTGCTTTCAAAATCCTTTCTTGTGTGATGATCTTGAAGACACGTTAGTCCCTCAAGAATGAAACTGCTTTCAAGACATAATTGTGCCTTGGCAACGTCCACCTAACAGCTCCAAGTGCCCCACGGGCCAGAGGCGAACAGAAGCCAGACCCAGCGGGGCACCATCGTCTCACTTCCCCTGTGCCCCCTTTCTCCCTCTGCCTCCTAGCGCTGGCCTCACTTCCACTGGGCTCAGAAATGAAAATAAGAAATGGAACGGTAATTAGTCACTGTCACGCATACTGAGAGGGTGAATGCGGCCTCAGCCTGGCGTTTCCGGATCACCTCGTGTGGCCTTTGCCAGCCTGCCTCTTGGTGAGGCCGTTTCATGGCCACCTATTGGCCCGAAAAATATTATTCTTGCTCTCATGTTGGTTCCTGCCTCCTGGGGACCACGAGCATTTGGCCCGCCCTGATCTTTGTCTCCAACTCTGCAGATGGAGGTGTCCAGTTACACGGGGAAGTGAGGATTAGGACCAGCCCTGCCCATAACCTGGGTTGAACAACACGGCTTTTTGTTAAAAACTCATCCACCCCCTTTGCTGGCTGCCTATGAAGAGGCCAGCAGGCCGAGGGTTAATTAGAAACTGCCCCCTCTCGACCCCCACCTAGGAGGCGGCTTTGCCTTAGGTGCCTCTGTGGACCTGTCCTGGCCGGAGGTCTCCTCGGAGAGCGTGTTAAGAGGAAGACCAGAACAACGGGGCTGTCGGGGTCCGGAGCAGGGGCACAGCTTCTGCACAGGCGGCACCTTTCACTGAGTTTCGCTGGTTTTGTTTCTTTTTGGAGACGGAGGCAAGTTGATAAATGCTTTTCGTTCCGCATTCCTATATTTTCCGTATTTTCTACCAAGTGCACATGGTACTTTTGTTAGCAACAACTAAAGAGATGCATAATAAAACCTGGCATTTATAATACATTATTACTTATCAAATAAGATTTAAAAAATCCATTAAGAATAATTTTCTACTGTCTAATGCCCTTAGGAAAAGAACAGCATGCACCTGGGATAAACAGAAATGTTTTCAAGGATATTTTCTTAAGGGGAATTTCATGTCCTTCTCCCCTGAGGGGTCACAGCAGGTGAGAGTGCAGCCTTGAACGGGGGTTGCGGGGGGGTGGGGTGGGGTGGCAGCCCGGGCGCTGCGTCCTGTCTCGGAGGGCAGAGTGTCTAAGAAGGTGGGCCGGATCCCTCCCTGAGAGCTCCCAACACATCCACCTGGACAGACCTCCTCCTGCCAAGGAGAAATAGCTGAGGTCTGAACAACACGATGTGCTTTTAGCTCAAAGGCCTGCTTGTCAAAGCTGAGCCAGGAGGGATCCTGAGAACTGAGGCGGTATTTGGTAGCCCTCAGAGAAAACACTTGCTCACAGATATTTGTTTTCCTGGCTCTGAAGCTAGCTTGCCACACCCGGGTTCCTGCAGATATGCACCAGCAGAGCTTAGATTCAAAACAAAACAAAACATCAACAACGAACGGCAGAGGGGAGGACTGGGGTGGTCATTAGGGAGCCTACGAACTCTCCTCGGGACTAGAGGCTGGTGTGCGAGGCTCAGACCTGGAAGCACACCCACGGCTTCTTCCCGGGCCTCTTAGGGCCCCAGACGCCCATCTCACAACCAGCTTCCTGGGAGATGGTGGGAAAGCACGCCGGAGGGATCAGAAGGTCACGGTCAGCAGCAGATATGACTCATCCAGGCTTCAGGAGCTCAAGGGGAGATGGCGAGCGGGCGGAGGCCCCTGCCCAGCCTCAGCGAGAGGCAGGCGTAATGCCAGACACCATACCTTGCGGTGTTTCACCACATAGTAGAGGATCGGTGCCCAGCCGCTGCCCTCGTGCCGAGGCCGCCACACCAGCTCGTACGAGTCAGTCTTGGAGGTGCGGGGCGAGCTGAGGATGACAGGAGCCTCGGCGGGGGCCGCCTGCCCCTGCTCTCCCAGGCACGGCCAGGGCGCTGGCTGCGCCGACGCCGGCGGCCTCAGGGCCCCTGGGTGGCCCTTCGGCATCTGGGCAGGACTTCCGGGTCCGGGCGGGGGCACAGGAGGTGTGGCAGTGGCCGGCTTAGCATCCCGCCATGGCCTCAGGGTGGTGCCTGGAGGACAGAGCCGGAAGGAGAAGGTAAGGAAGAGCCCCTAGTCCCCTGGCCACCTGCTGAGCTGTTGTCTCCATGGAGAAAACAGGAAGAAGTCAGAGGGAAGGGCTGCCAGGGCAGGAAGAGCCCCTGGCTCAGTATGTGAAGTGACCATCAGCCCCCTGGACACATAGCCGGGCTCCGTGGGGGTAGAGGGCTGTGCCCCAGGCTGGCCAGGAGGGAAAGGCAGCCGGACGCCCCTGCCCGGGCTTCTCGCCGCCGGCTTGTTTTCCTGTGTCTGCACCAGGTGCGTCTGAGCGAACCATCTCAATTTGCTCCTGAGGTGCAGGAGCCTGCGTCCTTTTTCTCACATTCTGTGTGGGTGTGGGGACGTGTCCCCTTCCCTGTGGGATCCACACCATGGGACAGTGTGGGCCTCTCCCTGCTCCACTGCGGGGACCTGGAGGTGCGAACTGTGAATGTAAATACGTCTGAGACTCTCAGAGGCAGGAGGGGCCGCTCCTCCTTCAGGAAGCGTCCACAGACTCCGCCAACACTAGTTTCTGCTGCCCGACCTCCTGCGCAGGAGGTCGGCTCCTGATAAAGATGAGTCAGCATTACTCCTTGCTGTATTTTTCTCCAGTTGATTCTTCGGTAAGTTTTATTTCCTCCCTAGGAAAGGTAGGGTCTCTGCATCCCTCTCATTGCCTAGCCCAGTGCTGAGCAAATAGCAACTGCTCAATCCATGTAGATGTCAACTGAAAGGAATCAAACTAAGAAAGACAGAGGTGCTTTCCTTTGTGCTAGACCAGTGGCTGTCCAGCTGGGTTCCACGGAACTCTCGGAAACCACAGGTTCTGCAAACTAAAAGTTTTTTTTTTTTTAAATACGGTATTTAAATGGGTCACCTGCACTACTGAAAATCTGCACTTCTGACTTATTAGGAAGTCAATGTAAATTTAAACTTACAACTAAAAGCCACTTTTATTTATTTTATATACTGGGGTTTTAAGCTGGATTCCATTTGAGGAAAGGGTTCTATAAACGTTCAGCTGGAATCTCAGACCCTTGGGCTGCACTCACCCGGCCTGGCGGTCCTCAGCTGGACCACAGCGTGGGCGCTCCCGACTTCATTCTCGGCCATGCACTGGTAGACGCCTTCATCCTCGGGCCCTACACTGACCACCCGCAGGGCCCTACGGGACAGTCGGAGGCGCTGGCTGGAGGTGAGGGGCACGGCGTTCCTTAGCCACAGCACGGAGGGCGGGGGGTTCCCTCGCACCTCACAGGTGAGCTTGGCACTCTGGCCCCAAGGGATGACCAGCTGGGACAGCTCCATGGTGACCTCGGGGGGTTCTGCCAGGAAACCAGAGCAGAGGTAAGAAAGGCTGAGCCCTTCCGTCCAGGCCCAGACAGGCTGGGGAGGGGACTGCTGTTGGGCAAGGCTCCCTCCTTCCCCATGATGTTGGTAGAGGAGAGAAAAGGTCCCATGTCTCCTCCATCAGAGTCTTGACAGGGAAGGGCTACCGGGCCCCTACATCCTGGCCCCTGGGATCCAAGGCCTCCTACTCTCTCAGTTCTCCTCCATCACTCACTTGGCACGTGACCTCTCACAAGGCACGTGACCCTGTCTGAGCCTCAGCTTATGAGCTTCTAGAGAGGCTGTGCAGATGAGAGAAGGCCCAGGAAAAGAAGGACTACAGAAGACACTCACCGAACACCTGGACGTTGTAGAGGATGACCGCGGCCCCGGGATCCCCAACCCCGTTGTCAGCCATGCAGCGGTAGGTCCCGGAGTCCTCGTCACTGGTGGTGTCGATGAGGAGGTTGCTCAGCAGGAAGCGTGTCTTGTTGTAGCTGGCGACACTGGACCCATCCTTGGCCCAGGTGACCCTCGGGGGTGGGATCCCACCGGCCACACACTCCAGGATGAGACTCTGGCCTTTGGTGACAACGATGGTCTGGGCCTCTGGTGGGTAGATGATGCGGGCAGCCTCCGCAGTGGAGCCTGGAGGGGCAAGGAGAGGAAGGACAGCGTGTAGGACCAGGACTGGGCGCAGAGGATCCCCTCCGCCCTGCCTCAGGTGGCCCAGCCCCAGGCGGCAGCCTGGAGACTGTGGCTTTGGAATCAAACAGCTCTTCAGGGGCTTATGACCTATGCCAAGTGGGGCAAGATACTAATTCCCTTGGGCTCCCCAAGGTCCTCCTGCAGAGAGCTGTCACGAGGAAGAAGTGAGACAGCAGTGCAGCAGTAGCATCAACACAACACATGCCGGATGCCCCTCCGGCCCCAGCCCCCCTCCGTCAATGAGACCCTCCCCTTACGGCGCACGCGCAGCCTGTCACTGGTGCCCGAGGTTTTCACTTCCTGGGTCACTGGGTTGTAGGCGGCGCACTTGTACATCCCCTCGTCCTCCTGGCTGGCGTTCACAATCTGCAGGTTCCCCGACGGCATGATCAGGTAGTTATCTGAAGAGAGGACAGGGATGAATGTGGGCCCAGACTACTGCACTCAGCAGCTCCCACAAAGGATCGGGGCAGGCAGGGCCCAAGTCAGAAGTTGTATACCTGAACTCCAACAAGCCCAAACTGAAAATGCTATTCTCCCCATAAAACCTCACGCCTAGTGGGGCGGAAGTGTCGGGAGTGACACTAACCAACCAGCTAACAAACTGGCTGGCTGACACCCCACCACCATCCCAAGTTCATACATGGGTCTGTGGAAGAGCATTTTATAACTTTTAAGGGGGCTTGCGTGCCATGGCAAGGAGGCAGGATTTGGGATCTGCCAGACCTGGACTCCAGCTCTGGATCTGCCGCATACTAACTGTGTGATCCTGGGCAAGTCCATTAACCTCTCAGATCCTGTTTCCTCATTTGTAAAACAGCATGACGTGTGCTGCCTCAGAGCCATTTGTAAGGACTGAGAGGCCCGTGCTGCACACGTGGGAGATGAGCTGATCATTCCTGCAAGCCACCAGGAAGGAGGGAATTGACTTTAGAATTTCCCATCAGTCTCTGTCACGGTCACAGCTCTGAGCCATCTCACTGTTGAATTTCTGCAGCCAGGGAGGGATATTCTAAGCCCCAAGCCCCACCCTCTCCATGAATACCACTGAAGCCCTTCCCCCTGCATCGCTGGCCTGCTAGGCTCTGTCTGCTTCTGGACCAGGGGTGCCATGGGGGTGGGGTCCCAGGGCTGAGTTCAGCTTCTTTCCACAGGAGACAGATTCACAGCGACTCACAGTACACTTGGTGACTGGGTTGGTGTTTAGCTTCCTGGCAGGCAAAGCACTGGTCATCAGCTTTGAGCTTCCTGGTGGCCTGCCCTTGGCAATCTGGATGTCCCTGCAGTCTAGGCTCATTGAGTCTGGTACCTGGCTGTCACTGGGCCGCCCCAGGTGTGAGCTGCTTAAGGCAAATGCCAGATGGAAAGGAAAAAGCCTTTGACTCTTGTGGGATGGGCAGGCCTTCTCTAGGGGCTACTGCCAGGCTTCTGCTAGGGACAATAGACATTCATACTCTCCTCAGTCTCCGGTTATTTCTGAGTGGCAGGATTAGGCTTTTTACCCTTAAAAAAAAAGGTTTTTGTATTTTCTATAGTAAACATATACTCCCCTTTCATAACCAGAAAGTTAACAAAGATATTTTAAAATCTCTAGGACATTTAAAAAGGGACACATTTTGAAGTGTCGGGTCCAGCCATGGGGTCTACTTGGCCTTGGGTGCAGGTCAGTTGTGGAAAGAAGCTGACTTGGCCTTGAGAGAGAGCTTCTCTCCCTGCTGGCACTCTGTGGACGAAAGCTTGGTCGCCGCTGGACCAGCTGTCACGTCCACTTAGCAGGAAGCTGTGACTGTTGAGAGGTTGCGTTACCAGCTCTGCTGTGCGGGGGAAGAGCCCCATCTCCCAACAGGGAACCCCACAGCTCCAGGAATGTCTGGTATGTCAGGCAGCCCTCCTGTGTGTGCCTGGTGGCGGGGAGCTTGCACAGGGAGAGTCTCAGCCCTCATCCATGGCAGCAGCTCAGCAGCATCTGCCAGGGCCTCAAAAGATGAAGAGATTCCCCGTGACAGGTTCACGGGACCTCCACAACGGAGGCCAATCCCTTCAGGATCCCGCAGGGCTAAATGTCAGGGCAGAAGACAGCTGACGAGCATGGGGAGGGGCTGCCGGCGTGGCGACGGGGGTTTGGGAAGTGCTGCAGAGACGGCCAGCTTCCCTCCTGGCCCCGGCCGCTGGGCTCCTACTTGTTCGCTCACCTCTGGAGGCCTCCAGCCACTCGTGTTTGACGCTGTATCGGACCTGGGCTTTTGGGTGGCTCTCAGGAAGGTGACAGGCGATGACCGCCGTGTTCCCCTCATCCACTTCAATCACGTGCTGCACGTCTAACTTGAAGTCCTGGAGATCTGTGGAGAGAAGGGAAGGGGCCGGTTGGGCCTCGATGGAGGACAGAGGCAGACAGTGCGACATTTCAGGGTGGGCTTCAGGGTGGTGCCTCAGTGTCTTTGGTCACAATCAACAGCTGCAAGAAGCTCACACACTAGGGGTGCTCTGGGGGCGCTCCGAGTCCTTCCTCCCACCTTTCGGTGTCTAGAGGAGTTTACAGGAGGGAACGTGTGGCCCGCGTCACTGCAAGGGGAGCTCAGCTGGGTGTATATAAGCTGAGGGGGCGGGGTGTAGAGAATTCCATGAAGTGGTGCGGGTATCGCAGACAAGCCTCTTTTGTTACACTGACATGGGGGCAACTTGGCTAGGCCCATCGGCCCCACCGAGCCTGGCTGGAAATGGGTCACAGTCAAGGCACAGATGTCCCGGCACAGCTCATGGAGACTGAAAGGAACAACGATAGAGAATGCTTCTGTCTGTTTTCCAGTTCAATCAAGAATCGCCTTCTCCTCAGACATCCACAGTGAAAAGTGAAAGGCCCGAGATTCTGCTCAATTGCGAACCGTGGTTACAACCAGAAGGCTGATTCCTGCTACCCAGGAGCTACGCAGTCCTCCCCAGTATCCTCGGGGATTGGTTCCAGGTGCCCCACTAAAATCGGCGGATGCTCAAGTCCCTTATACAAAATTGTGCTGGACAACAGTTGCCGTCGGCCTGCCGTATCCTCGGATCTTCCACCTGCAGATTCAGAGAGCCGACTACACGTCATGTCATGGCTAATTCTTCCTCAGGGCTAAGGATGGGGATCTGTGGATGCCTGAAGGATTTTCTAAGGCAAAGAGGGATGTCCCCAGGGTGGCTTAATGGCAGTGGAATGCGGGCGAGCCGAGGGTCCTGACGCCAGGCTGCGGTCTCTCCTGACTTAGCTCAGTGGCAGGAAGACTGGGATTTAAACTGGAGAGGATGGAGATCCATCTGGAACCAAAGCAGGATGTTTCCTAAACAATCCAACGGTCCAAACAACAAAACTCTCTTTGAGCCAAATCACTGCTGTGGTTGAACAAAACGGGACATTTGTGCAACAAAACCGCATTCCAAATTTGGTTTTCAGGATTGTGGCTTAATTTAATTTAAGAGAGGAAATAAAACTAATAGAGAATACGATAAGAGAGATGAAAATATTTACCCAGACACTCTCTCCATAAAGGTACTCAGAAAGCCCTGGAGGCACCATCTCAGTGCCGACCACACCACATTCTGATGCGCAGCGTAACTGCAGTTCACAGCAAGACTCCACCTGCCTGTGCGGTTGGTTCCCAGACAAGGCAAAAGGAGCGGTGGGAATCAGGTTTCTCACAGAAGACGTGAGCTAATTACCAAAAACAAACTGCTGTCACCAGAGGAGAGCTCAGTGATCAAGGCACTCAGTGAGGTCAAGAGGTTTCCCATTTAATGGAACTTTCAAGAAGTTCTTAGTCAAGCCAAGCCAGAGCAGGGGAGGAAAGCCCTTTTATTTCTATGAAAGGATCACTGTCCCCTTGATTCCAATATTCGACTGTGAACTTTTTAGGGGCAGGAACCAAGTCTTCTTCATGTATGTGTCCTCTGAACCTAACCAGTGCCTGGCGCAAGTAGATGCTCAGTGAATGCTGAATGACCGATGAGTGACGATCTTGGAGCTGGGCCACTCAAGTCAGGTACAAGATGCCCGTGCATGTTGCCTGTGAACTCAAATTTCATAGTTGAGTTGGGTCTATAGTATGAGCTCAAGGGCTTAGCACAACAAATTTTCCATGAACCTCTTATCCAAGTGTGGCCAACCTTTATCTAAGTTTGGATATTTTGAAAATAGCATGTTTCTTGAGTGATTACTTCCAAGGTCACAGGAAAAATAGGTGTAATAAATGTGGAATAAGAAATACATGCTGTTGGTCGGGATAAGGTGGCAGAGAAGACCTTGAGCTCACCTCCTCCCACGAGCACACCAAAATCACAACTAACTGCTGAAGAGCCATCAGTAGAAAAGACTGGAACCTACCAAAAAGACATATTCTACATCCAAGAGACAAAGAAGGAACCACAACAAGATGGTAGTAGGGGCACACTCGAGATATAATCAAATTCCATACCCCGAGGTGGGCAACCCACAAACTGGAGAATAATTATATCACAGAAGTTCTCCCACGGGAACAAGAGTTCTGAGCCCCATGTCAGGCTCCCCAGCTTGGGGGTCTGGCATCGAGAGGAGGAGACCCCAGAACATTTGGCTTTGAAGGTCAGTGGGGCTTGATCGCAGGAGCTCCACAGGACTGGGGGAAACAGAGATCCACTCTTAGAGGACACACACAAGGTCTTGTGTGCACTGGGACCCAGGGCAAAAGCAGTGACTTCATAGGAGCCTTGGCCAGACCTACCTGCTGGTCTTGGAGGGTCTCCTGGGGAGGCAGGGGGTGGCTGTGGCTCTTTCTTGGGACGTAAAAGCTGGCGGCGAACGTATCGGGATTACTCATCTGAAGGCTGACATCTTGCTTGGGCCATTAGCACCAAGACCTGACCCCGCCCAACAGCCTGCAGGCTCCAGTGCTGGCACACCTCTGCCAAACGACCAACGGGGCAGGAACACAGTCCCACCCATCAACAGACAGGCTGCTTAAAGACTTCCTGAGCACACAGCCACCTCTAAACACGCTCCTTGACACAGCCCTGCCCACCAGATGGCCAAGACCCAATTCTACCCATCAGTGGGCAGGCACTGGTACCTCCCACCAGGAAGCCTGCAGAAGCCTCTAGACCAGCCTCACCCACCGGGGGGGCAGACACCAGAAGCAAGAAAAACAGTCACATAGCCTGCGGAACTGAGTCCAAAAACACAGGTCTGGACCTACCCTGGGACCAGCTGGTCCCTGGCCACCAGGTGACGAGAGGGGAGTGTACTGCTGGGATACACGGGACATCCCCTACTGAGGGTCACTTCTCCATGGCTGAGAAACATAACTAACCTTCCACATACATAAAAATACAAATAGAAGTTTAGACAAAATGACACGACAGGGGAATATGTTCCAGATAAAGGAACAAGATAAAACCCCAGAAGAACAACTGAGTGACGTGGAGACAGGCAATCTACCAGAGAAAAAGTTCTGAGTAATGATCGTAAAGATGATCCAAGAACTCGGGAAAAGAATGGATGCACAGAGCAAGAAGTTACAAGACGGTTTTAACTAAGAATTAGAAAATATAAAGCACGACCAATCAGTTGAAGAATAACTGAAATGAAAAATACACTAGAAGAAATACATGCTGTTGACCGAGTAGTGTGGCAAAAACAATGACAGAATGCCTGATTCATCTCTATGGCCACAGTTTGCTTTCCAGGCTGAACCAGTGGGTCCTGGGGGTCAAGGTGAGCTCTCTCATGGATTCCTTCCTTTGGGTGGGTGCAGGGCCTTCTGGGCTTTTAAAGAATTATCTCATCATTATTTAATTTTGTGTTGGTGATAACCAACACACACTAAGTTGCAAATTCCTAGCGGACAACCTATTGATTTTGCACTCCATGCCCCCGCCCCAAGCCCCACTGCACCGTCTTCAGGATGCACCAGGCTCACTTAGTCCTTGTTGAGTGACTAGTTTGGAAGGCTGTGCCCAAGGCCAGATTGGTGGGCATGCACACTGTGCAGCTGTGCCGGGCCCTGCGCTTGGAAGACTTTCCCTTTGCACTGAGCCCCACAGAATATGGAGCCCAGTCTCGGCTGAGCCTCTCAGCCAGGAGAGCGGATGTGTTTTCTCCCAGAGAGAAGGGAGGGTGGACTGCCTGGGCTCAATGTGTTCTAGCTGGACGTTGCTATCTGCTTTCCCAAGCAAGGCACTTCAGCAATGCAAAGGTCTTAACCCTCCTCAGCACAGGGTGTGCCCTACCTGCCAAGTCAGGAGGCTCCCCACAAAGTGAGCTGTGAGCGATCGTGAGCTCAGGGGCACCTGGAAAATTCCTCAGTCACTGAGAAGCACTCTCATGCATGCTCTAATAAATCTAAAAACTACTCCACCAAGAGTTTCTGAGTTTTTGTTTCACCCTTCTCCTTTACCTCGTTCTAAGAAAATCTGCCTCAAGCAAGAATGTACTTAAGCCTAACAGATCATTTTGCAAAAAAGATGTGAGCAACGGAAAGGAGTCTGGGATCAGAACGCCATCTCCAGCTTAGCCCTTGGCTTATGCCCCATTGTAATTGAGGTCTTATCCGTGCACGGAGCATGCTGTCCTCCATGTACCCACCTCACTGCCCCAACACTGGATAACACTATGCACTCCCCCTTAAGCCCCTCGTGGTGCCTTCTGCATGCTCGGACAATCCACTGCTGCCTTGGAGACAGCAGGCTGTGTGTGCAGTAGCGGGGGCACTGGTCAGCCATGGCCCCTCTGTTCTGATGCCTACATGTGCACGACAGCCCATGCGGGCAGGACCCAGGACACCCCAGCTGGGCTTCCAGCTCCCCACAAGGGCCGACTGGCAGGCGAGCCTCCTGGCTTCAAAACAAATAAGCAGCAGTTGGGTCCTTGGCCCTGTCCCCCCAAAGCTTAAGCTTTAGCTGTTGCTTCACTAGACAAATGCTCCCAATTTGGCTGCTGGAGCAAAAGTTGAGTTTCACTAAAAAGGGATCAAAGGCAGAGTAATGAAGTGATGGACGATCTGAAAATCAGAGCACCCCCTCTTCTAGCAGTTCTGGGCAGGAAGGAGGCCAGGCAGGGGCAGAGGCTTTGTGATCAATAACACTCTAATCGGCCACCAGATGAGAGGCAGATGCGGGGAGATCTCGTTGGCTGCATAGGAAGGGAAGCAGCCTGTTCTCAGGCCCCCTTGTCTGCAAAGCCAGTTTCCTGAGTCCCTGGGCTGCTCAGAGCGCCTCGCTGGGAGTAAGGGGCAGGCCCTTCAGTTACAGATGGGGTCAGCAGGCCTGCACAACGATGCATTAGGTTTCCTGGGGGAAATGGTTTGACAGGACACCTGCCCTTGCCTGTTGGCTGGTGTGTTTGAGATATCCATCAGAGGAATGTTTTTGCAGCTTTAATCCTCTTACCTTCCCTCAGACCCTTCTTCTGCATCCCCTCTTTGTGTATTCTTCCAACTATTTTATTAACGGGTTGGCGCTAATCAAATGCCAAGGGGCTCACTCCTGTTTCTCAGCTCTCAACAGGTCAGAAGCCCCTGGTCCTTGAGGCCATCTCTGGGTTTATGGACCTTCTTTATTTGTCACAGAGCTTCGTGCTTTCTGAGAAAGCCCATAACATCTCAGGCTCCATATGGAACCCTGCCCGGTTCCTTGACTTCTAAGCACGCAATTTCTTAACGGAACATATATCTTCTCATATATCACTTCCGTAGGAGCCTTGGATACACAGATTACAGGGATCTGTTCAGACACAAATCATGTAATATGCTCTGAGTTTCCTCCACATTTACAGGGTACATCAGGCTCCTACCTTCTTAGCTGTGGGGATAAAAGGAGGAAAATGAAAACTTTCAGAGGCGTGTCGGGTGTGGCTGCCATCACCAGGATCATATGCGAAACTACAAACTGACAAATTCCACCTTGAGCCCCTTCTGAATTTCTTTCTCTCCACCTTCTAGCCTGATCCTTCCTTTATGAATACAAGGCTCAGTAGATCTATGAATTCAATGACAATATTCAGTGTATGTCTGTTCATTCTCGTAACACAAAACTGTCAATCTTGATGGTAGGCTCATCCTCCAGTTTTTATAGACTCTACCTGTCCCGTCACGTGGTACACTGTGCCTCCGCAAAATGCCCCCAGTGTGATCACTAAACCTAACTTTTACTTTCGGGGAGTTTCCTTATTTGATCGTCTTCCCCCCGAGTTCCTCCCTTAGGCTGAAAATTAAAGTTCGCTTCCGTTTAAGAAAGAAGTCACGTAAGACGGTGCCTTCAGGTGGAGGCTGCCTGGATTTACCAACATCCCCATCTCCCTGAGCACTTCCGGCTTTCAACGCCTCCAGGCATTTCTCGTACCTAGTCAGTCCTGTCCTACCCTCCTGCCTGTTCTCGGGGAGCACAGGACGAGCCTGCACGCATCTGCCGAGGCCGGATGGGATCCACCAGATCGTGAGGCGACTGAGTTGGGCTCACTTGGCAACGCTGCCGGGCGGCTCAGCAGCCTCGTGGCCGTCGGCAAGTTTCTAGGCTGACCGATCATTCTACCCCCCAACTCTCCTGGCCGCCAGGCCTCAACTTGCCCCTGCGCTGGCTTGCTGCGTCTACGGCCAGTGTTACAAAACGTAGAAAGAGCTTGCCTGATGGAGTACCCCAGTGACATGCTGACCCTGTGGCCCATCCCTGCGTGTTCTGAAAGGCAGCAAAGGTGCAGAGGAAGTAGAACCAAGCGCCCGGGGCTCACCGCTCTACCGATGGACTGGGAGGCGCTGTCTGAGCAGGGGAAGGGTCCTAGGCCTTGCCTCCCTGTGTGGGCTCTTGCGATGCAGGGGCTCTCCAGTGCCCTGAACTGCTTCACGGACGGGCCGAGAATCACAGCACGACTTGATCTCCAAGTCACCCGAGGAGCCATGGCCTGGCACGACCCCGTGGTCAAGCCTCTGAAAGGAAGTGCGCTACAAGTGGAAAACCACGGTGACGGACTGCAGAAGCGGAGTGGAGGCTGGGTCCTGACGGTGTTCCTGTTAGAGGTGGGACTGCCTGGATTCTGGTGAGTGGACGGGGTTTACTGTGGGATGGGCGGGCCTCTCAGACGCCACGCATTCTGGGTAGTGACTAAGCCTAGGACTAGTCCATAGCCCTGGCACACAGACCACTGAAGTCAAACCCAACTGCAGCCCACACGGCTGGGCAAAATCTGCATATTCTGCAGTCGGCACCTGGCACAATACCATCCTTCCAGACACCACTGATTCATTCACTCAGCCAGCCAGAAGCTGCAAAGATACCAAGAAGATAAAGACGTACTTCCTAACCACACGAGCTTTACTCTAATAGAAAAGACAGTTAAAACAACACACAAGGCAGGGTACAACAATTCGCACGAGTGGTGTCCCCAGGCGTAGTCCCTGCCACCTTCACCAGCATTCCAACCTAAGTTAGGTTACCTCGATCTCCAGAGCAACTTAGAAAGGGGGTTGGTGGAGGGAGTAACCGTCCCTTTGCAGGCTGGAAGAGTGGACAAACGCATTTGCTCTCTTCAGGATTTTTTTCTGCCTGTTCAATTGCATAATTTTGGCTCCATAGCTGTCTCCTGACAGCCATGGAAACGTGACATGAAATTTCTCACACACACTTTCTGATGAAAGCAAGGCATGCTATTTAAATAAAAACAGTTTCTATGGGGGAGAGAAAAACCTTGGTAGATGCCAAACATATTAGTTGTTAAATCTTGTGTTTCTTTCTTTTCTTCTGAGTTAAGGTGGGGCGTGCACCTAGATTGGAGCAGTGGGAGAAAGCTGAGGTTGGGGAAGAGATGAAAGGCCCAGAGGGAAGAGAGCAGAAGATCAGAGTCAAGACTGGAGGTGGGGAGGACAGGAGAGAGGGCATAAAAGGAGGGGTGCGAGAGGAAGAAGGAGGAAAAGAAAAAGAACCTAGTTTGCAATGTCATTAAATGATTTGCAGTAAACTGGCCTAATGCTTCAGGAATTTCTTGGCTTGAACCAATTAAAAATATATATTTTTTAAAAGACATATGAGAATGAGAAATGTTATTAATCGTTGAACACAAACCAAGGATGGGAGCCGTTTCTCCACTGAGTCTGGCAGGCAGATGAACAGAGAAGATGTCTGTAGACCATCCCATTTATTTGACTCCAGTGCTGCTGTGAAGTAGGGCTGGCTAGCACAACTGGGGAGTTTCTTTTGGACTAGACGAAGGAATAAAATGGTTTGAAAACATACACTGGGGAAAGAGAGAAGAAGGAAAAAGAAGATTGACTTGCCAGCAACCCACATCACACATATTTCTCTGATCAACCAAATATAAACTAGAAACTTAGCAATGGGAAAATTAATGTGAATCCCGGTGGTCTAGACTCATCAGAGCCAGAGCTGCTTCCTGGCATGGCCTTTGGCAGGCTGGCGGCCTGTACAGGAAGAGAGAGAGGAGAGAAGACGGAGGCGTTCAGAGGAACAATGGACGTGAACCCTTCAGCGTGGCCTTTACAAACAGAATTCTAGGTGGGAGAGGCGGGGGCACAGTCTGAAGGCCGTGGGACCCACAGTGGTTCCCACTTTCCCCTCCACACACCTGGGAACTACGTAGTCCTAAAAGCAGTAATGACTACCCATGTCATCTGCCCACCCTCTCTGACAGTGTCCCGTGAGGCATCTGGTAGGACGTGGAGCCACTTCCACTGGCGTCTCCCTTCAAACGTTCCAGAGTTTCCTCTAAAAATGCTTCACGCTTCTGACGTCCATCAATTTTTCTAAACCCTTCCTGAATCTATTTGTATTTTCAGCCTGTTTATATCCCAAGATGTTGCTTCATCCTTTCTTGTTTACTTTCTCAAAAGTTTTACTATGTCATAGTCTGGTGAAGAAATCTTTGTTCACCTTCTGCATGCCCTTTCTGATCTTCTAGACTTCAAACGCATCCTATCTGGGAGTCTGCCTCTCCCTAGACATTCACCGAAGGCCTAGCCTGTGCCAGGCCCACTGCTGTGCAGCAGTGTGGTGGTCACAGAGGTGAAGGGCAAAGAGACGGTGGCAGGAGAGGCCTAGAGAAGTAAACTCGGGATGGTAGGGATCCGCGAAGAGGGGACCCCACTCCAGACTTGGGGGATCGAGGGGGTCAAGAAAAGATTCTTAGAGGAGAAGATACTTGAATCTTGAAAACTGAGAAGGAATTTATTAACCAAAGGGAGGTGGGAACTCTCTGGGGAAGAGAACGGAAAGGAGGTTGTTACAGGTGGACGGAGCGCCATTCCAAAAACCAGTGCAAGACTAGCTGAGGAAATGGCAGGGTTGCTGGCTCTGGAGTGGGAGGTAGGGCTGAGAGGGAGGCTTAAGTGTCACGCTGTAGCCTGGGTCTTACTCTGTGATGCCTTTTCAATGTTTTTAAGTAGAAAAGGAACGCACTCACCAAAAATGAAGCACAATTTTCCCTAAAGAAAAAAACATGCTGTTTCTGCCTTAGCAAGTTTTTTTTTTCCTTTTGCTTACCTTTTTTTCCCTCAGTATTAAGTGATAGTCCTTTATTTAGATTTGAACATTTTGTCCCATTTGCAGGACAGACTCACTATTCTGTAGTTCCTGGGACTATTACCAGATTCCAAAAATGGTTGCAAGTCTAAAAAATAAGATCAGGGTAGAAATCCCTAAACTCTTATACACACACAAAAAAAGGAGAGCCAAGGAACTCATTTGCTCTCCTGATTCTTTTTCATTTTAAAAGAACCATCTTGCATCATGTTCTTTAGAGGTTCCAGTGATTTCAAGCAAGCTAATCAATCCCTCCCCTTGTCTTCCTGCGCAAAAGGCTTCTTAAAGTCTGTTCTGGCTCACTGAATCTATAGTTGTACCTGCTTAACACACTGTGTGGTCCTTCCCTTTTCTCTTAGCTTAGAAAATGAACCTAGGATTTTATTTAAGCATATGGGTGTGTGTGCAAAGAACAGACTGAGGAGAGGAGTGGGGTAGGTTAAGAGTTCTAAGCCTGTCCTTGGGAGAAGGTGCACCTTGGAACTGAGCCCTCTTTTGGTAAATATTGACGGTTGCTAAATAGAGAATTGGAACCCTGGCTGTTTGGGGCAGTTGCTGCCATGATGCCCTGAGCTAACTCCACACATTTGTCTGGGCACCTGTGCCAGGCCTACTGGAATTAGCATTGCCAAAGCCATTTGAAGATTTCACCAGAATACCAGGGGAAATTCTTGTGAGGTGTGAATTTCTGCCTGTATCCACTAGAAAAGAGAAAGGGTTAATGTGACTTTGGCCTAAAGCTGTAAGGTATTCCTTAGTCATCTCCTATTTAGGTACTCAAGTTGCTTAGTACCTTTTAGGTTTAAACTGTCTTTCAATAATTTTCTTGTCCAACTGGCAAAGTAAAATACACAACGCTTACGGCATAAAGCAGTTGGATTTCAAGCTCAGGTTAGTTCTCCTTTTCCAACTATACCACCGTGTGGAGCTGTCTCTCTGCCTCTCCCAGCAAAGGCAGATTCACACTCTGCCTGGAGGGCATCTTCAGACCCAGCTTTCAGCTGCAGACTCCTTTCCCCTCCTAGGGAAATACAGCCACTGGGTGATTGTCTCTCTCTTGCTACCTCATCCTAATTTCAGGATCTGACTGAACTCACTATGGAATTATCTGCACCGTCCAAGAAACTGCACTGGGCTTAGGTCTAAGTACACGATGTAGAGAGCTGACTTCGTTGTTGAAGGTCTGAGAAAGGGATGTGAGGACTCAAAAAATTAGAGAGAAAGGTTGTCTCTCACACATTCTTCAAGGCTCAACCCTGAGTCTTCCTCAATCCCCTGAAACTGAAATGAATCACTGTTCACCTGAACTCCCATTAAAATCTGTTTATATCTCTATTAGGCAACTCATGGGTCTGACTGACTTGCTTTATGGCTAACATGTAAATGCAGTCCACCTTCTCCATCAGACTAAGAGATCCTCAACAGGAGGGACTAGGTCTTACCGTGCTGTTGGAAATTCTAAACACTCCCCAATTCGCAGGACACGAATCTCCAAAACACCCAGATATTGAACTCAGGACAATGGCTGGTTTGCTGGTTCCCTAGTGGGACTCATGACTCTCCAGCCTGCCGGCTAGCCCTATGGATTTTGGACTTACCAGCCTCCACAATCATGTGAGCCAATTCTTAAAAAACAAAACAAAACAAAACCATAAGATGGATGATGTAATCATTACTGTGCTCATTTCACAGTTGTGGCAATCTGAGAAATCAAGTGACTTGCCCAAAGCCACATTAACTCTTAAGTGGCAGAGTTAAAACTTAAAAAAAAAAAAAAAAAAGATCCTCGGTTTAAGTTTCTTGTTTTTTCCATCATACCAGTTGGGCTCTTCATTTCACTCATGGGTTAAATTATGGTAACAAAGGGCCCCTGTCCCCTTCTGACCTTTCCTCAAAGGCACAGAGTCATGGACACAGCTGCCTAAGGGGAACTCCTTCCTTTCCTGTCAGCTGTCTTGCCTCTGATCTCTGATGCCAGAGAAGGATAATTCAGGAGTACGTGACTGGTCCTAGGGCTGAAAGACCTTACGGAGGGATTACATATCGGCTGTCAATTAAACCAGCACCAGCATAAGACTTCACATTAGCCTGAGGACTAAAATCCCCAGATATAGAATTACTACCCAGTTACCGCCTATTTTATTTCCAACTATGACTAGGACCTAGGGATTATAGGATAACTGGGAGAATTAACTGAAAAGATAGAAAGAAGGTAAAAATGAAGAATTATTAGGAGTTTATCTGAATGGTAGATGACGAGTGGTAAGGGGTCGGAAACAGCTTTCACGCTGCATGCCAGCTCTGAACTGGCTGTGATTACGTGCTGTGCTATGTGGAGAACAACGCTAAGGGTGCCTCGGGGTCCAGCAACAAGGAATGCGGTGTCCACGGGCAACATCCGCTGTTGGTTCAGGCTCACAAAGTGGTGGCGCCCGGGTGTGAAGCTTGTGAAAAGAGAGGTAAGGGGAAGGGAGGTAAGAAAGGAGAGCAAAGTCAAAGCATTTCAAAAAGAATTAGACAACATGGTCTGAAGAGAGGCATTAGCAGCAAGAGAGATTCACCACAAAGAAAGCTTAAGTGAAAAGGGAAAAAAAATCGCCACAGAAGAGAGTGGGAAGGGCACCTCCACAGAGAGTAAGAAAAGCAGTTCTCCACACAGCCAGGACCACCTGGAGGAGAGGGTGGGAGTGCACAGGTGAGACTTCAGGTGGTCCCATTTTACCTGAAGAACACAGGCTGATGTCACCAGGCAGGGGTAAAGTTAAAGTGCATCCCCTGGCATCAGAGTAAAAGTGGTCTGGACCAGGGAAGTTCTGCTAGCAGCCTCCTCCACATCCCTGAATCCTCAAGCCAGGTCTTAGCCCCCATCACTGAACGCCCCCGTCACTGAACGCCCCCATCACTGAACACCCCATCACTGAAAGCCCCCATCACTGAAAGCCCCCATCACTGAACGCCCCCATCACTGAACGCCCCCATCACTGAACGCCCCCATCGCTGAACGCCCCCATCGCTGAAAGCCCCCATCGCTGAATGCCCCCATCACTGAAAGCCCCCATCACTGAACGCCCCCATCACTGAACGCCCCCATCACTGAAAGCCCCAGTGATCTCTAGGGGTTCACCGAGATGCAGGAGGCAGCGCCCTGCCACGGAGGCCAAACAGCAAGTACCCTGCCTGAGGATGAACGTCTGAATGCACTGGGGAGAGGCCAGAGAAGGAAGCCTGAAACACCAAGTGTGGGTGTGCGTGCGTGCGTGCGTGCGAGCGCCGGCACACCGCTGCCGGCCTCGCCTCTGAATGCAGAACGTGCCTTCCATAATCCCTTCTGCCGCTCGGCCTCCCTCGCACACCAGCCACCCAGCAGAACACAGCCCCCATTCTGCTCAGGAATGTGCTCTGGGAAACTTAATCTAGCTGCTGAGTCTGGGCCAAATCCCCCATGGCATTAACCCAAGCACAGCACCCCTCTCTCCCGCCTTCCCGCCACCCCGTCACTGCCTCCTCCAAGTTTGGGAGGCTGTAGTTCCAGTCCACCAACTCCCTCTCCCCAGGACACAGACCCTCCAAGCCTGCTCTCCCCATTTCCAGCACTTCTCCATCCATCTTCTGGTCAGGCCCAAACATTTCTCTTCTGATTCATGCCTAAATGACAAGCCAATAGCTCTTGGTTTTCAAACAGGACTCGCCTCAGCTTCTGCACAAGCCCCCTCTTCTCTCACTGCGCCTTCTTGGGTTGCAACCAAACCATTCCCTTTGTCCTCACTGCCAACTGCAGATCCCTTTGAGCACCAGAGAAAGAAGGGGCCAGGATTTTTTTTTTTAAATAAAGGCTATAAATTGTCTCTCCTCACACAGATTCACCTTGAAGTAGAAGGAGGGCTCCAAAATAAATCTTATACTCTCCAGCTCTCCCGTTCTCCAAACAATGAGAGGTTCAGGCTGGCTTGTGATCAGGCCAAGTTAGGGAGTCTCCCAAGTCTTCACAGACGAGGGCTGACCATTTGCAGGTGAGCAAACCTCCTGGAGGAGCGGCGTTGCTAAAGGCACAAAGGTTGCTAAAAGGCACCTCTCATTTGTAATAATGAACAACGGGCAAGGACTCGACTGCCCAGCCCTAGGAAGAGCGTTCAGAACACTATGGTAGAGCCACCCTGGGATGTTCTAGGGCCATGAGCAACTGTGCTCCTGCTCTGGAGGGGGACGGGGGACAGATTAACTAGGAGCGTGCCAGAGCGGTGGGTACACGGTACGTACACGCGAAAAACACATTGGGCTGTTCACTTAACATTCGTGCGTTTTGTGTACTTTACTGGATGCATTTTATACTCAATAAAAAAGAAAAAGTAAATCCGGTCATATGGCCAATGGAAAATGCTTGTCATACGATGTCAAAGGGGAGAGAATAAGGACAGAAACTGTATATTCAGTAGCGTAAAAATATAGGTAGGGATGAAGACCAGAAGGGTATACTCCAAAATGATGATGGTGGTTGTACAAGGACGGTGGGGAGACATTATGTTCCATATATTCTAAACTTTCTAGAGTCAATTGAATTATAATTTAAAAATCTACGAGAGAAGTATGATGATAAGAAGTGTAGCTCTGGCCTCAGCCCTTCTTGTTATGACGAGTTGACCCCTGTCACCCTCCTCACCCAGCTCTCCCAGCACCCTGCCCCAGCCCACCAGCACACCTGGGGGGAGGGCCCAGCAGGTGGCCCAGGGCCTGCCTTCCTCACTGAACCCGAACCCGAACCCTAAGCCTGCTCCCCAGAGGCCTGGCACTCAGATTCAGTGAATGCTGCTGCAGCCACAGAGGCAAAGTGGCTACAAGATGCAGCCCAGCTTGGCCTCCCCCACTAGGGAGGTAGCTAGGGACCCACCCTGTCTTCCGGCCTCCTCTGAGAAGAGGGCAGGGCTGCTAAACTGGTTCCCCAGGAAACAGGAATACTGTTGCCAGCCTCGTTCTAGTCTCTATTCTACCACGGGAGTGAAGTCCCTCTAGGGATCTGGAAACCAGAGGGCAGGGCGGGGTCTTTTCTCACCTGCTTTTCTACTCCCCCTTCTCTCACCACTTTCTCCCCAGGACTCACGCCTCACACCTCAGGGACCCCAGCTGATGCTTAAGAAGCATCTTAGAAGCTGGCTGCCTTAGGTGTGACCCGTAACATAAGGACCACCAACCTCCTGGAACCACATGGTCCAGGAGGGTGATAACGATGGTGACATGGAAGCAGGGCTGTCCGGGATAAAGAGGCACAGCTAAGTCGTGAGGGAACAAGCTCAGGAGACCTTCTAAAAGGTTAAGCCCAAACACCATGGAACTCTCAACAAGATCCCCTGTTTCCTAGGCTCCAGCCACCAGGAAGGGGAGGTAATTCTTAATACTGTTGACCTTGAACAACATGGGTTTGAACTGCGTGGGGCCACGTGGCTGGGGATCTTTTCCCGCACAGTAAATACTACGGCACTGCATGACCCGAGGTTGGTTGGACCTGCGGATGCAGAGGACCCCTTATGAGTTATATGCCAATTCTCCAGTGCCCAGAGGGTCGGCGACCCTCACCCTGAATTGTTCAAGGGCCAAGTGAACGTCCTGGCTATAGACTCCACATAGAAGAGCAGGTGTTGCGGCTGCGCTTCCAAAATAAGCCTTTGGAAGTTTATTTAACCAGTCAAGTCTCATTTCCCATACGTACCGTGGGTAGAAAATCAGGTAATGTGTGTATTGAGCTTGGGCACAATAGTGTACCCAAGTGGTAATTATATATAAGAGTAGCATGAAGTCTTTTCCCGGCAGCCTCCTTGAACCAAAGTGTCACCTCATTTCTTCCTCTCTACCCTCTGTCCCACAGTTGCCTTTTCATTGTGTTCCACGACTTGACTTCTGTTTCAGGAATTTAGACTATGCCTGCCCCGCAGAGAGGCAGGAGGCCAAGGGGGAATGGGCGGGCTCTGTTCGGACCACACGTGGCCCTGTACATGCTCTGACTGCAACTGCTGCGAGGATGGGGGGCGGGGGGCACAACGACATCGAAGACCACAGGGCGACCAAGTAGAAAGGCACAGCGTGGCCCAGCTATGGGGCCCACAGAAACAGTTCAACCATGTCAAGTTTCCTTCTTTCTAGACGCTCACTCCAGACCCTGCCTCTACTCAGAGAGCCACTGGAGATTACTGGGCAGCCACCACTCTCTGATTGGAAACGTCAGCGGGCAAGGCCCCTTTTATGGTGGGACTGATGACAGGGGGTTTGATTGGGGTGGGGGACAGAGAGAGAATGGGAGGGGGCAGAGGAGCAGTACTCACTAGCTAGCGTCACGGTGGCTGGCACGCTGGCCACAGCCCCTGCAGGCATCCGGGCCACACAATGGTACCGTCCCACAGTGTGGTTGCTGAGGGCAGTGATGACGAGGGTCCCGCGGGTGATGAGGACGCCCAGGGCATCATCCGAGCCATTCAGCTCCTTCCCGTTCAGGCGCCAGGTGGTGTTCATCCAGGGGGGCTCCACCACGCAGCCCAAGATCACGGTTCCTCCGAGCTTCTGGACGGTGGAAGAAGGCTGGACAGTGACCTGAGGGACCTCGTCTGGAGGAAGAACAGGCATGTAGCGATGAACTGACACCCCCAAGAAACCAACAGCATGACCTGCTCAGAAGCACCGCACCCAGGCAGCCTTTCAGAGTTGAGCAACCCAGAGAGGAGTTGACTTTTCTCTGAAGAGCTCTGCTGACCTCGGGTCCATTTCCCCAACCTGGCCTTTTCCCCAGAAAGTAGACTGGAGTGGCAGTGTGGTGTGAAGGCAAGAGCTCAGGCTTTGGACCTGAACAGGCGCTGTGTCTGAATCCCAGTGCCACTGCTTCTGAGCCAGGGAACTTTAGCCTTTTGGGGTCTCAGCTTCTTATCTGTAAAATGGGACTAATAATATTTGTCTCACAGCGTCGCTGGGAAGCTGACAAACAGTGCATGTAAACTGCCTGCTGTAATGCCCTATAGTTAAGTGCTCAATAAAAGGTAGTTCAGTCATTATCGTTACTCCTCCCTAGTATAAGTTTCAAATGATTAAAATACAACCAATATGTTACTGAGATCATTTCTCATCTTGTATTATTGAGCGTGTCCCTGAAGGTCAGTGGGAAGGAAATGCTCTTTGAAATCCAGGAGGAAGGAGGCCTTTTTAGAGGGTCCTTGTAGAATGCCTGATGATTCCCTCTGACACTAGGAGCAAAGTGTTCTTCCCAGAAGGGCCACCGAGAAGGCAAGGAAAACACTCACTCAGGTCTGCGAAGCAGCCGGCCATGGCCAAGAGGAGGCAAGCAAGTGTGACCTCGGACCTCTTTCCTCTCTGCGTTATCATCATCCCACGCGACATGGTGTGTCAACGTCCCATAAGCCAAAGGAGTCACTCAAAGAGGTACCGCAATCCCCTGCTACACTCTGTTGCGAAAAAGAGAGAGAAATGGCTGTGGTAAGAATGCCTGGGGCACCCCTGTGGTGGCCATGGGGCCTGGCTTTGTCCCCATGCCCCTGCTTCCATCACAGGTGGTAACATTCAAAGTCTTGACCTGGCCGGCTGTTGGAAGACTAAAGAACACTCTCATGCCATTTCTCATCTAACATAAGCTGCTTCTAAGTTGCCCCTTTGAGCTAGAAGGTGATGTCATGGTAAGAAGGCCAGAGCCTTGCCCAGTGCACCCATAGCAACGAGGACAGGAGAGCCCAGGACATGGAGAGGCGGAGACCGGCAGCCGTGTCCCAGGCTCAGGGCAGTGAGTAGCCAGCACAGATGCTGGAAAGGATGCAGTTCTCTTTACCATTTGCTTGCAGGAGGCTAGGTGCCCAGGGCTACGTGGCACACCATGCTGCTAGTTTAGACTACTGTGCACAGTGCTGTCACAGTATACGGAATGCATGCTGCATCCCTCAGGTAGGGGATGCTACTAATGAATGAATCCTAAAGTCTCAGAGGCTCATGAAAGATCTCCTGTTTTGAGTCACCCCAGCTCTTCACCTACATCCTTGTCAACATTCTTTGATTTCCTGAAACCTACCAACCCTCCTCAGCTTGTCTAACCGCTTCAACTCCAGACACAAACACAGACAAAAGTCACTCAGCCAAGGCCCCTCTTCTTCTCTCCATCCCCTAGTGCTGAAATTCTGGTATTTTCCATCTCTACAAAATCTGTACATTTTTTTTTAATAGACAATTTCATTTTTATCTTGGTCTTCTGCCAGATCATTTTTTTTTTTTCAGAGGATCTCCTTTATACACATTCTTTTTGGCCCTGAGTCCTAATCAGATTATTTTAAATTTTAGTGACATAAAATTTTCACATAGTGAAATACACACATCTTGAGTGTATAATCATAAATGTGCACAGGCCTAATACATTTTAAAAAAATGACAGAATTAAAGTGGAAATTAGGCAGTTTTATAATCATAGCGGCAATTGTGACACTTCCCTGGTAATAACTGATAGAACAGTTAGATGAAAAATTGTAGGGATATAGAAGATCTGAATAACAATGTCAAGCTTCCTGATCTAATTGACATTCATTAATCATTAGAGCCAACAACAGTATTCTCTTCAAGTGCATATGCGATGTTCACAAATGCAGACCAAATATTGGGCCATAAAATTTCAAAAGACTGAAATCTTACAGAGTATGTTACTTGAACACAATGGAATTAAATTAGAAACCAACAAAACAAGATATCTAGGAAAGCCCCAAATACTGGGAGTTAACACATTTCTAAATAACTTATGTATCAAAGAAGAAATCACAAAGGAAATTAGAAAATACAAAATCTGCACTCTTGACGGCTTGCTGTGTTGCATCTCCACCCAGAACATTTCCTTGGGGGTCTAGCCCGTACTGCTCCTCTGGCCGCTTGATGACATATCTCGGCTATCATCAGCCAGCCTCTTATTGCCTGCCTAGAACTTTAATTCCGCCCCTTCTACAGTGTTATTTCTTTATGCCTCGTTTAAGCTATGGTGTTTAAAAGATTCATCAAAATCACAAAGAGGCAAATGTACACACACTTCTGTCACAGCCGAAACCAAGATCTTGCCTCTGTGTTCTCACTGCTGTACCTAAAGGACATGAGACCAATGAGGAAGGTGTGCCAACACCCTGCTAGGCAGGGAGACAGTAGAGTGAGATTCAGGTAACTGAAGGCAGCATCACAATGATCTAGACAGTGGATGCATATTCCTGAATCGTGCACATGCGGCAATAGTAATAGTATATTTCCAGGAGGGTGACATATACTCAAAATGCGAACACTTTTGGACCAGTTTATCTAAACCAGCGACTCTTTCAAAAACTTACAGTCACCACTGAAAAGTCATAGGAGGTAGTTAAGCTGCCCAGCTGACAGCTGTGTTACGCTCTCCAGTCTCTGGAGTTCTGGCTACTTGTACGGTCTGTTGTAAGAGCCGGTCTTGGGCCTCTCAACACCCATGGCTCCTTTCACAGAGGACTGAGGCTGGGCTTCGAGGCTCTTGCCCTGTGCTAGGGAGTGCTTGAGATTTGCCTAAACCTCTCCGTTCTCCAAGCTCCTCTGGCTTTTCACCTAGCTACTTAGAGAGTTAAGAGGGCTACACTGCTTTGCCAAACAAGCACCCCTCCAAACCAGATCTAGGGCCTGGCCCCACACTGATGTTCGGAACGGTTTCTAGGGCAGAGTCCTTTCCCCTTGATTTTTTTTTTTTTTTTCGGTACGCGGGCCTCTCACTGTTGTGGCCTCTCCCGTTGCAGAGCACAGGCTCCGGATGCGCAGGCTTAGCGGCCATGGCTCACGGGACCAGCCGCTCCACGGCATGTGGGTTCCTCCCGGACCGGGGCACGAACCCGTGTCCCCTGCATCGGCAGGCGGACTCTCAACCACTGCGCCGCCAGGGAAGCCCTCCCCTTGATTTTTAATCCTTCCCTTTGTCTTGTGTCTTCAACATCAGAGGACTTCCACTCTTCTGGGGAAGAACAAGGGGACATTTTCTAAAAGAGGTTTGAAAGAAAAATTTTAAGCTTTTCCTGACAAGTTTTTCCCTCTTGGGGTAGAGAGAGCTTTTGCTCTTTTCCAGACAATCCAGGAAATCAGAGGGTCGTGTTATTAACAAAGTGAAGTTAAGGGAAGCTGCAAAGGATGTGAGTATGGCAGGGGAGGGTAGCCATGGTGGGAGGGAGGACACGCCTGTTACCACAATAGGTATCTTGCTAAGCTCTTTGCACAAGGTATTCTCTTAATCTTCAGAACAACTCTACATGGTGGGGACTATTATCCCCACTTTACAGGTGAGGAAACTGAGTTCCACAAGGTAAGTAACTAGCCCGAGGTCATATAACTGTAGGCCTGGAATGAAACCCAGGTTGGGCTCATTCCAAAGTTCTGTGCTTTTAACCACAATACTAGGCTTTTCATGTTTTTTTTCTACCAGCCCTCTGCACCAAGTGGGTGCTTGACGAACAGAGTTGGAATAGGGTGAGGTAGAACAACGAGGAATTTTAACAGTGGTTTCTTAATCACTGTTCATTAAGTTCGTTAATATAGTTACAGACAAACACCAAAAAGCAAGCCTTTGGTGTCCCCTCCATCATCCAGATACTAGCTTTAATTCTCTACTTTCCCCCAATGAAATAACGTATTTATCTAGAACACTGCATGAATGACCAGTTACAGGATTTTAGGGAACTTGCTTGCTCATGCCGTGTTCCTCTTTCCCCAACTCCTTGAGGAGATTGCCCACACCTGCTCTACCCCTGCCCCAAGAAAGGAAGAAGGAAGGAAAGTAAGGAGGCAGCAGGGAGACAGAATGAATACAAAGTAGTAAAAGGCAGAGAGAAGACAAGCAGACAAAGGGACAGAAGGGCTGTTTCTTATCCCAGCACAGAGTGGCCACCGAGGTGTTTGGGTTGTAAAGTCGACAAAGATTTTACTGAGGAAATTCAGCCCAGACCCCCTCCTGCTTAACGAGGGCCAGCCAAACAATTCCTGTTACTTCTGCACCTTGGATAATTTATAAGGTTCAAAATAGAAACAGACCCCACTACTGCTGCCAGCCACCATCCCGCTTTTAAAGGAGAAAAAAATGTAGCTGAGGAGGGAGAGGGAGTGAGGAAGCAGGTGTCCAAAGAGGGAGAAAGGAGTTAACTCATGAACTCCCACAACAGAGTTGTAAGCAGATACCACTCAGTGAGCGCAAAGCAGGACACATGGGGTCTCCGTCACGGCAAAGCAGAACCGTGACAAAAATACAGAGGCGGGGGGATCACCGTAGCTATTATGCATCTTATTTAGCAGCTGGGGAAACTGAGCTGCTTCCTGGAGGAAGTTACCTAGTGAGCTTGGTCTAGAAAAATAGTTCCAAAAATGCAGGTTTCTGAGAACATTTTTTTAATAATAAAAAAAAGGCAAGTAGGACTTAACTGGAGTACCTAACTGCAGTGTAACTTTGTCCCACTGTGAAATGAACAAGGTACAATTTCAAAAGTGGGTGAAGGCAACAGTAAGGCCTGTTAATTTTCTTGGCAATGCAAGGTAGGTCTAGATCCTTCTTATTTTTTCTGCATTTTCTCAGAAAAAGAGATCAAGAAAAAAAAAATCAAAAGCAGAGAGAAGGGGGCTTCCCTGGTGGCACAGTGGCTGAGAGTCCGCCTGCCGATGCAGAGGACGCGGGTTCGTGCCCCGGTCCGGGAAGATCCCACATGCCGCGGAGTGGCTGGGCCCGTAAGCCATGGCCACTAAGCCTGCGCGTCTGGAGCCTGTGCTCCGCAATGGGAGAGGCCACAGCAGTGAGAGGCCCGCGTACCGCAAAAAAAAAAAAAAAAAGCAGAGAGAAGGGAAAACGAATTCTTGACATAAATTCCTCATTGAGGCCTAGGTACTTTCTATTTTTAAGGGTTACTTGGACACAAAAAATAAAAGAAAATGCATCTGAGAAGTTGAACTGCTGACATACATGTTCCCACTGAAATAATCTCCAAGCAGACGTTTTTAAAACTTTCCAAAAACAACAGCAGCAGAATACACGTCTAAGGTTGAGACCAAGCACTAGAAATTACAGCCTTAGAGTATTTATTTTGCGAGAGAAAATTACAAACAACTGAGAGTTGATCATCAGCAGAAGTAGGCCAGCTCCACCTTCTCCCAAGAGGGCTGGCGGGCTGGCAGGAACGAGAGGGAGGCAAGGGCACCCGAGGCCACATCTCATCCCCTGATCACCCAGGCCACTACAGCTCTCTGGGACAGAAGCCTCCACGGTCTAAAATGCCAAACACACCCTGTGGATGTCCTATGACCACTAACAAGATGAGCTACACAGAAGAGCACGTGATCTAGCAGGTAACACAGAGAGTCCTTCTTAAAAACATTCTTCCAGGGGCTTCCTTGGTGGCGCAGTGGTTGAGAGTCTGCCTGCCAATGCAGGGGGCACGGGTTCGCGCCCCGGTCCGGGAAGATCCCACATGCCGCGGAGCGGCTGGGCCCGTGAGCCATGGCCGCTGAGCCTGCGCATCCGGAGCCTGTGCTCCGCAACGGGAGAGGCCACAACAGTGAGAGGCCCACGTACCGCAAAAAAAGAAAAAACATTCTTCCAGTGGCAAGAATGAGATTTGACAAAATTCTTGTTCCATTGGTTGAGAGGGGCTGGCTAGATGAAAAAAGGAATATTTCTGACCCCAAGTTACATGTTTTTCACGTGTTCCCAATTCTGTGGAGTAAGACTGGCCTTTTCCAAGGCAGAGAGAAGTTTTGCCCTGCGAAGGTGATGCCAAGTGACTGGAGGGTGAGGGCTGGCAGCCCTCTGGCCTCAAGAAAGAGGGTGGTACTTCTGCACAGAGGACTGACATTGGGGGAAATCTTGGGCAAACAAGTGAATTTAATTCTCAGCTGAATATGTGGGTTTAGACAGATCTAGGAGAAGGATTTAAGAAAGGGCATTTTTTTTCTAATGTAAAAAGTTTTTACCCCCAGACGTAATTAAAGGGAAACATTTTAAATCAGGAGGGACCTCAGAAAAATTAATAGCTTTGGATAACACCTAACAGGTATTATAAACGAGGAAAGCAAGGTGCAGAGAGGCTGAGTGATTTGCAGAAGGTCTCCCAGTTAAGAGAGATCCAGGGCTACAAGTCAGGTCTCCTGACTCTTAGTCTGGTGCTCTTTCCACTACCCTGACACTGTCTCCCAGAAGATTGTTTCTGGGTCATATTAACCAACTGCTTAAAACTGCTTTTAGAACTAAATTTAGAATGTTCTTGAATTTACTTCCTTAGGCATAAAAATGTCACCTGGATCATTATCTATAACAGTAACTTTCTGTGTGGTCATTTTCATTCTTTTACCATTTAGAATTCTAATCTGGAAGAATCTCTTACTGTTCTTTACATGAATGTCTTAGATAAAATTTTCTGCAATGATGAAAATGTTCTATATTTGCACTGTCCAAGATGCTAGGTAGCCACTAGCACTTGTGGCAATTAAATACTTAAATGTGGCTAATATAACTAAGGAATTGAATTTTTAATTTTAAGTTAGCCAACAGGGCTAGTGGTTACCACATTAGGCAATACAGTTCAAGATTAATCTCTGGAACATCTACCCAGACCACTCTGACATCACACAGGGGAGAACAACAATGGTTTGATGGTCTTAAGTATGAGCCATGCTCTAGCCAGCCCCTAAATATATTTCTAGCCTATTCCTTATCCAAAGTTTGTGTATGTTTTCTATTAAAAAACTATGTGTAGGGGACCTCCCTGGTGGGGCTCAGTGGTTAAGAATCCGCCTGCCAACGCAGGGGACACAGGTTCGATTCCTGGCCCAGGACGATCCCATATGCCGCAGAGCAACTAAGCCTGCACGCCACAACTACAGAGCCTGTGGTCTACAGCCCATGAGCCACAACTACTGAGCCCACGTGCCACAACTACTGAAGCCCGCGCGCCTAGAGCCCGTGCATGCACTGCAATGGGAAGCACGTGTGCTGCAACGAAGAGTAGCCCCCACTCGCAGCAACTAGAGAAAGCCCGCGCGCAGCAATGAAGACCCAACGCAGCCAAAAATAAAATGAAAAAAAAACCCCAAAAAACAAAAGACTGTGTGTATTGTGATTTTATTATCATTATTATTATTGGGAAGAAAAAAATATCACTGTGATCTGCCATATAGAAGACAGTACGCAAGCACTGTACTAGAAGATGGATCCTGTCCTGAGAAGCTTAAAAAAAAGCTTGGAACGTAAGTCAGCCAGTGCTCGGCAAATATCCATAAGCTCCCCACTTCCCAGCCTGCTCTGCAGTTGGCTTAGGGCCAGGTGACAAGTACTGGCCAATGACATGTAAGTGAACATGTTCTGGGTCACTTCCAGACCAAGAGAGTTAAGAGAATTGGGGGGCTGCTTCTCCCTCCTCCCACTGCCAGTGGGCCACATCCCATGTTTCACAAGGCATAGCTACGAGATGGAAGACAGCACAATCTATGACAGGAGAAGAAATAAACCTTTGTTGCATAAAACCACTGAGGTTTTGAAATTACTCTCATCTAACAACTTTAGCATTCTTTACTCTAGAACCTTAATGGATATCAGTTTAGTCGCAAATGGGAAGTGGAAAATGAGCAGAGGGGGGAGAGCATTTTCAATTTCAGGCCTTCAGGAAAGGTTTTTCTGGATAAGTGGGTTTGAAACTGGGCCTCCTAGAATATGTGCACGTGTAAGAGCCGGAGGGCACTACAGAGGGTGACGCTGACCTGGTGGGAAAGTTCTGTTTGGAGGGTGGTACATCAAGCAGATGCTTATCTGGAAAGTGGTCTCCTAACCTTTCTGATTTTGCTCTATCCTGAGAAAAATACTCTGGGCAAATCTCCCAGAATATCCTAATACATGCATATTTATTTATAAATTAAATGCACAATACTGCCAAACTAAAATTTAAGAGTAGGTAGAAGTGAAACCACATTTTTTAATGACTTGTTAATCATGATTGTTTTCTAATATCATGAAGCTAATACCGTAAGGCAGAAAGTCTATTTAGGATTAGATTCATCACTAATGATATGGATGTAATCTCTTTCAAATGGTCTGCTTGAATGTTAATTAATTTGTTCACTTCTCATCAGATGTGATTCCATTATTATTGTTTCTACCTCCTAATGTGACTTGAAAAGGGTCAGCTCTGCTGTTTTCATCCTGTTTGCATGTGCTGGATTCTCAGCACACTCTTCAACCCAATTTCTTTGCAGCAATCTTTTTAAGCTACTTGTCCTTTTGTGAGAGTTAATTTAGTTAAAACTAAATAACATAATCTACAAATCCACTTAACAGAGAACAAGAAAACTGGGGAGTGAATGATCAAGCGAGTGAGGTCCCCACTGTCAAGCCCTCCGAGAAACGCAGATCTCTCTGTTGCAACACGTCATTGCCCGACATACAGACTAAAGACTGTCAACCCCAGTATTAAATATTAGGAAAGCTGAATTTCTTTCCTATTCCTTTTGTAGATAGAAATAAACCATAAGAGAATCTCTAATATTTTCTTCCAGTGCCCCAATGGAATATCTTATATTTCCCCTTTGGAGCCCCCAGCTTAGAGACCATTCTAGAGGAATGAAAAGAGACAAGGGAGGAAACTGAGATTGGGTCATGCCGTGGAAGACTAGGAAAAGGAGTCTGAAATTAACACCATAGACAGAGGGGAACTGTTGGTGGTTTGAGAAGGGAATATATAAGCAGGGAGGCATTCTGGGGAGATTAGCTAAACCTGGGCTAATTCACACTGAACTCCATTTATAACAAGCTGCTTAACAACATGGACAGAGTTTATTTCTTCTGAGGTAGGTAGACCCCTTTACCATCCAGGCAAGGGGAAAGGAAGAGTCTGGACACAGCATCTTAGTTAGCTCTGGGGAGGAATCCCCCCAGAGAGAAGCCCCCTCTGCCTTCGAGTAAAGAGAAGGTCTGGTCTCTTGATTTGCCCACTAGACAAATCTAATCCTCTCCCCCGCCTCCACCACTTGAGGAAAAAGTTACTAGGGAGTCTTATTTCTTCGTCATATATACCTCTTCCTGAAAATGGCCTCATCTCCTTAAAGAGATTTTTTTTTTTAGATCTACCTTTAAAGAGAGAAAGGTGAGAAAAAAAAACCCCACAAACCTTGTTGCTAAACTGGCAAAAAGAGAGAAAAGAAAAACCACTTCCTTTCTTCTGCACTCGCTTCTCAATCCCCCCACCCCATTCCATATAAATTCAACTTGACAACCCTGCTAATTGGATAAGCGCAGCTTCCACACTCCTAGAAGGCCAGTCTCTTTTCTTTTTTTTTGTCTTCGGAGGGCTCAAAACAGGGTGATTGTGCTGTTCTTTAACACGAATTCCATCTGCTTTATTTCTCTCTCCCCATTCACCGCTCCTCCTGAATATTTATGAGGCCTTCCCCCCTTCCCTGCCCCTTCCCACTCCGCCTCTACCGCCTTCCTCCGCAACCCCCTCCCCTCTCCTCTCCCTTCTCTCAGAGCAGCACAAAAACCTTCCAAATGGCCCCCCCTCCTCGCTTTAGATAAACACAGGCAGTGTCAAGTGTGAGGAGTAGGGGGAGGTAGGGAGGAGGCTCAACTGCCAATCACGCCCCCGGCCTTCAATGAGGCCCAGGGGCCTCCCCTAATCTGCTGCATGCCTGCCATATGGGGGCTGTGTTGCCCAGGGAAACACTAACAGGCAGAACGGAGCTTAATAGAGTCCATATTCATTGTAATGCAGTGAGATAGCTCGAGGCACCACTGCCACTTCGGTCCAGTTTCATTCTTCTGTTTGCTTCTTTCTTTCTGTTTTTCCTCTCTTTTCTTTACTTCTTATTTTCAAAAGGACCAGGTCCCTAGAGAGCTCTAATCTGGAGAAGTCTGGGCTGGCAGAAAGGCAGGACTGTGGGGTAAGGAGTGAGGAAGGTGAGGTGATGCTGAGACGGGGGGGCTTGGAGTTGGCGGGGAGAGGTGACGAGTGGGAACTTCTTGGGCAGCAGAGCGGGGAGAGCAGCACAGCACCTGCGCGGGGGCCGCGGCACGTGGAGCCGCAGGTGTGCGCGGCCTGTGCACGTGTGGAGAGACGGTGTGGCAGGTGGGCAGGTCCATCGGGGCCTTGGCGCACACAAGCCTTCAGAGCTATTCAGCCCGCTATGCTTAGATATCCCAACCCTTACCTACCTACCCCCAACACCCACCCCAGTCAACTGAAGGGCATTCAAGCCAGCAACACCTACCTCCCGTAGGTGTCGGGCCTGTGGTCAATTCCTAGCTCTCCACAGTTGCATGGAAAAAGTCACAGGTTTTGCAATGAGATGAAACTACTTCAGAAATACATCCCTGTAGGGGCAGAGGACCCACCGGCCTGCCAAGCTGGGGCCCTCTTTCTCCTCAGGCTGCTCTGTCACAGCCAAACTAAGGGCATATGGGGCTCCTCTGAGTTGATGGAGTGGGTTGTCTAGCAGATGAAGCCTTGTCATGAATATATATGATGTAAGGGAGACTTAGGGCTCCCTGAAGTCAGAGGTGATCTTTCCCCAGGGACAAAAAGGGAAGGAGGGGAGAGACGTGGGGAGGGAACAGAGTACATTTCTCCCAACTTCTCAGAAAAAATAAAATTGGTAACCAAGCTATGATAGAATTCCTAAAGAATAATCAGTTTTGTAAGTTGTGAAACATAGTTTTGTGTTCTGTGACTGTTAAAAAAAAAAAAATCACAAGTTTAAAATCAAGACAGAAGATAAAAACGAAGAAAAACTATAAAAGCGTTCACATACTCTCCTACAGCTGAAACTTTAATCCCACGGTCTGGTACACAGGAAGAACTCAGTAAATGGTTGCTGAAGGAATGAACCATGTACACACTCCTATAGGTGTACTATTGCTGACCAAGAACTTGAAACTCTTTACCCAACTGACGACTACAATCAGTGTTCTGGCCCCCGGCAGAGTGGTGCTAGCGCCTATTACACGGGCCTTTTGCCTCGCCCAGTGCCGGAGTCAGGCAGGCTAGGTCAGATAAAACTGCTCAAACCGAGGCAGATTCTGGTGCTTGCTGTGGTTTGGTTTTTGTCCTCCAAGCTTGCTCTATTCTACTTTCCTTGCTCTTCCCCGACTGAAATGCATCTTGAATCTGTGGTTTCCTAAGCTCAGCCCCCGGGGCCGGAGGGGAGGGGAGAGGAGGGGTGGGGGAGGGCAAGACTGTAGGAGAGTATATAAAAGTGCTCATAATTTTTCTTTGCTTTTATCCTGATTTTAAGGCCCTATATCCCAGCACCCCTTCAGGAAAGGCTACAGTGGATATTTCGAGAGCCAGGTACAATTTCAATTCCTAGTTCTAAAACCAAAATAGCATTTGGGTACCTGAAATGCTACCCAGAAGTCTATCTCGGCGTCATATCCATTTACATCTATTAGGGAACCACAAAGGCCTGAAGACCCCAAACCAGAGTAGGTGAAGACACACAACGGACCAGGGCCTGAAAGGACTCTGGACACTTACGATCCCTGCAGAGCAGCCTTCCCCTCCAACTTCTGTGTTTGTAATACCACATATTGCGTGTGTTACCGAGAAGTGTGTGGGGTGACCTGGGGGGAGACCACGAAGGAGCAAGTGGGAACACCTGGGGCTCCGGTACAAACCAGTGCTGGAGCGCTCTGGGAGCTCAGCAGAGCAGCCAAGCTCTTCCCAGCCCTCCCGGCAGTGGGCACTTTGGTCAGTAATCTCACCACGGATGTGTGTGATGTGGCGACAGCCAGAATGGCAGCTCTGAAGGAAAGCAGGGACAGCTTCTCTGGTCCAGACCAAATACCTGCTTTTCATTTCACTGCTCAGAGGACACCCGCTAATGACCTGCTTCTACAAACACAGACAAACCCATCTACTCCTGCCCAGTCTTCCCTAAAACTATGTAAAGATTCACCATCCGCTCAGCTGCCCAACCCGGGACTCATCCTTGTCTCCTGGCTCCCTCTCATTCTCCACCCCAGTATCAGATGGGTCGCGTGGACTCTAACTCTGGCAGGAGCAACCAGAGAAACACAATGCAAGCCACATAGAGTATTTAAAATTTTCTAGTAGTTGCACTGAAAAATCAAGTGGAGATCATTTTAGTAATATCTTTTTTAACACAATATATCAAAAAATACTATCATTTCAACATATACTCGATATAAAAATCATTAATAAAGTTTTATATTTTGTTTTATACTAGGTCTACTAAATCTAGTGTGTATTTTCTATTTACTACACGTCCCAGCACAGACTAGCCACATTTCAGGCACTCAGTAGCCACATGTGTTAGTGGCTACTGTAGCAGACGGTGCATGTCGAGGGCCTTCAAACTGGCTCCCTGATTCTCCTCTCCCCAACTAATAAGCCTCCACAAGGTCACCTACCTTCTTTCTAGAATATCAAGCTCAACCGAACAGTAAAGATGACAAATGAGCAGCTACCATTCACTGAGCAATGCCTCCTATAGGCCGGCATCCATCATTTGCCTAATTTGATATAATTCTCACAATGGCCCTGTAAGGTAGGTGTACGACCAACCCATTTTATAAATGAGGAAATTAAAGCTCAGAGTGATTAAATATTTTGTCCAAGATCACACAGATGGTAAACCCCAGAGTCAGGATTTGAACGAGGTCTGGCTGACACTAAAAACCCTGGCTCGGGCTTCCCTGGTGGTGCAGTGGTTGAGAGTCCACCAGCCGATGCAGAGGACACGGGTTCGTGACCCGGTCCGGGAAGATCCCACATGCCGCAGAGCGGCTAGGCCCATGAGACATGGCCGCTGAGCCTGCGCGTCTGGAGCCTGTGCTCTGCATCGGGAGAGGCCACAACAGTGAGAGGCCCGCGTACCGCAAAAAAAAACAAAAAACAAAAAAAAACCCTTGGCTCTTTTCACTCTACCACACTGCTTTAAGTTACGGCAGAAAAATCAGTGGACTATTATGCAGCCATTAAAAGTAATAATTAGAAAGAGCAAGCAGCAACATGAAAAACGTTTAAAGGATATTAAGGAAAAAAGCAGATCGCATTTTGTAAAAAGCATGTAAACAGTTGGGTAAGGCCTGGAAGGAAATAGGAAACAAATAAAAGCAGCTGATTTGATAATGTGAAGGAATTGGGAGTGATTTTTTTCCCCTTTTGAGGTCAGTTAAAAACAAACAAGCAAAAGAGTTAATAGACTCACCTTTGATAGCTCCCCAAACAAGTATGATCAAATAAGGTTCAAACTTCTTCACACAACCTTCCAGGCTCTGTATTAACTGGGCTGCAGCCAACCTTCCCCTTGTCTTCCTCCCACGAGCCCTAAGTCCCGGGCAAGCTGCTTTTTCACACCTTCCTTCTCCCAGAACCATCTTCTGCTTCTCCCTTTCTTATCCTTCGAAACTTACCTCCAGCGTCACTGTATAATGCCTCCAGTGATTATTCCTCATCCCACATTCCACAGCGCCGTGCACACCAACTGCAACATTTCCACGATGATTTATGCCTGTCTATAATATGCCTCTTTTCCCAGACTCTAAACTCCCTGAAGGCAAGGAGGCGTCCACTTCATCTCAGTAACCCTAGCACCTAGAAAAGTCAATGTCTGCTGAACTAAAGGGTCTATTTGGATTAGAAATTTGGGATTGGGAAGGAATGTTACTCTGACCCGTGGGCCTATAAGAGGAACGCATGCAGACACACTTATCAGTGGTGGAAACAAAGGGTTTTTCTAGGGGGAAATGACTAACTGTGGCCTTTATTTTTCAAACCCAAATGGCCCTTAGATGAGTTGGCAGCCCTTGGGGAAGGCCAAGCTGCCTGACAGAAGTCAGTGCCTCTGCAGATGCTCCTATGGCTTGAGGTTTCATTCAAGAACCTTCTTTGTTTTCCTTCTTGTCTCTTCTCCCAAAACAAACACCCAAATAAGCTTGAGACTTCGGGCTTCCTGCAGCCACTGAACTGCAGGGAACCTCATCTAAGATGATACCGTGATTGGCTATCATCTAGCCAGCGACAGCATGGCCCTGAGCTTGAGGCCAGGGTGGAAGAAGGCAGGCAGAGAGGGATGGGAGGAGAAGGAAGAAAGCTGTACGTGAGAAAGAGGACAAGTTCAGGCCTGAAGAGAGAGCGTGGGGAGGGGAGTAGGGACGAGAGCACTAAATATGCCGAAAGCACCTACTCTGTGCCGAGCCCAGGGCTGGGGGTGGACACACATGGTCCACTTTTCACCATCACAGCCCAGGGAGTGTTATCGTCCCCTTTACAGATGGGGAAAGAGGTTATTAAAACACTCTGTGATGCTTTACCACGTAAGGATTTTAGGGCTCATCTCAAATTTGTATTACAGACATAGCTTCTCTACTAAGTGACAACATTGAAACTCTGCAGGATCAGGTACTGAAATACCATGAGCCTTGGGTTTGGATAAGAGCTCTGCCACTTCTACCTTTGGTAGAAGGTGACTTTGGGTAAATTACTTAGTCTTTGACCCTCAGTTTACTCTCTGTGAAAATGCGAATGATAATACCCCCTTTGCTGAGCTGCTAATAAGAGTTAAGGAGATTACGTGTGAAGGCAGCCTGGCACATAGCAGTGAGGGGGGACAGGTGTCGTGGAACTTTTCTACTGAAAGCCGTTCACTGCAGGTCTAATTTCATACTGTGGCACTGGTGGGCTTTGAGATTAATGGCCTTTAAGACTTAAGGACTTGTTGCATTTGAACAACTCCACACAGATGGGCTATCCTCTCTTTGCTCATTGCTCCTCATAAGCTGTACCCAATTAAGCAATGGCCTGATTTTGCTGCCCTACAACACATGCATCAGAAGTTCAAGAAAGATTCTTTGCCGAAAAAAAGCAGTTAACACCTACACTGTATACAGTGTTTTACAGAACCTCACAACAGCCCAGTGGGACAGGAGATCCCTGGGTGGTACTACAGTGTTCCCAAGTTTGTGGCAAGACAATTGCCAGTCTCTCAATCTCCACCCAACACGAGTCAACATTTATATCACTTAAGCTAATAACCTCTCCCACCATCCCACCCTGTTTATGCCCTCTCTCTGCACTCTCTTGATGATGATAATGATAATTTCTCCGTAGTGTCTCTACTTGCTTGGAGAGAAAGGGGAAAGATCCCTGTCAGACAGTAGGTCATCTGGACAAGAAGTTATGGAGAAGTGTTTATAGGAAGGAAAACACACCCCCAAGCCCTCTCTGACCCACCCCCCCGCCCCCAGCCCCAGTAAGGAGCTCACCTCCGACCACATCGGTGAGCTCACAAAGCCACAACAGACCACCTGCTCTTTTTACACCTACCTGTTTCTAATTACAGCCTATGGCCAGGGCTATAGCCACACAGGTAAACAACGAAGTAAAATGGTTAACAGTGACTGGAGAGGAAACAGGAGCATTCAATTCCAAGGCTTCTGGTGCACACAGCTGATGAGAGGTCCAGTGTGAAAGGAATTAATCCGAGTGTGGGTAGACAGCACGAACACAGTACATAGGCAAACCAGTCCCAGGACCTGAACAGCACTTAAGACGGACCTTAACAGCTTAAGTCCTATCTCTTAGGACAAAGAATTTTGGACAGTGAGCCATGAGTGAACACAAACCTTGCCAGAAGAGTAGGACAGACAAGGGTGCTCTGCTTAGCGATCACGGTGAGTGGAGCAGACAAAACAGCTGGCAACCCCAAAGTCACTCCTGATGAGCGGTACAAGCCCCTGGGTGGGCTCAGGGCAGAATTCAGGTCAGTCCAGCAAAACCACACTTAGCACCCACTAGGTGCCACACACTGAATGGAGGGTGGAGGGGACATAGAGAAAAGTAGGCAGTGTCCCATCCTTAAAGAACCTGGGACCTAGTCAACCTTTGCTGTGACACCATCTTTCTATTACACCCAATGCAGCATGGCCTCAAGAAAAGATCAAAGATAGACTGGATTTTACAAAGTACAGGCAAAGAACCAGAACCACTAGCAAAGGCATCAGAGGCATGACAAAAGAAATGTGGCATACATTTGAGTGCACGCACACACACGCACACTTGTACACTCGGGCCCTGCTCAGCACAGAAGGTCAGTCCTCCAAGTCAGTCCTCTTCACAAGTTCTAAAAGAAGCCTCCTTTCCATCATCCACATTCATTCCTACTAGAGTCCCGGGAGAGTCATCAAAGTACATCACTTAAGGTAGGTAAGAGGCTTAGAGCTAATGGAAGCCTATGAGGACTGCTGAAGCCTCTGCTTTGTCACTGTCACTTCTCACACTGTGTTGTACCTTATTTATATACAAGTCTCTCCTGGACACATAATAGACACTCAGTGAATGTTTGCTAAGCTGTAAAGACCTACCTCCAAGATCTCTTCCAGGCCTGACTCTATTTGGTCCTTGGAGTTTGGATCCGGTGAACCCCCAGGGCTGCTTCTGATGCAAAGCAGAGCTTGAGCAGGGGAAGGTGATGCATGGGTGTCTGAGATCTCCGTCCCTATCGCCCTGCCTCTGGGGAGCCCAATGGGGTTCTTATTCAGGGGAAAAGACAAGCAGGACACAGGGCTTCCCTTCACAGCGCCGGAGCATGACGTGGGTGAGGGCAGGCTTGCCAAGGAGGAGACGGGGGAGAGTGTGGGGAGAAGCAGGCGCCCAGGAAAACTCGCTTCCCTTCGCTAGGCAAGCTCCCAGCACCCACTCTACGTCAGGCAGCAGTTGGGCCACCAGCTCTTGTCCCCTGGAATCCTGCACTTCCCCCGTGGAAGCGCCGTCACGCTAATTACTTATGGTCTGCCTGACCGCTGGACCAAACGCTCAGGGATCAGGAACGGTGGTGATCTTATTACAGGGGCATCTCGAGTGTGTAACACGGTTCGAGGTATTCAGCAAACACCCGTTGAGTGAACGAATTACAACCCAAAACACAAAAGTGAAAGGTCATGGCAGAGAAGAGAGAGAACTGTAGTCACATAGTCAAGAGGGAGCTTTTTCTTAGGAGGGGAGGCTGGGCCTTTAGGAAGTTTGGGGGTTGAAAAGACTGATTTACTCTGTTAGGCAACATAATTACCACCAATTCCAATTAAGCTGTCACCTGCAGTCATTTTCTGTGCCCCTTCCTCATGATGACTAAGCAACCAACGGCACCAGGCCCATACCCACACCCTCCCCAGGATTCAAAACCGGTCTCCGGCTCCGTGACCCAGCGTGAATGAGGGTCAGGCTGCCACTTCCTGACCTGTGCACTCCTGGGGCCGATTCAAGCAAATGCTGGGCTAAACCAGCCCCAACTCCAACTCGTGGGCACACTCACACCTCAACCCCTAACACACACACACACCCCCCCCCAACCCTTGACAGGCTCTTGCACGCTGGCAGGAAATCTGAAGCACTTAAATGAAAAGCTAAGCCAGCGGCACAATGGCTGAACTGCTACGTCGGGGCCAAGGCGGGGTCACAAGCTGCCTCTCTAGCTGGCGTCTGACCTGACTGCACTGGGACACAGACAGTGTCTCTCCTAGACTTTCCTTCAAGCACGAAACCCTTACCCGGACATTTAGGAGGAACCACTTTGACGCAGGACAGTAACATCTCTCACACAAGCACGTTGAAGGAGACACAGATCACATCAGCAAATTATCTGAACAACGACTGGTTCAAAGCAGTTGTTCAATAAATGACAGCAACTTATTCAATTTGAGTCACTTCCTTTAGGGTTACTTGTAGAAGTACCTTCATTAGTCTGATCCTTGTTACAGATTTATCCCTAATATTTCAACAAAAGAGGTTTAAGAATAGGTAAATAGCTCAGGGGTCAGACGCCTCCACCCAGGCTCTCCAGGCATCCTGCTCTGGGCATGTACACGCACTACCTCTAAGACAGACAAACAACACACACACACACACACACACACAGAGGCATGCGTATGCACATGTGCTCACACAGCAAACAACTCCAGCTCTCCAGCTCCAGCTGGGAAGTATGCTTTAGAATCATGACAGTTTACTTTTTTCCTATCTGACCTCATGCAAACCGACTTTCTCCACCTCTCTGACCCCCAAATATACACATTCAGTCCCCGACCCACCCCCAATCTTCCTCACTTAGAAAGCTCTTTTAAACCATCTAAAACTTAAAATAAATACCAATTTGGAAACCCGAAGCATGCGCCAGTCCGTCCGTCTGTCCCCACCTTCTGCTGGAAGCCTCCGACCCCAACTCCCGGCAGCCCTCCCCAACTTGGGAAGCCCAGTGGCCTCCATGCGGGGCTGGCACACGCAGAGAAAACAAACACATGGAATCCTGCCAGCTGGGTCAGGCACCACTATTTATAGCAGAGCGAAGTGTGGGGAATCGGAGGCGTGATGAAGGGTGTGGGGCGGAGGGGGTAGGGATAATTCCAGCCGCTCCGCCCAGGCTCCACAGCTGCAGAGGATCCCTGCTGATGTTCTGCCGGCCCAGGTGCAACCCATCCTGTGTGACTAATACCTTTGCTGTGCTGGAGCCTCCCAGGGTAGAGGGCCTGTTATCTTGCTCGTTACTGTAGCCCCAGCATCTATCTCTAGAAGCACAGTAAGTATTTGTTAATTAAATGAATAGATGAGCTTTTTTTCTTCCTGCCTACCCCACCAGGCTGCAGATGGAGGAGCTGGAGTGGGTGGAGGGGAGGTGAGTGAGGAATGCCTAAAACAGCCTTCTAAAAATCTATCAGTTGTTAAAATGTGCTAGCCAAAAGAATGTAGGGAAATGCTCTGTTAAGAAAAGCAAATTAGGTTTCCTTAGTGCAGGCCTTTTCAGAGCCTTTAATGGGCTGTTATTATTGTGAATCACCAAAAGGTGGGTAGAGTATGCACTGAAGGCTGAACTCACTCAACCACAGGCCTGGACTTATTTGACCACAGGCCTGGACTGACTTGACCACACTACTCTTTTTTCTCAGAGTACCATTAGTGAGGAGAATTTCATCAAATACACTTTGGGAAATGTTGGCCTAAGAGGTTCCTGGAGAATATCCCAAAAACAACTTGTAAAACAGCAACCCATGTTTGTAATTTTAAAAAATTACATGTGAATATGTGGTGTACAGTTATTTGGATTGTCATAGGATAAGGTCAGGAGACACTTAAATGTTAACATCAGTTATGGTGAAGAGCAGGAAATTTGCACTTTTTATACTAAACATTTCAGAAATATTCCAAGTGAGTGTGTAGTTTTTGTAATTAAAAAGGTAAATTAAAAAAAAAATCTATCCCCAAATATTATCATGTCATCGCTGAAATTTTATCTTCCCATAGGCCCAGGGCCTCATTTCCTAACAACTCCTTGGGCTACAAAATGTTGCTCTTTGCTCCATGATCACATCTAAAGTGTTTCCTGTGTCTATATCCAACAGTCAACTCCTTCGGCTTATAAAGAACCCCCTCCCCTAATTCCAGGATTCTGTTGCGTCCACACAATGTGGACAAGTATTTTGGAAAAAATGAAAACACATTTAATATTCTTTTAGCAACCTTTACTAATCTGAAATTACTTTGTTTAGTTAATTGTATAAAATATGCACCAAGCACTTCGTTTGCTGCAATTACCATGTTGGGCATATTAACATTTAAGGACTGCCTTTTTTTCCTGCTAAATCACTAATTTCCTAACTTAACTGATTAGTAAATGTAATTAAAAGTCATTCCGATTTAGTGAATGTAACACACCAGGTTTTGTTGTAATATGAGATTAAGGCAAATATTTAGAATTGGAAGAAATATTCCATCTTAGCATAAAAGAGAGTATGTGACCATTTGCTGAGTTACTGTGTGTGAGATGATGTGCACATATTATCTTGTCTAACCTCTAAGTAACTCTGTGAAGGAGGTAGTATTGTCATCTCCATTTTACAGATGCAGCAGTTGAGGCTTAGAGAGGTTAAACATCTTACTCAAGTAAAGGATTCAAAGCCAGGGTTACCTGCTTCCCCTGCCTGCTGGTCTTGGTGTCCTTGGTAGATTTAAGCAGACAAACTGAAAAAGGAAACTGAGGAAGGCTGAAAAAAACCGAAATCAGCCTGGGTTGGAGTCATGCATTAGCCACCATGTTTCGGGAGGGACTGGTTCGTCAGGTCCCACAATGCACTCTGTAGCCAACTCATGAGGATGCTCAGTCCCCCACCCCAGCGGGAGTCAGCCCTGAGTGAGCACCTCAATCCCATCCACGAGTTGGCCGCGGCCCTCTGAGTCTGGATCCACGTAATATGCACCAACATGTAGTGAGAGACAATAAATTCTTCCATTTCTTAATCTGACCTCTCTCATCTTCCTTCTGGTCTTACGTAAGCATAAGACTGGAGGTTCCCAACGCTGGCTGCATGGAACAAATATCCGGGGACACTAAGACACGTCAACGCCTGGGCAGCACCTCAGGCAAATTCACTTAGAGCCTGTGGAAGTGGGGCCCAGGTATCAGCATTTCCAAAACCCTTTCCTGGAAACTGTAATGTGCAGCCAGGGTTGAGAACCCCTGGAGTCTCCGCCATGGATTTGTGGGTCATTCTGACAGAGAAGGTCTGCCAGAGATGCCTTGGTTGCACGGGATGCCACGGTTGGAATTGCGAGTTTTGCATAAAGATGTTCCCTGCTCTAGTATTTTTAGTGAAATTCTTGCCATTTTTAAAGCTATTTTCTTTTATTCCACAAATTGAATATCTTAATACACTTTAACGAATAAAACATTTTCTCAAAGTTTCTCTCAGATATCCCCAGATATTTTCTGGACTTTCATATTACTAGTTTTCTCTTCTTCACACGGAAATAAAAACCCAAGAAGAGAAACCACCGTCGCAAACAGCACCTACTTTGGGGGCCGAGACGGCTTCCGGAGTAGCAAAGGTGACACGTAAACAGGTCCCTGGGCCACAGTCACCCCTGCTGGGGCACCACCACTTCTGGGGGCAGACAGCTTAGCAGGAGACCGAAGTTTTCCAAGCATATGCACATTTTAGCGTTTGCACATGAAAACCTGATGTGCCCTCAGTGATTCCCTTAACAAGTTGAGAACAGTCTCAGGGCCTCACAGACCACCAGGAAGTAGAACAGGTGTTGGCTGTCCAGGGGTCCCACATCCACTTAACACCAGATTGCGCCAGTGGGCTTTGGCTCCCCTGGAACTGGCTTTTTGACATCCCAAAGGGTTAACAGCTCAGCCTCTAGCTTCCGGCCTTCCCTTCCCCAAGAAGTGGATTTTCAGTTTGGTCCCTGCCGGGGTGGAAGCAGCGCCTCACCCCAACCTTAGAGACTTGGGTCCCGCCTAGCCCCTCCCCACCTGCGGCCCTCCCACTCCAGGAATGAAGCTGCCGCTACCCAGCGTATACCAAGACTGGTTTCATCTCCTTCCAAATCCATTTTGTGTCTTAACTTCTGTCAAGGATAAAAAATAAAACGCTCACACACACATCACGCGTGTATGCGAGGACAGAGCTCCAAGTTTAAACTGAAAAAGACCAGGCAGGGAAGGGAGGGGCAGGTCGCTGATCAAAGTCGGGGCCTGGAGACTTCCCTGGGGTCTGTGTGGGCCCTAGCACACCCTGCCTGAGGCCCCTGCTGGCTACACCCAGGGTCAGACCTGAGCCGGTGTTTGCAGCATCTCCCCTCCTGTCCCTCCAACACCCATTTCATACCACTCCAAACGCTGTCCAGGGGGCCACAGAGCAGCCGAGCTGCCCAGCACTCCACAGGCTGGAAGCAGACTCTGGTCCTCACACTTGGAGGAGCCCGTTCCTTGCCAACTCCAAAATGAAAATAAAAACAGTGCTTGGAATGACACGCGGGTCCTGGTGGCATAGGCGGCTTGCGGACTGCTTCTGGCCACCCAGAAAAATGGGTCTGGAGCTGGAGCCTCTGTTCTTAGACCCCTGTCCCCCCATACCCGGGTCTGCAGACACCTGAATCTGGGCACCAGGCAGAGAGCAGCTCTGACCCAGCTCTCTCCTGTCATCTCTTGCTGCTGACTTCTTCCTTCTTGGCCAAACCAGGAGCCCCTGCATTGCAGAACGATCACGCCTAACCTTTCACCCATTCAGGATCCCCCAGAGTTCAGATAATGGCCCTTTACTCAACTCTAAACCCCATCAGCTGCCCCTTTTCCTCCCCAAATGGTGAACTAAGTACTCACATCACTTACACCTGTCCATTCTGACGCATACAATCCTTTGCCTTCCAAGTCAATAAACACCTATTGAACACTCATTCAACATGAAGCTCTGTGGACCCGAAGATAAAGTCCAAGCTTTCTCTAAGAGCTCAGCATCTGGTAAAGGAGACACACAGAAACACCTCAGAGCAGCGTGGAGCAACTGAGAATCAAACCCGAGGGCCCTGGGCTGGGGTTCTTTCTTTTCCATGCCCCTGTTAGGAGGGCACGGGAAGACTGGATCACACACTTCTTTTGGAAAAAGTACCCTTGTGGCGTTCATCCTTGTCCTATCTGCACACAGAGCAGAGTAATGAAAACAAAGTGTTTTTTTTGTTTGTTTTGCGCTACGCGGGCCTCTCACTGTTGTGGCCTCTCCCGTTGCGGAGCACAGGCTCCGGACGCGCAGGCTCAGCGGCCATGGCTCACGGGCCCAGCCGCTCCGCGGCATGTGGGATCTTCCCAGACCGGGGCACGAACCCGTGTCCCCTGCATCGGCAGGCGGACTCTCAACCACTGTGCCACCAGGGAAGCCCTAAAGGGTTATTTTTTAATACATCACAAGGTATTTATAAACTCAGCGTTTCTGAGATGTTTCCCCCCAAAATCAGGGGGAAAAAGTCCCATCCAAATGCTTTGTCAGATGATGTATTTATCTTTTGGTTTAGCAAACGTGGTCCCTGCTCCTCGACACACACTGCCTGGCTGCACCTACAGAAGCCGGTCCAGGATTCTCCCACAGGACCTCCTGGGGGGACAGCATGTGAGGAGGTGACTCAGGAATGAAGGCTGCATCTGGCAGGGAACATGGGTCTCACCCTCCCATGTTCAGCAGTCTCTATCCGTAGCCTCTGCAGGCAAACTGTGACAAGGGCCAAGGCCTCCCATGTGTTGACGGTCAGTCATCAGACACAGCCTTCCAGATGCTGGAGCGAGACCCAGGAAGACAAGAGGGTGCAGGGCACACCACCCTGATTCCACAATTAACGACAAAAGCAAGGACGGCTTGCCTGTAGACGGTACTTCTCTGAAGAGTTTAAGGAGCATTCAACACTCCACTGCATTAGTGCTCACAGTCTCGGTGACACACCTGGGACAAGTACTATTAGTCTCCACTTACACAGGGTACAAGTCAGAAGAACCACTGAATGGCAGCCCAAGAGCTCTCAGCAAGTCCCTGAACAGGATACAGATGGGAGGGTGGGCTAGGCAAAGAGCAAACCAGAGGACGAGGTGGTAAGGACTGGATGACCGGCATGGAGTTTCTACCGTCTGAGAGCTGACTTTCCAAGGAGGCCATGTCTTCTTTCTCCTTTTTACTGAACTCTGAGGCACCTGCCTGGTGTCCTTGGAAGTGAGGAGGTGCCAGCTGGCCTCAGCTCTTCGTTTACTCCACATAGAAGCAACAGAAGCTGGGGTCTCAGTCCCTGCTCCCCAGGGTCAGAACCCTCTTCACCTAGTACACCCCTTTCCTCTCAGCCCTGGAACGTTTCAGCCTGCTTCAACCAGATGGCCCACGTGACCCCCATCCACACGCACTTCCCTTTCCTCTAACTGGGGTCCAGAGTTGGAGCCCGGCTGGAGGAGGTCCTCCTTCTGCTCTAGTTATAAAATCCATCGTTATCCCTCATCCCCCGAGAGCCTCACTGTTTAATGACTGGTGACGGCACTGAATACTGGGGTTCCTGCCACACACACACACCAAGGAATCCTCGTTTGGGAGGCTGACTGAAGAAAGAAGCACTTCTTGGCAGGGAAAACGTTCTCACTCTCTTCGTGCCTGATCAGTCTTCCTGCTTAATGACCACAAAACAAGCCCTGAAGCTCAGTGCCTCCCAGGGCTCAGCACAGACACCACTGGGGCTGAGACAGCAACTCCGGCGGCTGAGGGAGCCGTGGCTGCCGCCAGATGCGGCGTGAAGGAGTGCTGCCTGCCCTGCCTGCCTGGGAGGCTCACTTCCCCGCCGCTTGTCCAAAGCTCCAGAGCAAGTAAACCAAACTAGCGAGGAGGAAGGCAAACGGCCCGGTGCTCCCGTCTGTCTACTTAAGAGCGTGACACAAGGTCTGCACAGCCGATACTTCCAGATGTGGAACCAAAACACAGGCAGCAACCGACAGTTTACCAGCCTGGGCTGAACTCCAGTAGCACCAGCGCCAGGCGTGTCCAGTGGATGACGACAGAGGAGCAGCACTGCAGACCCGTGGGATCTGGGCAGGTGGGTCTCAGCCCTGGCTGTGGGCTCCTCCGTTGTCAGTGCCTTGCACCCCAGCTGGATGTATGGTGTGAGGGGGCATGGCGTGGAGAAGGCCATGTTTAAAACTGGAGGAGAATGCAGGGGACGCGGGTTCGTGCCCCGGTCCAGGAAGATCCCAAATGCCGCGGAGCGGCTGGGCCCGTGAGCCATGGCCGCTGAGCCTGCGCGTCCAGAGCCTGTGCTCTGCAACGGGAGAGGCCACAGCAGTGAGAGGCCCGCATACCGCAAAAAAAAAAAAAAACACGAAAACAAAAACTGGAGGAGATTGCTAAGTGAAAGGAGCCAACCTGGAAAGACTATATATACTGTATGATTCCAACTACATGACCTTCTGGAAAAGACAAAATTACAAACACTGTAAAAAGAGCAGTGGTTGCCGGGGATTGGGAGAGGGAAGGAAGGAGGGCCAAATAGGTGGAACACAGGGGATTTTTAGGCAGCGAAACTATTATTCTGTCTGATACTATAGTAATGGTGGATGTGTATCATTACGCATTGGTCAAAACCACAGGCTGTATAATGCAAAAAATAAGTCTTAATGTAAACTATGGACTTTAATTAATAATGATGTGTCAACATTGACTCATCAATTCTAACAAACGCATTACACCAACGTAAGATGTTGGTAATTCGGGAAATTGGTAGGGGTGGAGGGGTATGCGTTAACTCCCTGTAATTTTCACTTAATTTTTTTCTATAATCCTAAAACTGCTTTTTAAAAAAGCCTATTAATTTCTTTCTAAGTTAAAAAAAACCTGGAGAAGAAGGTTTGGACTATTCCCCAGCTCCCTGAGATGCTGTAGGTGTTGGGTCTGGGGATCTTGGTAGTGTAATTTCTCAGGCACGTTTGTTGTCAGCAGGAGACCTCTTGGGATATTTGCCCCTATTTTTACTCTTCCTTAGCTTCTAAATCTAGAACCAAGCTAGAAATGACTGAGATGCAATTTGAAGTCAGATCTATCCCCCTCTGGGCAGACATCCAAACCTCCTATTCCTTGTATTTCAGGCTGTCAACTCTCCAATCACAGAGAAAATTTCTGTCACCTGTGTGCCTACCATGGGGCCTGACTCCACCAGGCCCCCATATGTAGGGAACTGAACTAGTCTCAAGTTCCTCCCGTGCTCCTCACGTCCCAGATGCAACAGAACTCTCATTCAACTGTGCAAAGAGAAGGGAGCAGTGGATGGCCAGGCACACTTAGGAAATTCCAGATGAACAACTAGACTATAAACTTTTGATGGAGTGAGGATGCCCTGGGCTTCTCTGCAGCTCCCAGCCTGGCCTAGCACAGTGCTGGACACAAAGTCCATGCTCAGTAAACTCCTCTTGAGTGATGCAGGAGGGCCAGAGAGGCATCCATTCTCACCCTCCGCTTACAGATGGAACAGTGGCACAACGGCACATCCACGGACATTCCTGAAGTCAGTCACCTTGAGGAAGACAGAGGAGCTGAGCTACTTCTGCTGCGGCCTAGCACACTGCTTTCCGGCTTTTCTAAAACAGACACCCTCATAGTATTAGAATTCCCTGCCCCTCTCTCCCACATTCCCCCCGTATACATATACCCAGAATGCATTTTTCTTATATAAATCCTTAGGTGATGATTTCATTCTGTTTGAAACTCTTATTATACTCATTTTGACATTCAGGAAAGACCTGTAGACTAGTAAAAAGAAAAATCGAGTACCAATTACATCCCAGAGTCTACTCCAGGCACTGGGGAGGTGGTGAGGTGCAACATGAAGTCCCTGACCCCGTGGATCTCTCCTTCTAGAGGATAAGCAGGCAATAACAAGTAGATGAGATGAGATGAGATGAACAAGTAGAAATACGTCAGGAGGTGTAACGTTGAGAAAGAACAGATTAGGTTGAAGGAAGAGAGAATGACGGTGGGAGTGTGATTTAATAAAGGGCAGTCCAGTGAGGGTGGCCACGAAGCAGACACCTGAATGAAGTGAGGGAGGGGCTGTGCAGCTGTCGGGGAAGTACCTTCCAGGCAGTGGGCGAAGTCCCGGAAGGGAGGCTGTCCTGCTTAGGCAGAGGAGCAGCAAGGAGGCCACTGAGGCTGTGGAGCGGACAGGGGAGGTGAGGGCACTGACAGTGTGTGGCATTTTCTCTGCATGAAAGCAAACCACGCACAGTGTTGAGCAGAGAACTGACCTCGCCTGGCTCCTCTTTTGGAAGCTGACGCTGACTTCTCCATGGAGAACAGACTGTGGGCAGGGAGGTCAGGGCTGGGTGGAGGCAGGGAGAACACTTGGGAAGCTACTGCAATAGACCAGGTAAGAAATGCTGCTGGAAGACAAGGATGGTGGCAAGTTGCAGGATTCTGAGTACATCTTAAAAATAAAGCCAACATCATTGGCCAGCTTAAAGTGGAGTATGAGAGAAAGAACAGAGTCCAAGGTGACTCTCGGGTTTGGGGCCTAACCAGTAGAATGGAATATGCTGCAGCAGGGAGGAAGCAGAGGAGAAAGCTGGGCGGGAGCTGCCTTCCCAGGGACCGGGCCTAAAGACTGGTACCTACGGGGGCACCTGGGGCAAACCTTGCCCCACTGTGGACTCCTCTCTTTCCCCATCTTCTCATTCCCTGAGCCAGCGGGGGGTTCCATCAGTGCAGCCTTCCACCTACTCCTCTTTCCAGCTGCCCAATCCCCTGATAACTCTCCTTCCAGTCCGTTTTTCTTTCCTTTCTTTTCCTATTAACGGCCACCTTCTCCTGAATGTTCACAATGCATTTTGTGCGCTTTATATGCAGTATCTTGCTTTCTCTCTGCAACAACTTTAAGAAACTAGGGTTTCAGAGTGGAGGTGACTAGCCCAGGGTCATACGCCTACCACCTGGCAAAGCTACGTTCAAATCCAGGCCTGTCTGGTTCCAAAGCCCGCCCTTAACCAGGATGCCACACCATCTCCAACCTGGAAGTGGCCCCAGAGACATGGCTCCCTCCTGCAACAACCGTCTTTCTCCAGCACTTCCCCCTTTTTCTAATAAGATTCACTCCAAACCTCTGCTCTCTCAGACGAGGTCACCCCAACTCTCCTCAGACCTCTCTCAGGAACAGTGCGAACCAGGATCCTCTTGCCACGAGAGCTTTTCTTCTCTCAAGTCCTGCCAGACCCTGAGGCCTTCACTGTCTCTTCCCACAAGAGAGGGAAAAGTAGCTTATCTGGCAATAGGACGTAACTGCCTTCAGTTCAGGCCTCTGCTCTTAGAAAACAAACACAATCACAGAAGCAGATGCAGCCCTTGTGCCTAGACTCTGACCTCTGGCCAGTTCCCTCAAATGTCTTATCTCCCAACTCATCTTGGGTGAGCACAGATGCCAGAGGCTTTTGAGGTGGGCAGGAACCTTCTGCATCAAAAGTGTTCCCTTGTGCCATGTCTCTGCATCCACATAGTGCCCTGAAAAGGCAGCTTGCGAGGATGGGGAAAGAGAGGCTCAGAGAGTTTCCATGATTTCCTCTGGGTTACCCAACTAGTTGGTCACATAATTATATCTTAAACCCAGGTATCCTATACCCACCCCGCCACACACACACACAAAGCCAGAACATCCTGGCTTCAGGCTTTCCACAATTTTTAAAGAAAAACAAGGAACTGAGGGCAACTCCATGCTCATGGCAGCCAAATCTGCCCACTCTCTGAAGCCAGCTGGGAGACTCGGTTTTGCTCTGCAGGTAACGGCCCGTAGCATTCTTTCTGCTGGCTGCCCTGTATTTGCCTGGAAGGTACCATCTCCTGTCAGTTACCTGTCTGTCGAAGTTGCTACTTCCTTCCCCAGGGTATTTTTCTGCACAAGCTACCACTTCTCCTGACCAGGAAAAGCACCTGCTGGGCAGAACGCCTTCTCCCCCCTCACCCTGCCGAGGCTCAGAGGACCCTGAGCAGACTTGCAGAGGCCCAAGGAGCACGTGGATTCAGCTGGCACCTGTAGTGGGAGCAGAGACTCAGACAGCCAGTTCAGATGATGTCCCAGGGCGAGCGAAAGCCGGGAGACACGTTCCAAGAGGAGACCCAAGATAGAGGCAGCTTTCAGCACTGCCTACGAAGTCAGACATCATCTGGGCCTCAGGACCCAGCCTCCCTCAGGCTGCTGCTGTGGAACCACTCAAAACCTTCCGGCTATGGCCCCAGTTTTCAATTCATGTCTCTTAAGGCAAGTCTCATAAAGGCCGCCACCTGCCCCTTGCACTCTGTTAGTTGCAAAAGAAACAGTTCTCCCAAGCTAAGGGGGCTCTCCTTAGAGAGACTGAGAGGGGAGATTGTCTGGATACCTTTTTTTTCTCAAAGCCTGAGTTTTGGAGTCAGCAGCCCTGCCATGAAATCTTGGTAAGCTGCCACTTACCAGCTGTGAGACCAGAACAAGTCCCTACAATTATTTAGGCTTCAGCTCTCTTATCTGCCCAACAGGATCATGCTGCCCATCTTCACAGGACTGCTGGGGGGTTGCAGGGACAGTGCTCACAGGGCTTAGCGCAGGGCCTGGCACACAGTAGGTCTCGCTAAATGGCAGCTCTCGTTCTCCCCGTCATCAGAAGGACGACGGAGGCACGTGCAGCTGCCTCTTTGGCACTGGGATCTGCCGGTCTCGGCCTTCTCGGCCTGCCCTTCAGGTCCACAGCTGATTCCCTGAGAGGGTAAGGGAATGAAGGGCACGGGAACGTCCGTGACGGAGGGCACCTGCTGCTCACGGGTGCTCACCCTCTTGAGGGAGAATCACCACATACATTGTAAGGCTTGGTTTGTAAAATCAGGGGAACAAAAATGAACTCCATCACAATACTGCTTTCAGCAACCTGTTCTGTCCTTTTCAGGCACACTCGGGACCTTTGTGGTGTTTCAGTGACGGGGTTGGCTGCCAACCTTCTTGTTCCCCTTTGGTGAGGAGAGCTGAGCTCCCCACCCCTCCCATTGTTGAAGACCACCCAGTGAAACGCGCTGGCAAGCTGCCACCGTCCAGGCAGGCGAGAGCCGGGCCTGACGACCCAGCCACCATCTCTGCAACAGAAGGCTACAGAACGACAGGCACCTGACTGCGGGGCTTTCACCTGGAGCCGACGCGGCCTTCACGACGGCCAGACCACCAGCGCTGTCCAGAAAGGGCTGCAGGCGATTGCTTGGAAGGCCTGTGCATTGCAAGAGACATTAGATTCTAACCCTTGGCTATAACACAGCAGATTTTTATGTAACTTGTTCACTACAAGACATCCGTTCATAACGACACAAGTAAACAGCCGTGAATTTCCGTCACTTTACGTGGTCTCACTTGCAAAAGTGGGTACTGTGCTGACTGACTGCGTGATGAAATCCCTCACGCGGGCGCAAGTACGTAAAAAAGGACAAGGTACCGTGACACCTCTGTGGGACGACAGTCATCAGGCAGAAAAGCAGAGAGCCAAGTCGGGGGGTGGCGGGGGAGATGCTCTATGAAGCAATTAAGAGCAGCCTCTGCTTCCACAGAAAAGTAAGAAACCCAGAACCCCCCAATTTTCCTCTCCAATTAACTGTGACCCATACCTAACAGACCTGCTGGGATTGCAATGTTAGGTAAGTTCAGACTAGTCAAGGCACTTGGCTGGGACTATTCTGGAAAAATATTGGCAGGCCGGGAGACCTGCGGAGTGCTCTCTTCGAGAGTCCAATTCCAGCCCAGCCTCCAAGGCCAACCAGTTCTACACACCCTTCTCCTCTTACCTGTAGCTCCCATCCTGTGCGACAGCCACCTCGTAGCAGCCAAGGAGGTTCCTGGGCAACTGGAGAGCCCAGCAACTTTTACTTGCCCCTAAAATAAATGTCTTCTCACTTGTTACTCTGGGAATAATTTCAGAGCCAGGCAAACCTACCCCAGACAGCAGAACAAAGGGCAAATGGAATTTAAAAGTGAAAAGCTGAATTCAGGCATGTGTTTCTAGCATTCTCAGCTAAAATCTGACCTGGCTGAGAAAGAAAAGATCACAAATTTCTCCTTTTTCCCTTGAAAGCTATTCAGTAACTGCTTTTAGAAACTTGTCGAAGACTCGCATTTCTGAGGTTCTGTATTTAATGCAGAGATTCCAGTTTGTTTGGTTTTTTTTGCGGTACGCGGGCCTCTCCCGTTGCGGAGCACAGGCTCCTGACGCGCAGGCTCAGCGGCCATGGCTCAGGGGCCCAGCCGCTCTGCGGCATGTGCGATCTTCCCGGACCGGGGCACGAACCGTGTCCCCTGCATCTGCAGGCGGACTCTCAACCACTGCGCCACCAGGGAAGCCCCTCCAGTTTTTAACTTTACTAAAATTAAAAAAAATCACTCTGAACTTGAAATCTCCTGTCTTAATACTTAATACTTCAGTCTATCATCTGCTTAGGAAAAGTACGTTTGCAGGGAGAAAATAATGAACAACATACGGGCAGAGGTAAAAGAACGTTTCAGTCCTGCCAGCCCCATCGCTGCCTCTAGGACTTAGCCTGAGAGGCTCCCAGGCTCTCCTCCTTCCAGGAGCCTTTCTTCATGACCCAGTCCAAGCACTTTCACACTGGAGTTTGCATTGCCGTGCCCTGCATGTCCCCTCCCCTCAGTGATGGAATTCTGGAAGGCGTGGGCTCCGGTATTGATATTGAGCACACAGCGAGCGCTGAATAAAAGCTTGTTGAAAGGATGTAGGCTCCAACCTACAAATGAGTCATCACCCTCATCTTGTCCAATGCTGTCCAAACTCATTTTGGAGAAGAATAAACATTTCTTTTCCATATTTTCTGCTGCTCAGCTCCTTTTGGATGATTTTTTATTCAACCCATAAATGTACTTTCCCGTTACTAACTAGGAGAACTAGTTGAGACTTTCCTCAACGTTTTCTCTGGCAACCAAGTTAAGTTGACAGTGTATCATTGGCTCTGATCTTTCTCCTACCATTTCCTCTTACTGCCCAATAACCCTGTCCCAAACATCAAAGGCCTTCTTTGAAGATAAGGCCAAATTCACCATTAGGAAAAGAGAAACTATTTCCTAACTTTATTTCAGAAGATGGTATGACACGGAATCCCTCTGGGTTTTGTGAGATAAACACAGCCCAGTACATCAGATGAGAAGGCATTTGCTGTAATACCATTGGTAGACACATAAACACAGGACTTTCCTCATCCAAACCTAAGCAGGACTTTTCCACAGCAGTCTTGGGCTCCAAATCCACAGTAAATGGTTTATAACCAACATGTTGAACAGAATTTGCCACAGGGAAAGGGGGGTGATGTGGTCACGCCAGGGGAAAGAGGCCACCACAGGCTCTGACTATAAGAGTATCCGAGCTGAACTAGAACCAACTTGTTTAGTTCAGATTCCATTCAAAACTGGACCCTTTCAATACTGAAGGATGGGAAACAGTCTTATCTTCAAGCAGAAACATAAAACATGAAAATATGACTGACCCAATAGGCTAGAGATATTAGACTATGGGCAGAAAACCTCACCTGCTTCTACTTCATTGCTGATACCCTCAGATGGTGTGAATGTTGACAAGACGTCATGGGTCACGGGTTCCAGGAAGCTTGTTCTGGGCCTGAGGAAAAAGAAAGTGTCTCAAACAAAATAAATAAACACTTTGAAAGTATTTGCTTTTTATAAGGTACATTGCTATAAACCAGAGTAATTCCTTATTAGTCCATTTTACAAATAAGAAAACAGAGAAAAAGCAGTTTTTCTAAACCACAGGCTTCCTTAAATCTCCAGTTACCTGGCCCCTTGCTAGAAATGAACTGAATAGATGAAGGACAATGATTACATTGAAAACAGTCTGTTGCTCTTACAAAACCATTACCTTTGCATCCAGTGGTCCATTGTCACCAATATTCACCAAATATGTTAAGAACACATTATCAGCAGCCCTCATACGAAGTAAGGTGGGTTAACAGGTAAGGGGCTGGGGCTGGTAAGGCAGCAGCAGGAGTGAATCCCTTCCAAAATCAAGGGTCGGCTAATAGATGGGTCCAGCTGGAGCAAAAGGGTTCTATCAAGGTAATATTATTGTGAGATGAGACAGAGCCACATGTGAGAGGGCTAAGAAATTTAGATTGTAAGCTTAGACTGGGGGATGAGTTTATGGGACTGATGGACGATGGGCGTTGGCGGGGCATGAGGGTAGGGGGGTGATGGGTAGACAGTGGGGAGTCCAGCCATGTGGCAGCAATTGTCAAAGGCATGAAGAAGCATGGTGGTGGCAGAAATGGAAAAGATGGTAGGATGGCGGAATAATAAAAGGAAAGGCAGGAGAGCCTAGGCAAGCTTGGGGAAGGAGCTAACTCAGTGGTAATGGAGATTTAGTGAGCAATTAGCTCAGTGGATTGAGTCAGTGTGAATGGAGTCCACAGGCAGAGCCAGGGGTCCAAGCCAAGTTTCCTAATCCTCAGGGCAGTGCCACTTGAGATGGATCCTTTAAGTCTTACTTCCCGATTCCACCTCCCCTTCTCTACCCATTTCCAACCCTGAGGGCTCCAAGGAGGCAAGAGCCCTATTTAGGAAGGCTTTTTGTAAACATGGATTTCTAGATGAAAAACAAACACCCTCTTCCATCCCACCCTCCAGCCCCAAATATTTGATCCAGCCTCATAAATGATGAAAATATTACATGTAAAGGCTCCACGTGGGAGCATTCTCAGGATTTAGGCTGTTCCCAGCAATAGCAAAGTGGTTGGATATACCTGCTCCCTACGAGTCTTTGGTCAAAAGTGTAGAGCTGCTTCAGGGCTGTCTGACTACAAGAGTCTTTACTTTTATTGGAGCTATGTGAAAAGTATGTATGCACGTGGATGAACAAAAACAGTTATAGTATGGCAATGTGGGTAACTTTAAAACACATTTTTTTTTTTTAGTAGTAGTAGATGCTTGTGCAAAAAATAAAAATTGGGAGGGGAGGGTCATTTGGAGAACCATCCTTTGACTAAGAAAGCTTATTTTCTTGGGACAAAAAAGCTCCCAGTCTGGGGTCTGATGTGCTATAAACTTTTGCTGAATTGAAGTATGGAGATGACAATAAGTTCCATATGTTAAAGTAAATACACTTTAAAAAATGTAACAAATCACTTTCTTTTCTCTCCCTCCCCAATTTCCATCCACCCTCCTCCTTATTTTCACAGATAGCAAGAAGGCTTGGAGTTTGGAGGAAAGAAAGCAAACTCCCAATGTACAATATCTTCTGGTGCCAGGTTAATACTTTCTTACTCAGAGGACAGAAAGTACTGGAAGCAATTATCTGGTGCACTTGGGTCCTCTTCAGCTTCTATCCGCTTGTTTAAAAGACACAGAAAGGAAAACCCTTATTCGTTAACCATACTGGTGACTTTGTGGAAATCTGAACTCAGAACCCTAGGGTCCCATGGAATATTGTGACCACCAGGTTCACTTCTCACCATCCTTGCTTATACCCTGGGGATCCCTGGGGAAGTCAACTGAATTATCTCATGAGTAAAATCTCCTACTCCTTCTTAGGGTATGGAAACCACACATAAGTTGCTGAAGAGAGCTAGGAGCCCAAACATTTGAAAGAGCATTTCAAAGAAAGGAAAATCTCTGGACCCATTTGGAGGATGTAAAGGAACAAAAATCACCCTCTTATTCAAGTTGGCCAACCGATCAACAGCTAAGCAGGGTTCCCTCTATCCCACCACAACCCCATCCCAACTGTGGTCAAGGAACCAACTATCCTGGACTCTATCAATGTCCTCTCCTCAGTAAAGCCAGTGCTGTGGCTTGGGCAATTTCTCCTGAGAAGCTGTTTCTTGCAGTGTTCCTCTTCTGAGATCTCTTGACAGAGGATGAACGAGACAGTGTCTGACATCTCATTCCTCAGATTTCATAGGTGTAGACAGCCTCCGGCCACCTGAAGGGCCAAACTTTAAGCAATAGTTGGGGGCAGGCAATGTCAGCAAAGCGGCAACTCTTACTTCTTTCATTTTCCATACACTCGCTCCAAAAACTCATCCTGCAGGAAAATCATAACTCCACTTCTGTTTTCACCCTGCCTCTGTCCCACTGACCCCAAGGTGCTTCAAGATTACCATGGGAACCTTCTAGATTTCAATTATGAAACCATAAAAAAGTACCAATTATAAGACCTCAGAAACGTTCCTGGGAAACCTGTTACATACCTCAAAATGGCCAAACTCTTGCCTCAGATTCACTTTAAGTTCAGAAAACAGGTTGGACAGATGTATGGGGGCATCCGTCCCCACCTTAGTCCAAGGAGACTGTTTAAATACTGTCACGCTGCCCTTGAGAAAATGGAGATTGATTTATTGACTGTAACCAAAGAGATGAGAAACCGTCACAGGGCTAGGCTGCCTGCTTAGGGCCCAATTGTGGAATAAATCAGAAATGTTTGTGCATTCAAGAATTTTGAAAATTTCATTCATTCAATGGCCAGTGTTTGCAAGGTTCTGGGTAATAAAGATCTAGGTGACCAATGTGAGCTGGGTACAAGGCACTTGGAGGTGGCACAAGGGCCTGAAACCACAACATACTTCTCACTCAGTCCATTCAAAGAGGTAACTCTGGGTCAAAAACTTATGCAAACCCATTTGAACTTGCTGAGAAGGGATGGGGGAGAGGCAGAACACCCCACCACGCCCAGAAAGTGCCTGTTTAGGATCGCTGGTGTGTGGTTTGGGTATTCTTAGCTCTACTGCCACATCTCTGGAGGCACACAACAACCTTTCAAGTAACACTGCCACTGCAATCCCATACCCAAAACAAAACTAAGCAAACAAATCCCTAGGGCTCCTTAAACTCCACCAGGTCTGCCTGCACCCCCAGCCCTCAAAATCCTCCTACCATCTGGAAGAGCAAACTAACACTGGGCACCCTGAAAGTTAAGCAGAGCCTTCAAAAATCCAGCAGAAAATTCTTCCTGGGTTCCTTGCCCTTCTCCACAGCCCCTTCCCACCTGTTCCAAAGGATCTTTTCCCAACCTCTCACAGTTACACCAACAAAAACCCCCAAGAGAACAACCCCAGGAGGACCTCTAGACACTCTCATTTCAGCCTCGGCCCTTCCACCCCTCTAGGGGGGGATGCTTTTCTGGGACTGTTTTGCACCCGGTCCGTTCGGTCCCTCATTTGGGTTTAGTTTTGTTTTTTTTTTAATTTTTAAAATTTATTTATTATTATTATTTTTAAACTCCGAGACGGTAAACCCTCACCCCCTAAGAGGCCAAATGGGTGTGCGGTGGTGCTGTGTATTTGCCGACCCCTTGTGGGTTTCTCCCCAGAGCCCCGCGCTGGGAGCCGGAGACCGGTGTCAACCTCCGGGGAAGTTTGGGAGGCTGTCCGGGCCCTTCTTCCACCGGGAAGCTTCCGGGAACGACCGTCCAGACCGCACCCGCACGGAACGAGATGCGGCGGCCCCGGGCCTGGAGGCGGCCACCCGGCACCCCGCCGCCCGCCTCGGCCGCAGGCCCCCGCCGGAGCCCGCGGGCCGAGCGCTGGGACCCGCTCCCGCCGCCGGCGCGTCCCCACCAGCCACCCGCCGGCGCTTCCTCGGTATCGCCCGGCCTGCGGCCGCCTCCCGCCCCCTCCCCTCCCCAAACCAACAAATAAACACAACTTTTTATGAAAAGAAAACAAACTTCAGCGACGTGACTCACCTCTGGTGCAGCCGGCTCCTGGGAAGGGTGAGCCGGGGCCCGGGGGCGCGGTGGGCGCAGAGAGAGCCACACAGCCCGGTGCCGCACGGACACACAACCCGCACAGTGACACCCAGGGACACACAAAACGGGAGAGCGGCGGCCGCGGGAGCAACAAAGGAGCCCCGGACCGAGAAGCTGCGGGCCGGGGAGGGAGGGCGCGTGCGGGTGCGTGCGGCTGCGGCGGGCGTGGTGTGAGTGTGTGTGCGCCTGTGTGTGTAAGTGTGAGTGTGCGTGTGCGCTCGCGGCGGCTGACACCGGCGGGCCGGGGCTCAGGGTCCCTGCGGCAGGAAGCGGGGGCCGCGGCGGCAGCAGCGGGAGGACAAGGCAGGGGACGCCGCGCCCTGCGCACCCGGTCCCTCCATATGGAAGAAGCTTTTTTGGATGACTGAACTCGCAAACAATTCCTTCTTTTGCTTCTGCCTAGGAGCCTCCCATTACCGCGCGAGGAGGAGGAGGGGGAGGGGGGAAGAGGAGGCGGGGAAGAGGGGGAGGAGCAAAGTGGAGCAAAGAAAGTCTTGGAAAGGAAGCTGGGGAAAAAAAAAAAAACGTACCCCCAAACTCAGTTTTTCTCCTAATACCCATTTTTCTTTCTGTTGCGCCTTAGTCCCGTGCTCTCCCCAAACTTCACTTTCTTTCCGGTACCAAAAGCAAAGTCCTCCGCCTTTCTCCCACACCCACGGGCTCCCCGGAACCCCCATTTCTCTTTAGCTTCACCTCAGACCCTTGCTCTGCTACACTATCCTTCCCTCCTTTCGCCCGGTCTCTTCTCCCCAAGTCTTTTTCTGACACCCCCCCTTCTTAATGGTCTCCTTCATTCTGCAAACAAATGATTGGATAAATCATTAAAAGTAAACTCTGTTGTTAAACGCGCCCCTAAATGCCCCCAAAATGGGGCAGCGGCTGTCGAGAAATTTATAAGGAAACCACAGCCCCAATGCTACCTCCCCGCGACCGACCGACCCGGTGGGTCGGGGAAGGGAGGGTTCGCCGCGTCCTCCTCCGTTGACAGCGCCCTGCCCTGACCTCCATTCATCATCCCAGGATGGAAGAGCGAGGAAAAGGATGGGGGGTGGGAAGGCGAGGGAGGGGTAGCGGCCACAGAGAAAAGTTAGTTACGTCCTTGTGCGCGTGTGCGTGTTAAGCCCTCCCTTTAGTGTTGGGCAGAAAAGCATTTAGAGTAGCGGTTCTCAAACTTGAGCTGCATCAGAACCCCCTGCAGGCTTATTAAAACACAGGCTGCAGAGCTCCACGCCCAGAGTTTCGGCTTCGGTAGGGTCTGAGGTAGGGCGGAGAATTTGCATTTTTAGTAAGTTCTCAGGTGGTGCTGATGCTGTGTGTCCAGGGCCACGTTTTAAAAACTACTTTTCCACGGTATTGAGAAGTCAAGCACGTACTGAGTTGGTGGCAAATGGGTCCCCTTCTTAATCTGTAAGTGATGAAACATAGTGAAGGGTCATCCAGTCCACACCCTTATACCGAGGCTGAGGAGACCGAGACCCAGAAGGGTTAAGGCAGGCGTTCGCTGGAGTTTGTGCCAAAGTGGGAAGGAACCGTTCTGAAAGCGGACAGGCAGGCAGGGAGTGGGGAGAAGGAAGGTGCCGCCTCCTTTATGGCAGGAGAGCCGCACTGGGAGGCAGCAAGCTACCATGTGGCTCTGAGAAAGTCACCTAACCTTTTTGGGCCTCAACTTTATTTTCTTCAGTTTCTCATCAGTAAAAATGCATACTTTACACCAAGTATATGATTTTAATTGAACCTGAATCCAAAGATGTTTAAAAGGGCAACACAAACATCCTTTAATCAATATGTTGTACTATTTTTTTCTCATGCTTTTGGAAATCCAGGCATGAGCCAGTTTCTTTATTGATGTATCTGGAACGTTCAGCTCCACGTGCCTGGATTCTTGGGTCTGTCCCCAGGGGAAAGTGGAGAAAGGGGTTGATCCATTTTCAACAAGGTGAAAAAGACTATATACTCCTTCCTTGAACTATGCACTTGTATTCTTTCCACTCCTTTCTTCTCCAGTTCCCTCCCTCCCCACTTTCCTTCTCTTAATCTCCAACATCCTCCCCCTAACATTCTCCAAGGCCTATTTTTCTCTCCACTCAACGCCCATATCAGCTTCCACCTTCTTACCGTCCTCCTCTAGGGCACAACTCACGAGTACAGGCCTGGGGCCCATCCTGGGCACAGAACTCTCAATTTCCCAAGGGAATGGGCCAGCCAGACTTCCACTGCGGTGAAAACACTCCCTCTCTCCAGAGCCCCCAGCAGAGTATTGAGGTGTCTGTTTTTCAAAGATGACTCCAAGTACCACTCTCACTGATAATGTGGGATAGCAATGAGGAACCTATGCATGAAACGCTCATATTGATTCTTCTGTATTCTTTTATATACTATTCATTGATCAACATCTCAAAGATTGTCTCTTACCCCTTCCCATTGTCTTCTTCCAAAGACTTTCTCCTAGGACTCTTGATTCCCTCCATTCTGGCCTTTGGGTGTCCCCTATACCCTGAGTCAACCAGTCAGAGCACAACAGAAAACAAAGAAGGTTGAAGTCCTTACCAACATTATTTAGCCAGGAGAAAGACCCCAGGGCCTGTACTTCCCTCCAGCCCAGGCTGCTCGTGGCGCTGCTCATCTTTCCCACAGAGTTCAGACAGAATGCAGATCACAGCCTAACCGAGAGGGCTTAATTCTGCCGCAGCACCAAGCACACTGTTGGCAACCCACGTGTGTTTATTGTTTTTATGGCTCTTTGTATTAACATAATTGTGTTTATTATCATTACCCCTGTAAGGACATTGTATCTCTGAACTCTCTCCCTTTGCCTGGAGCACGTTCCTTGCCTAATTCTCCCTTCCCCTCTTTCTTAGTTTCCCTATCACTACCATCCCTACCCCACTCTAACCGCCCAGCCATCTCAAAACAGAGTGTGGGCTTGTGATCAGGTGCTCTCTGCTACTCTCCACTTTGTTCATGGTGAATCCCTCTGGTGTTTTGCTTCCTTGGGGGCTATCTGGGCCTCTATCAAGAAAGCAGCATTTAGTATGGAAGTCACATTTATTATGTCACGTTTATTATGTTGGGGGTGGGTGGGCAGGGATTGTAGATCCATATAAGTTGCATATCACTAAACTGTGCAGAGTGAACTGGAAGGAATCGCAGTGAGTGACATGAAGAGAGGATGCTCCCTCCTTAGTGTGTTATAGACACTCCATTTGTATCATATGGACAGGGGGCCCCTTGGTGGTGAAGGATATCTGGAAAGAATTGTGCTGAGAAAATTACTAACACGTAGGCAAAGAGAAATAGGGATTTGATAATCTCCCCTCTGTTTTAATATAAATCTGTTTTCCTCATTATAAAATATGTTCATGGAAGAAACTTTAGAAAATATGGAAAAGCGCAAAGAAGGAGGAAATTACCTTAATCCCACTACCTACGGGTAACAATGTTAACAGAGTGTTTTCTCTAGTCATTCTTCTCATTTTTGTTTCTCATCATACAAATCCATAGTTCATCTTCACTGAGTATATGATTTTAATTGATCAGAACTGGAAGATGTTTAAAAGGGCAGCATAAATGGATACTTTTACTCAATATTTTGTATTCTTTTCTTATGCATTTGGTAACTTAGGGGTCAGTTTCTTCACTGATTCATCTGGTACTTTCACATTTTGTAAAATTGTGTTCACTGTAAACACAGGTTTTGATCCTACTTTTTAAATTTAACATTGAAATGTGATTATTTTCCCCATGTCATTAAATCTTCTCCAAAGTTCAACTTAAACAGCTGTGTGCTATTCAGAGAGGTTGTTATTTATTCAACCATTCTCCTATTGTCATGTATTTAGATTATTTCTATTTTTATTATGATCGTGCATCACAGTTGACTAAACATCTTGTCATAAATCTTTATTTATAATTCTGATTATTTCCTAAAGGTGAATTCCTATGAGTAGGAGTTTTGGATCAACGGACAGAACGTTTCAAGGGCTTTTGGCTGCTGTTGCAAAACTGTCCTGTCGTGGCTCCAATATATATTTTCATCTCTCAGATCTCCACAACAATGAGATCATCAGATACAAGGCTCCAAGTGGAGACTTGATTGAATTGTCCACTTTGGATGACTACACAGATAAAGAAAACAACTGCCAATATTCACTACAGTGGAGACAATGCTCAAGTGGGAAGGGTGGAACAGTAATTTCTTACTATGTGAGCTCAGTTATATTTATGAACTTATTTAACCTTCCCAACAACCCCCTGAGAAATAAACTAACATTTATTGAGCACTTACTGCTCACAGCCTCTGTGCTGGATTCTGTGTGTACGTGTGATCTCGAATCCCCACAGCAACCCTTTCCCGTAGGTTTCATTATCTCCATTTTACAGATATGGAAACTCAAGTAACTTGCCTAAGATCCCTAGCAACTAAGCGGTGGTACTAATTCTGAAACCTGGGGTTTTTCAAGTGCAACCTATGGTTTCCCTGCAGCTGTTTCACGAGTTACAGGCTTCTTAGTGGAGTAAGAAAGGCATATTAAGAAGATGCTTGAATTTTGTCAAGCCGTTAAGGAATCTTTTGTGGGCTTCCAGATGACTGTTTTTTTTAATAGGACATCCAAATACATTCAAAGAGCTAAGGTGACTTACTAACTGTAAGTAATAGAAGAGTCCAAGGATTGTATACCTTAAGAGAATGCTGTTCTGATGTATGAGTTAAGATATCTAGATTAAAGACTACATATTAAAATTCACAGTACTAACAATAATAAGAAAACTGGCTTTTGTATACATTCTTATTCCCAAAGCTAATGTTTGGATAAAGACTTTTTATCTTGATCAGAGGTGCTAGAAATAAAATATTTGTGCGTCCAACTTCCTAGTTTCAAATTCTAGCTGTTGAATGTATAGTTTTTATTTATTAAAGAAATATCTGAAAACATTTTCAAAATAAATGCAAAACTTAATTCATTAATTTATTATTAGGAAAATTAGGGAACTCCCTAGTGGTCTAGCGGTTAGGACTCTGCACTTCCACTGCAGGAGGCATGGGTTCGATCCCTGATTGGGGAACTAAGATCCCACGAGGTGCATGGCACAGCCAAAAAGAAAAAAAATAAAAAGGCAAATTAGCCCTCATTTGCTCTTTAGTGGGCCATTAACTAGCTATCTGAGTTGGCCTACCTCTCCATGCTGGTATCACAAGGGCTGCCAGAGAAGGAATGTGCCCAGTTGCTCCAAAATATTTGATGACTGAATGAAGAATGATGAATAAAAGTATAAGATTGACCTCTGCAACAATTAGTAAACAATGCAAGACAGTGTGTAATTAAACCCTAAGCTGCAGGTTGAGGCAGGATTACAGGTGAGCCTGGTACAATGCCATCTACCCCGCATTCAAGTTGAGCTGGCTGGGACTGACTTCTGTCGTCCAGCGCTGCCAGCTCAGGTGTTCCTACTGGCCATGTGTTCTTTGACTTTAAGGAGTCATTCTCCAGATTCCCTTGAGGCTGCCTACAGACAAATGTACCCTAGGGGGAGGATGACATAAAAAAGCAAGATTGTGGGATCAATCTGGATTTGGATCCAGTCTTAAGCTGTATGAGCTTGGATACTCTGAATCCCACTTTCTTTATCTGTGAAAATTCAAAATAATATATATGAAGTATCTCTCTCAGTATATGATTCTTAGTGGGTCATCTGGTGCAACTATACCAGTTGTTTACAGTTAGCACTTATTCTGAAGAGTCAGTTCCAATGCCTTGACCGTTATTTTACATATATATTTATAGAGTACCTTGGTGGGTACTCTATAAGTGGTAGTTATATTAGTAAAAGTTTGGGTCAGAGGTACAGCTAGGACAGAGAAATGGAAAATAGAGTAATCCAAGGCCATTTCCATTACCCATGCTGCATGCTTGATTTTGAACACTCCTTAATTCTCAGACAAATGGAATCTGTCTATTGACACTGAGTTCTAAGAGACTCCATTTTTCCATGATATAAGATCCTCTGATGCAAGCACAGGCCCCATTTAGTCCCAAATGAAACCCCTACATTCGTCAACTCCCTCCATTCTTTCTCCCCCTAGCCTCCTCGTGTGTTAGGCTGAGAAACGTGGATCCTGGAGCTGCCCAGACTCCGTCTGTCTGATATTGTGAAGCTGATGGCAGTGGAGGGCAGGAGGCGAGAGACTCCAGATAAAAGCAAAAACTCAAGGAGAACTTGACCTTAGTGCTTTGATACCGAACTCAGTGGGTAACAGCCTCCGTTAAATTTGTTCAGTCAGCCATTTAAGAGGGAAGGAGTTTCTCACACATCCTGGAAGGGTATTTAGCGATGAGATGCTTCCACGGAGGGGAATCAATATTCTGGGGACTGAGCAGAGCAGAGTCAAATGCCAAAGCTGCCATGGCAAGCTTAGAGACAGGTAGTGTGCTGGCTTGTTTTGCTCTCAATATATTATTTTCTTTCTCTTTCATGAGTTACCAGGGATTTACTAGGACTTTTGGTCACAGCAACAGAAAACCAGCTGTGCCCCACCTTAACCTCCCCCACCCCACTTCTTTGGGTTTCGGGGAGTAGCCCTCAGGGCACAGGCCATGAGGAAGAAAGGGGAGTTGAGAGGAAGACAGAGATACTGGGCTGGTGATGTTGTATGAGCCTCCCCACTACCTCTCCAACTCAGATTCAGAACCCAGATTCATCTTCTTTGCCTTCTATTGGTTGGATTCATCAACTAGGAAGTGGAATCATTTGAGGCTTGGTGGGCGCAATTTGAGAAGCACCTTACCTATGAACCTCTGCCTGGGATAAGGAAGGACTAAGAAAATGAATCATACAGCCCACTGATTCTCTTATTCCTTAAAAAAAAAAAAAAAATCCATAAGCCTTGTCCTTGTTTATCCAGGAGAGGTGAAGACAGGATCAGTCATGTCACTGCCTTACTTAAAGTTTATGAGTGGCTCCCAGCTCCCTTGGTCTAAGGGGACAAGTGCTCCATGCTCTGGTCCAGCCCACCTCTCCAGCCTGGCTCGCCCAGGGCCCACCTACCTGTATCTTGCGCTCCAGCATTCCCTTGCCCTTCCTCAAAGCACCACACTTTCTCATGCTTCCCAGCCTGCCCAATTCCTGTCTTCCCTGACTAAACCTTTTCTTCTCTTTTGTGTTCACCTAACTCCTACTTACTCTTTAAGATTTTCCTCTAACATTACCTCCTCTAGAAAACCTTGCCTGAACCTCCCCTCCCCAATTCCACTTGTCCTCCATGGACTCCTCTTCTTACCTTTATTACAGCATCTATCATGAGCATTGTAGTGGTTAACTGTGGGTCCATCTGACTTCTCCTCTTGACTGGAGTATCCACAAGCACAAAGGCGATCCCTGCTTCATCTTTGTACCCCCAGTGCTTAGCCTGATACCTGGCCCAAAATGAGTGCCCCATATATAAATACTTGAACGAAGAATTAATAAAATCAAGTATCTCTGTCATAGCAGTTGAAGCCTAATGGATCTATACAGTCTGGAATGTTGAAAGGATACCAATAACTGGTACTGCACCTGAGGCGGAATCATAGTTATCAAAACCCAGGCTCTTGCCTAAAGCACGTAAAGACTGATTTGTCTGAAATATAAAGTTGGATGGCTATTATTTAGTATTTTGCGTTTAGATGCTCACGGTACGTTTGAAATGATAGCACATGATTGGCATATATTGTTTTTACTTTTTATTTTGAGTTAATTATAGATTCACATGGGTTGTAAGAAATAATACAGAGGTTTCCCCCTTACTGGAACACAATATCTAGCCTAACTGTAGTACAATATCTTAAAGATATCTTAATAATATCTTAATAACTGACTTTGATATATCAATCATTGCCTTTATTCAGATTTTGTCATTTTTACTTGCATACTCATTTGTGAGTAGTTGTATGTTTTAAAAATGATTTGTAGGTTATTGTGTGTGTGCATCCCAGCCCCTAAAAGTCTGGCCACCATCAGTAAGGGTCAGGACCATGCCCTTCTGGTCCCGAAAAGAAGGGGCTTGAGTCTTTTCCAAAAGTCTGTGGCAATGGGTTCATTCCTGACCTGGTCTCTGCTTTGCACCCTCTTTGACCCTTCCTTGAATGTCTTGTTCTTCCTCTGACAGGTCAAGAAAGTTCCTAGTTTCTGGAGGATGCATGATGAGTTGGAACAATTCCACCCACCATTTTCTGCCATTGGTCAACACACCCAGGGGTAGGCTCTATTATTTGCAGAGTTCAGTGCAAAGTGAAAATGCAGGGAGGGTCCCAGTCAGGAGTCAGGGAGTCAATCTCCCTTTTTCATACCCACAGCAGAAAGGTGACCCCCAAGGAGTTGTAATCTCTACACCAAGACACACTAGGGGATGGGCTAGAGGCCCATGTCCAGGTTTCTGCTGAAATTCTGTGGACCTGCCAGCCTAGGGTGGGGACAGCCACTGCTTTGCCCTTCTCTGAGATGCAGGGTGGGTACATGCTGTACCCCAACCCACCCCATATTTATGCTCAGGCCCCAACCTGGGGCAGAAGGCAACTGAGGAGCAGGTATGGGGAAGGGAAGGTTGGGGGAAACTAGGGCACGAGGGTTCAAAGGAATGCACAGCTGAGAACTTATCCCAGGCAGGAAGAGGGAGGCAGGACCACATGTGAGCTGAGACTCCAAGCCTCCAGTGTATGCTTCATCGTCCAGTCTAACTTCATTTACAAAACACAGATTCAAAGACAGACTTTCAAGATGGCAGCCACAGAGATTAAAACCAAGCAAGAGGCCCTTCTGAGTACAAGGCTCTGTGTAAGCACACTGACCACTTTCCCATGAAGTTGCCTGAACACACCAAACTCAAACTTTCCTGAAACTGTAACTTTCTACTCTCCCTGGGGACAGAATCATCTCCTTTATTCTACAGTGGGGTCTAAGAATGATGGCATGGAGCAGTGAAACTTTCTTATTTGATTCCTCCTCAATGAATATGAGTAATATTAGCAAAACCCCACTTATATAGCAGAAAAAAATCTGCTTCTTTCTCTCTCTTTTTTATATCTGTCTGATGTAAATCAAAAAAAAAAGTTAGTCTGAAATCAAACTGCCTTAGTGAGTAACACCATGATCTATCTAGCTGTCAGAAGAACTTGGGAATCATCTCTGGTGCCTCCTTTTTCTTCACTATTTTCATTCAGTGGTCACTAACTCCTGCAGTGCCACATCTAAAGTCTCCCCAGAATTCATTACCAGCATTCAGTCCCTTCTGCAAGTGCCCTAATCCAGACATGCATCATTTCTCATATTGCAAAAGCCTCTTGATTAATCTCCCTACTTCCCATCTGGCTCCATCACTGGTCCATTTTCCACATTCCTGATGGAGACACATTTAGAAATGGCAAATTTGATCATGCCACATCTGTCTCTCCTCCTGAAATTGTTCAGTGACCTCACCACTTTCAGGATGAAACCAAACTCCTTAGCAAAGCACACAAAACCTTTCACACGGTCCCTAGCAAGTATCTCCTCAATATGATCCTACCATTTCCCACTCCTGACCCTATTCCCTCCCTCACCATATAGAGCTTCCTTAGATCATTCCAGATCATTCACTTCTCTAGGTCTTTGTGTATGTGGTGCCCTTGCTTGGAGTACCTTTACTGACTCTTGCACCAAACTCCTATTTGTCCTGCAAAGCTAAGCTCAAGTGTTAACTCCTCTGGCCCTCCTTGCCCACCTCACCTCCCCAGCATGTGAGAGGTGCCTGTTAACCAAGGACCCATATCACTTGGTGTTTACCCTTATCATAGCACCTACTCACCATTTTAATAATTGTTTCAGGCCATCATGTTTCTCAAGCACAGGGGATGCCATTCACACTGTGGTGTATTTTCAATTTTCCTTACTTGATGTGAAACTCTTGAAGCAGGGTCCTGGGCCTTAAACATCATTGCACAACTTCTGGAATATGGTAGGTAGTGGGTAGTTGTTATCTGAAGAAAGGAAGGAAAAGAAAAAATGGAGAAAGGAAGCACTGCAGCTGCCAGCCTGTAATATTTCTTTCTCTCTCAACCCTGGTCCCAAAAACCCTCCCCCCATCAGCTGTTTGATGTCTTAAGAGACAATATAGATTGACAGCACAGCCAATCTGATTGTGCAGACCTGGGTTCCTTAGGTGATGGAAAGTCATGATTTGACCAAATTTGAAGCAGTGGCTGCATTACAGACACAAGTTGGCTCCTCAACTTGGGCCCTTCTGATGTGAAACACAGAAACGCTGAAACTTTTCTCCCTCAGGAATGACCAATCCATAAAGTTCTAAAACAGTTTGAAAAATAAATGGAAATGCCTAGATATATACAGCTAGAAAAAAAATGTCTGTTTTATGAACATAGAAAACAACTTAAAAATGCATAACATGCAGTTGTCAAAACTCATAGAACTATACTTCACAAAGAAAATTTTACTATATATAAATTTTAAAAAAATGAACCAGGATGAAGGAAGAGCCCCAAATGGAATACAAACTATAACAACTGAACCTAACCATATTGCAAATGAATAACAGAACCATAATGGAGTGGGGAAGAAAAAAACTAAGTTACTTTGGAAATCAGTATTTTGGCTGGATACTGTAAAACTAATGGCAAAAAGAACTATACACAAATACTGCATTCTAGTTAGTAAACTTATTTTTCATGGGGATACAGATTAGCAATTCTGAAACTACTTTGTGTATATACTAGGGTTGAACAAATACTTTAATACACTGTAGATAATGAAAGTCAGGCTTTTCACTGTCAGAGTAATAAGTTACAAATAAGGAAAGAGGGAAGGCTAGAATGAAATCTATGGTTTTGGATTAGAGTCAGAGGTATCAGTATGAACACATGGTTTAAAATATATATATATATGTACTATAATATACGTATATACACACACATACATATATCTATATCTATCTCTCTCTCTCTCTATATATATATAGTGAGAGAGAGAGAGAGAGATACAGAAATAAATATAGATGTGAATACATACCTAGTATGTTCCTAGTATTCATCCATAGATTTCCTAGCTCTATCTGCTGAGAGGGCCTAGAAGCAGTGACATCCCAGTAGCAGTGAGCACACCCACCACCTAAGTTTTGGTTTTTACATCCCATTCTCCAATCTAAAGAATTAGGGATTCTTAGAAAAGTGTTTGATTCCAGGGCTGGGGTGGGATAAATACAAGTTGAGACAGGGGCATCTCATGCTGCTAGAGAAGCAAGGAAGTACCCGAAAAAGGCTGGGTAGTGTTGAAATGGCAAAGTGGCCAACCTGCAGCCAAAGCTGGAAAAATTTCAGCAACAAAACAAACAGTCATTGTATTGGATTATAACTCATAGAACAAAATAAATATCCATGAATCCATACTGATATAAATCAATAATTGAATGAATGAGGTAGAAGGGGCAGCTCTTCCTTACAGAAGAACTCCAAATAATAAATGTAGAAGCAGTTAGGGAATAGAAAATCTTTATTAGAACACCACAGCAATAATTTTTCAGGTCAAGAGCGAGTGATGGATGCTAAAATTAGTGGGCAAAAGTTTGAAGAGAAACAAGGTGTTTGCACAGTCTCGAAGTATCACCCCCAATATATTTATTAGTCACAAAGATGAAAAAAACCTGCCTTTACTGTGAAGAAACCCAGGAGATACCACCAAGTGATTAATGTTAACATCACTAGTGGTAAGATATTTTGATGTTATGCATCCCCAGTATGATACACTGAGAAGGACATATCACTTCTGTGGTATTCTTGTCCCCAAATGGAAAACATCAGACAAATAAAAATTGAGGGACAGTCTATAAAATAACTGACCAATACTCCTCAAAAGTGTTAAGGTCAAGAAAAGACTAAGGAACTGTTGCAGATTAAGAAGACCAAGGATCCATGACAACTGAATGCAATGTGGGATCCTGGATTGACTCCTGGTGCAGAAAAAGGACATTAGTGGAAACACTGATGAAATCTATACAGTCCATAGTTTAGTTGATAGTATTGTAATGATGTTAGTTGCTTAGTTTTGATTATTGAAGTTGGTTGTTAAGGATGGTAATAATAGAGAAATTGGGTGAAGGATCTAAGGGAACTCACTGTACTGTCTTTGCAACTTTTCTGTAAAGTTACTTAAATACAAAGTTGAAAAAATGAGTGGGGATCATGCACGTAAAAAGCAAGATGGAGACAAGAGAGAAAAGGGAGAAAGGCATGTCTGAAGTTCTCTAAGAGTGAACAAAATGCACTGTAGGAATGGCAGCAAGTTCAGAATGGCTCAACAGAGATGGGAGGTGGGAAATTCTTTTTTTTGACGCATAATGGAAAAATCAGTTTCTCACTTTAAGTCGCTGATTTAAAAACTGGAGGCCCATTCACGCAGCCATGGACAAGTGCTGGCCTTCACAAATGTTAAGGCCTATTCTGGAGTTATGGACGGCACCTCCAGGACTTGCTCTGGATGCTTCAAAAGGGCAAATGAGTGCTTGGTCAGGACCCAGGTTGGGGCTCACCTGGAGAGCCTGGGGACTTGTATCTCTCAGACCCCGCAGACACTTAAGTAGGGAAGTCAGATCTCAGAGTTACTTGAGTGAGCATGGAAACAACACAAGGGCGTTAGGGGTTTTGGTCCAAATTTTAAGAAGCATCTATTATCATAGCAAAGGGGTCCATGCCACTGGGCCTGTATGGGTCAAGTCACTGGGCCACATCTTCCTCTAAGCTGAGCTCAAGTGGGTCTTGCCACATTTGTCTCTGGGATGATGACCAACTCCCCTTTCTGCTTGCCATATAATTTCTTAGATGTGTCACAACATCTTACAGGTTTGGGAGCCATTCTATTAATATCTATAAGGTGATTTGGGATATCGCTTGTCTACCAGAGTTAACTTTATAGTTTCATTCTCAAAAGCAATCTTGTTTCCAATCTAGCGGACCATCAACATAGACATAGTTTTCATGACCTCACTCACCTCTCTGTCAAAGATATTTGAAATGAACAAAATGTTGAGGCAACTAGCTGTGAAGCTGAACTACAGGAGAGTGTTGAGGTGTGAGGGGGATAACTGACATATCTGCATTCCCACTGATTGCCAGCGTTCCTGCAGCAACTGTGAAATCATGGATCTTGGAATCAGAAGACCTGAGATGGGTTCTGGAGCCACAATTTCCAGCTGTATGGATTTAAACAATTCAGTAAGACTGACACTTCGTTTTCTCATCTGTAAAATGGGGATAATGATAATACCTATCTCACAAGACTATTTTAAGAATCAATAGAGATATAACATGTGAAAGTACTTTTCAAAGGGTACTTTACTAACGTTAATTTTAATTTCACTGTCCCAACACAGTGAAACATATGGCATTTTTAAATGTTAAAAAAAACTCATAGGCACAAATTTTTAGAAACCAATAATTTCAGTAAACCCATCACTTTTGTTTTTCACCTAAAACATAATTTTCTGCACTTAGCTATGTAGTCAGATGTGAAACGCGGGATTCTTTTCTATGGTATCCTTAGCAGTGCGAGCCCAGTGTGGTTGCCAGGACCATAAAAACAGAAGGCTGTTGATCATTAGTCTGTGTAAAACACAGCACTTGGGCATCTCACTTGGAACTCGCTTTTTAACTTGTTTCAAGAGGTGGCGCTTAGAACTGAAAAGAGTATTGTATTCCTGAATGAGTGCACCAAAACACCAGGCCAGACTGGGGTGTGGGCACCCACTTATGTGTGCAACTGCCTTTTTACCTAATTAATCCTCTCCTTGCAAGCCTGAACACGGCCTGTGAACTTCACATTCCACTGGTAACTGGAACTCTGGGTCCTACAAAACCTGGAAGCTTTAATGGAACGTTATTTGTTCAGGGCCCTTGAAGCAATGATATCTAATGGAGCAGAAGCAAAGAGAAAATGCCCTGAGCTTTAGTAAGAACAGTTGATTTCCATCACAGATCAGGCCCTGTCACTCCCCTGCTTAGAAGCCCTGGAGGGCTCCCCTCCTGGACAGAGTCCAGACTCTTCTCAACCACCCCCAGCTTCATCTTGCCACGCACTCAAGACACTGCCACCGCCCCCACTTCCCACATCCCCAGGCCTGTGCTCTCCAAGTGTGGTTGGCAGACTACCTGTAAGAAAATAAACTGGTAGTGTTTGCTTAAAATGCAGATATCCTCGCTGGCCCTCAGGGCTACTGAATCCGAATTTCTGAGTGTAGAGACCTCAGGACTCTGCAGATCAAAACTAGCTCCTCTAGCCATTCTTACAAACACAAAAGGTTGGGGGACACCTATCTAGCCACACTTGTGCTAACTCTGTTCCTTGAACTCGGCATGCATTTTATTTCTCAGTCCCTCTGCCTTACTCTTCTTTTCCTCTCCACAGACTTACTAAGGAAAGCTTCCTTTATTGAGTACCTTCTGTATGCCAAATGCAGCCTATACATTAATGGTACAAGGCCTAGCTCACAGTCATGGATTCTCTGATGCCTTTCCTGATCCCTCTCCAACAATGAACAAAAGGAACCGAGCACTTACCAAGTATCAGGTTTCACGTGCAGAGAGGAAATAGAAATAAATTAGGCTCAGTTTCTGCCCTCAAGATGCTCACTCAGAGTGACAGAGATCTCATATGTCTGTTCTCGTCTCTCAGTTGAGAGACCATAACCATAGCACTGGAAGAGACTGGAGTGTCAGCCAGCCCAGATGAGGAGGGGCTTTCTAGCAGCGAGATGCACAGGCACTTTTACACCTGGAGTTCATCACGTGTCAAGCCAGCAGTCCTTTTCTTTTGAAAACTGCTTTCACTGAGGGAATGCCAAAGTGCTCTTCTAGTAGGTTTGATTTGCGTATACGTTTTACAGAGGGTAAAACTGAGGCTCTGGTGTACTGAATTTCCTTCTGTAGTTCTTCAAGTAAGCTATGGCAGACTGAGTATATGAGAACTTCTCCAAGTGTGTGCTGGCATGGAGCCCACACGTCATCGGCCCTTACTTAATGTGCTCCAAGTAAGAGAGTGAATCAGTGAATGATCGGTCTGCTTTATAATCTTCTAAAAAAATAAAACAGGTTTCCCTGGTGGCACAGTGGTTAAGAATCCGCCTGCCAGTGCAGGGGACACGGGTTTGAGCCCCAGTCCGGGAAGGTCCCACATGCCGCGGTCAACTAAGCCCGTGCATCACAACTACTGAGCCTGCGCTCTAGAGCCCGCGAGCCACAAATACTGAGCCCACATGCCACAACTACCGAAGCCTGCGCACCTACAGCCTGTGCTCCGCAACAAGAGAAGCCACTGCAATGAGAAGCCCGTGCACCGCAATGAAGAGTAGCCCCCGCACAACAACAAAGACCCAACGCAGCCAAAAGTAAATAAATAAATAAATTTATAAAAAATAAATAAATAAAAAAAATAATAAACCACCTCTGACAGAACTAGCCTGGAGCTTGAGTCTCTCTGCTCCCATACTGAATGTCCCTCACATTCTGTGACTTTGGGCCTACCCCCTTTTTTTTGGTCCCTTGTTCTCTTTTCAGATTTTTAGCTTTAATTTGTCCAAACTATATTTTTCCCTTAAGTTTGCAAATTAATTTCTTTTTCTTCCTAGGTTTTTTACTTGGTACTTTCAAAGTTTCTTTTCCTTCTCCCACCTTATTTCCCTCCTCTCCCCATCCTACTTCCCCCTCCCTCTCTACCCCCCTGCCCCTTCCCTCCCTGTGGCCCACATCCTGAGTCTGAATGCAGTCAGGATTAATCCAGCAGGGAACACGATGTCTGAGAGCCGTGACAGACTCACTAAAGCGTGCAGCAGTGATAAAAGGCAGCTCTGATGGGCTCTGTCAGGAATCCCTGAGAAACACTGATGGGGAACCTTTGCTAACCTCTTTCCTGGCTCCAGGTCCCCAGGGCCCACAACAGGATCATACCTAGAAAACCCAAGGGAGAAAAGTAGAGAAACTAGAAAGTTTCCTTCCCATCCTGGCACCCTACACAAGAGACTTTTCCCCAACAGCCCAATTCTCTGGCTCTTTACCTGAAAAACCCCCTGGGTTAAAATTGTGAGTGGCCACAAACTTTCAAATAGCCCTGGATTGTTGAAGGAATGCCATAAGGCATCTTAGGAAAGAAGCTTGGGTAACCTGCTTCTGGCTTGTAAGGAGAAGGATGAATGATAGGAAAAAGGATACCTTTAAAGCATGTCTGATCCAGTATCTAGGGGGTGTGCATATATGCACATGCATGTATGCATGAACATACAAACATACTAGGGCATTCTGCTTCTATTTCCCCTCCAAGTACATCCAATTAAAAAGGATTTTCCCAGCTCAGAGAGTTTGTGGGTAGGTAGGACAAGAAACAGCACTTGATTTATTACCTAGTGAATTTGGTCTACTAAACAGCACAAACTTTTACCCAGGTTGACCTAATTAACAACAAAAAAAAGATTGATACACTCCATGTAGATGAAATAGAAAGATTGAAATAATTCCCAGTATTTATTCATGTTTCCACTTTTGTTTTGTCCCCTTGGACTTACTCAATTCCCTAGACCCATTGCCTTCCTAAACACATTAGTCACTACCAGCTGTCTGTACAGTGATCAGCTTCCTTGTTTCATAGGGCTGCAGCCTGGTTATTTAAACATTGTCCCACTGGTACTGTCTGTCTCTGGCTCTCCCTCTCTCCCCTTGACTCTTGGTCTCTCCAGCTCCATTATCCAGGTAGGCAGGGGCCCAGCCAGGCTAATGGCTGACTGTTGGGGTCTTCTGAGATAATAAAGGCTGGGTTTCTAAACAACCTCAGTTTAAATGCTCACCACGTCCCGAGAGCCTGAATTTTAGCCCCTTTCCATTATTATTTTAGCATAAATTAGATTTACCTGGTTGATACTAAGGTGATAAATTGCAGGGCTTTAAAGTTTCCCTGAGGAAAAACAAGGTAGTAATAACATCCAATCATTCACCAAATAATATGCAAATACTATCGTCTGCCAAGGTCTAAATGCAGTGGGCAGAGGTCTGCATGGCAATCGTGGAAGGCGGCTACTTCTTAAAAAAAGAGAAAAGCAAATTCAGTCATTTTGCTTGAACAAATAATCCCTGAATTCTTATTATGTGCCAGCCATTCTGCTTGGTTGTAGAGACATGAATGACACAGGTCTCTGCCCTCAGAAGCCCATACAGGCCTTTGGTGACAGATGCTCTGAGAGTGGCTCAGCCAGTGGGCTGGGAGACCTCAGAGTTGGAGGACTGAGGGAGAGGCATGGAGAGAGAGTAAACAAATCAATGACGTCTTCCAGAAGGAGGTAGCACATTAGCTGTGGTGTGAATAAAGGGGGGAGGGGAAGAAGACTTCAAGCTGTAGAGATGGGAAGTAGGGACATTCTAGGAGGTAGAAGTAATCTGATAAATGACAGAGATAAAATTGCTCAGAGGACAGATTATTGAGAACGTTCAATGCTAGGCAAAGTTAGGTTTTCTTTTACAGTCAGTAGGGAGTATTACAGGTTTTTGAGCAGGAAACTGACATGATTTGAGCTATGGTTTATGGAAGAAGGTAGAGATTCAAGCTAGAGGACTAGCCAGTTAATTGTAATAACCTAGGTGAGATGTAGTGAGAGTCAGAACTGGATAGTGGGAGTGGGAATTGAAAGAACAGGTGAGATGTCCAACAGGCACATGAAAAGATGCTCAACACTGATGCAAATGAAAACTATCAATACAATGAGGTATCACCTCACACTAGTCAGAATGGCCATCATTAAAAAGTCTACAAATAATAAACACTGGAGAGGTGTGGAGAAAAAGGAACCCTCCTAGAATGCTGGTGGGAATGCCACTATGGAAAACAGTTCCATATGGAAAACAGTTCCATATGGAAAACAGTTCCATATGGAACTGTGGAAGTTCCTTAAAAAACTAAAAATAGAGCTACCATATGATCCTGGAATCCCACTCCTGGGCACATATCTGGAGAAATCTCTAATTTGAAATGATACATGCACCCCAGTGTTCATAGCAGCACTATTTACAATAGCCAGGACATGGAAGCAACCTAAGTGTCCATCAACAGATGAATGGATGAAGATGATGGGGTGTGTGTGTATATATATATACATATATATATATATATATATATATATATAATATACACACAATGGAATATTACTCAGCTATAAACAAGAATAAAGTAATGCCATTTGTAGCAACATAGATGGACCTAGAGATTATCATCCTAGGTGAAGTAAGTCAGAGAAAGACAAGTATCACATGATATCACTTATATATAGAATCTAAAAAAATGATATAAATGAACTTATTTACAAAACAGAAATAGACTCACAGAGATAGTAAACAAACTTATGGTTACCCAGGAGATAGCGGCGGGTGGGAGAGAGATAAATTAGGAGGTTGGGACTAACAGATACACACTACTATATATAAAATAGATCAACAACAAGGACCTACTGTGTAGCACAGGGAACTGTATTCAGTATCTTGTAATAACCTATAATGGAAAAGAATCTGAAAAAGAATATATATATATATATATACGTATAACTGAATCACTTTGCTGTACACCTGAAACTAACACAACATTGTAAATTAACTATACTTCAATTAAAAAAATGGTTAAATAAAAGAATAGGTGAACATGAGAGAGATTAATTTATATTGATGTGTGTTATAGGTAGTAGTAAAATCATAACTGAGGCTTTAGAAAATAATAATATTAAGATAGAAATCTCGGGTTCAAGGTGGTTGATTAAGCATACACCTTTATGGTTTCACTCCCCCAAATATTTCCAATAATACTAAACGAATAATAAAAAAGTTATCAATTCTCTTTAACCAGGATGGAAAAGGGCACAAGAGACTTCAACATATTGGTGGAAGACTAAAAGTAGAAGAAAGAGCAGCGACTGATGGAGCAGTGCAGGGGAGACAGGGCTGACAATGTACATGCAGAGACGGCTGCAGCCAGGGAGGAAGCGGTCTACATATAGGGAGAAAAGGCAAGACTCGATAGATTTAACAGTCAACTTTCAACACACCCCCACCAACTGCCTGCGTAAGTGCCAGGTAGTCAGGTACGTAACACCAAATGGGAGAAAGGAGGGGGTCTACTCTAAAGAAACAGAACAAACTCTTTGGAGAAAGCCAAGGGAACTATTGTGGAAGCTGGCACCTCTGGCCTTTAGGTGTCTCAAAGCAAATGGACCGTCAACTGTCCCATCACCCCTGGAGTAAATACTCCCTTTTGATCTGCTTCACTTGTGTACACAAAGCTCAAACTGTATCTGCCTGTTGCTTTATATTTAAATATGAATGAGGAACCAAAGATCTTATAACATGAAGGAAAGACATGAAGAGAAACTCATATGAAAAGACTGGAAGTAGGAGAAAATTCAGAGAATCAAAACAGAACTGTAAAAAGGACCTACAAGTCTTGTTTTATGAATGATTTCTCAAATCTCTCTGAGAATACAATAATTTGTAATAGCTTAAGCAAAACAAGAACAGGATGCTATTTAAAAGCACTTAAAACTATGGCTACCTGAAAAACAAAACAATAGTAAATTTCTCTTCTCAGTTGGAAAGTAAAGTATAAAGGAAATTTCCTAGAAAATAAAATTTAAAAGACAAAAATGTATAAAGATAAAAGAGACAGAAAATATTACCCCAATTGTTCTTATATCTGATTAATAGAAATATCAAAATAAGAAACAGAGGAAATGAAGGAAATAAAATTATAAAATAAATAAGAGAATTTCACAGAACTGAAGGACATGAGTCGTCATATTAAAAGGTCCCAATGAGTACCCAGCATGGTGAATAAAAAAATGCTCACCTAGACACCTAGTTGTAAAATTTTAGAACATCAGGGTGAAATAGAAGATCCAAAAACTTCCAAGAAACAAAAACTGAACACAAAAAAACAGAGAATGAGACTAGGATCAACATCAGATCTCTCAACAGAAATAACTGAATGTAGAGAACAGTGTCTTCATTTTAGGAGAAAACTTACTTAAACTTATTCTATACCCTGTCCAACCATCTTATCTGAGGATATTCAGAAAGAGAGAAAAGTGGGAGAGAAGAAGGGAGGAAAAGGGAGTGAGGGAGGGAGGGGAGGAAGCCAGAGGAGAAATATATGGTATCCAGAAAAAAACGGATCCAAGCTAGACCAGTGCAGTTCCAGTAGTTCCAGTACAACAGCTGTGCAGCAGATTAAAAAACAGAGCAGGAGGGCAGAAGGGTCTAGAAGAAATATCTTCCAGAAAAACAATTGGGTGGTATCAAAAGAAGCTGCATTTGTTAAAGGCAGCTGTAACAAAGGCAAATAAGAAAGAGGGGGAAGTACCTCACAAAAGCCAATAGAAACTCCAGGAAGAATCAAACACTAAGAAAGTGAGGAAATATAATCATTGTGAGGCACTTGGCATTGCAGTGGATACGTATTACAGAGCCATAATGACGTTAACATAGTTTATTGATTTTGAACTTTTAGGGTCAATCTACAGATGAAAAATGGAAACTTAATTACGATTGAAGAACAGAATATAAATGTTATCAACCCTGACAACATAAAAGTTACAAGAGGATGGAAGTTGGGATATGGAAAAATGGAAAAAGGATGCTAATATCCTTATTTTCAAAGTGGGAAGTCAAGAAATATAGCCTGCAGGTGACAGAACTATGCATAAAAGTATAATTTAAATCTGTAATGGAAATAAACAGAAAAACTGAAAATAGAAGTGTTGGGTTACATAGTGAACTAATTTCTCATCTGTCGTAATAGCAAGGTTTCCCACCACCAATGCTATAGAGTCTTCTGGGTCACATGGCACAAGAGGCAGGGCTGCTTACACTGTAGCCTGGACCTGCTACGGAGCCCTTTTCTGCTGTGTCTCACTCAGAGCAGGCAGCCTTTATGTGTCCCCCAGTATATAGACTGAAACAGTGGAATGTGTTGCCTCTAGAATCCAGAGAGGCCTATCAGGCGGCCAGCCTCCTCCTTTGTGCTGGGGGTGCTTAGTAAAAAAATAAAATAAAATAAATTGTCTTTTACTTCGGGATCCCTAAAAACTTCCCAGGAGTGGTAGGTCCTTGAATCTTCATAGGATCCATCTTCCATCTTCTGGAGCATATGCATTTTAACAAGACCTCCAGTGAACTAATCACCTGTTATTCTTCCTGCCTAATCAGTGTGGTCGTCCATGGAAGATGTGATATTCTTTGGGATGGCCTGGTAGTCTAGATCTCTTTGGGTTATATTATGACAAATGCAGGGGAGTTAACATAGCTTTAAGGCAAATTGTAAATAAATATTGCTGTTCATTTCACATGAATGCAGGCTGTTTCTGGTTCTCTTCTCTCATTGGGATTGAAAAGAATGCATTCACCAGATTAATGGCCACATGCCATGTACTTGCAGCCACGTTAATCTGTTCTAAAACTGATACCAGGACTGTCACAGCAGTTGCAGTCAGTGCTACTAGTTGGTTGTCCTTGCAGTCGTCTACAATCATTCTTCAGGATCCATCCAGTTTCTTCAGGGGTCAGACTGGTAAATTAAATGAAGATATGATGGGGGCTACCACTTCTGTGTCCTTTGGTCTTTAAAGTTGGCACATTCCCTCCCCAGGATATGATATTGGTTTTGATTTCCTATCTTGGCCCAGCATTGGAGGATGTTAGGGGAGGTTTAAGAGGTTTCCATTTGGGCTTTCTCCACTATAGCAACTCTACTCAGCAGGCTAAGGACCCATGAGGTGGTTACTCCAACTGCAAGCATATCATTTCCAATTATATACTTGGACATTGGGGAAATGACCCCTTGGTGTATCACAGACTCAATGGGTCCACTGTGAGCCAGACTTTAGTCAGGACTCCATTATTACTTGGTTCCCATAGTCCCCTATTCTAACAGGGTGGGGGGCATGATGATGCTTTGGGTCTCTAGGTATCAATGTCTACTGAGACCCTGTGTCCAATAGTCCTCAAAATACTTGATTATCCCCTGCATTGCAATGTCTAGTCACTGGGGTAAATAGATCCCTTTGGGGAAAGATGAGGGGAATGATCATAGTATAACCTTGCTATGATGTCACATCTCATGACTCAGTGGGTTCCAGATACGAAAATAGGCTCAGGTCTGGGAACTGAGTCAGAGACCATGACTTTTTATTAGGGCGACTGCCCTCAGCCTCCCACTCCTCCACTCTTGACTTTTTTTGTAGATGCTGAGCAGCACCCTTGTTGGCTGCCCAACTGCTTTGTCTCGTTCGTACTTTATCAAGCTCAGCACCTTCCCAGCCAACTTATACTAGGATTTAACCCTAGTTATTAGCCTGTCATCCAGAAGAGGAGTTGGGAGCAGCGCTTGAGGGGGTGTGGCCTCTGGGGAAGGGACCTCTGCAGCATCTTCCAGCACAGGGGAAATGTTACCTCTGACTAACAAGGAGGGAGCCAACTCTGCAAACTCTGAAAGTTTAAGGAAGTGGTGCTTGTAAAATCGAAATCTTCAGGGGCATCTGTCCTATTGATCCCATGCTGATTCAGGGTCCTAGTATTTTCCAACAAGGCCCCTGATTTTAGCATAGCAGACCTGCCTTGCTGAACACTCAGATATCTCTGGAGCTCTTCAACTTTAACTATGAGATTTGTTTTTTGCACATTCTACTCTTAGCTGCATCTTTGTCAGCTTCCAAAGAAGCCTTCTGGCTTGTACATTTAGCTCTTAGCTGCTTACTGATGACCCTGTTTCTCATTAGCCCTCTGCAGGGAGTCAATACATCTTATCGGTAACCAGAGGCTCCACTCTCTTTGTAGACACTGTTTCCCACGTGGTTTTTCAAATTCTTGACTCACTGCACCTGCCGTGGCATCACCCTCCATGCAGACATTTTTATCTCCTGTGAAACCTTCAGGGATACATAGGACCACTACTGTGTGACCATCTGTGCCACACACATCACTTACGATGGTGTCCTCTTGGCCCACTGGTTATTGAAGGAGTCAGCCTCAGAACCCTATTTATTGCCCCTATCCTTAGACCAGTCCTGGCACCACTGTGTTAGTTTAGGTCCTCGTTTTACAGATAATGACACTGAGATTTAGGATTAACTCTTAGGTTAAGGATTTTGCTGAAGACCACACAGCATAGGATTTGAACGCAGGTCTGGGTCTGTGCTCTTTCCATAAGTAAATGGCAAAGAGGTAACTGATGGATGAAGGGCACCTGAGGGTGAGCCATCTTCTGATCCTTGGCACATAAGCCAGCCTAAATAAGGCCTTGGCCCAACAGAGTTCCCAAAGAGCTGAGGGGGCCAGTGTTAGTCATTGTTTAGCTATATCATACATATTTAGCCTCTTAAATCTTTTCTGACAAATCATTTCTTTCTACTCCCTTAATCATCCTTGAATACCTTCTTATCATAATAATACACAGAGGAAGATGTGGCTGAGAGCTGGGGCCTGTCTGGGGCGGGACTGGAGGTTGGATAAAGTCCGCAGCCTGTTTTCTGCTGAGATGGACAGAGCACATACTACCAGCCCTGTGCAGACACCCTGCCCAGGGACCAGCCCTGAGGGCAGCTGGCGACTCTGTCTGTTTATCCTTAGAGCCTGAAAAAGACTCTGCCGACAAGTGTAATCTTTCTTGATAAACATATTAATTTTCTGTCTCAGCTCAGTGGAGACGATCCCTGGATCTGTGATACAAACTCTAATAATATTTTCTATTTCTATGGTGACTTCTTCTGGGTTGGCTTAGACAGTAGAGGAGAAAGTCAGAGGTGACCAGTGTCCACAAAACAGCAGCCTTTGGCCTCGAAATGAATGAGATCACAGCGTGCTATTCTGCTGCCATTGACGGGCAGGCGACAACTACCAAGGGAGGGTGAGGGGCAGATGAGCAGAGTCTCGGGGCCAAGTAAGTGTCCTGGGCAAGTTGACAGGTGCTTGACCAAGACCACCCCTGTTCAGCTCAGCTTACTATTGACTGCTGGTGACTCCAGCGCCTCGGAGCCAGGGGTTCATGGTACGTAATAGTATCCACCTCACAAGGAGTAAGTAATAAAAAGCAGATTAAGTATTAGCTCGGTGCTTTGTGACCACCTAGAGGGGTGGGATAGGGAGGGGGGGAGGGAGATGCAAGAGGGAGGAGATATGGGGATATGTGTATAAGTATAGCTGATTCACTTTGTTATAAAGCAGAAACTAACACACCATTATAAAGCAATTATACTCCAATAAAGATGTTTTAAAAAAAAAAAGTACTTAGCAAGTGCCTGGCAAGTACTCAGTGCATGTTAGCTATCACTATTAAGAAACCTATTAAGTGTACCTATTTTATTCTCAGAGGATGGATTTATATTGACAGGACTTTTGAAATAGAAGTTTTGAATCCATATGCAGTTAGATCCATCAATCTTTTACTTTCTTTTTTGTTTCTCCTCCCCTATTATATGATAAATATATACCTACATTTTCTTAAAGTTATTTTATGGTTTACCTGTTTCTTAATGTTTACCTCCTTGATCCATCAGGAGTGTATATGGTATGAGGTAAGGAGATAATTTAATGTTTTTCCAAATAAACAATTTCCCCAAAGCCACATATTGATTTGAGATAATACTTTCCTCTTATACTGATTCTTCTGTGTATTTTGGGTTTACATATTACAAAGCAACTTCTATACTAACATTTCTCAATAATTTAAAGTTAATTGTTTCCCACATTAAGGATTTCTATTTAATAGTTTACATTTAAAATCCTGCTCAAATTATTACTAACTCTAGAATGGACTCCATATACTGCTGGTGAAAGAGTAATATAGACCAACTTTCTGGAGAGCAACTTGGTTTGAAAATGTTTATTTACCTAAGTTGTTCCACTCCTGGCAATTTTTCCTGATGAAAAATAAATTCAGACAAATATTTATGTATATATGTATATTTATGTATAAAGCCGTGCTCCCACTATTGTAAAAGCAAAAAGTTGGAAACAGTATTTTTTGAAAGGTATGGTTATGCAAATTATATTACATTTATTGCATAGAATGTTGTAAGTCATTAGAACCATATTTTTGAAAAAAAGTAATAACATAGGAAATGCATTTTTATATTACATGAAAACACAGTATGTAAAATTTTATATTTAATATTATCTCATTATGTTTTTTAAAAATTAGCTTTAGTCATAGTGGCCTCTGTTCATTTCCTTGAACAAACTCTTTCCAGCCTCAGGGACTTTGCATATTCTGATTCTTCCCCCTGGAAAATTTTTCCACCTGTTCTTCATAAGGCTGTTTTTTTTTCATTCTTTAGGTCTTTGCTTAAATGTATCATTTCAGAGAAGCTTTCCCTAACTACCCTATTAAAAGGAGATCTAGCTCCCCTCCGTCATTAGTCTCCATGTTTAAGTATCTAATTATCCATTCCACATGGATGAATTCTGCCTACCCATTTTGAAGGGTTGCTCCTAGACATCTGAGACCATATTTTTTTCTATTTTCTTTCCAAAGCACCCATTCCTGTGATCTGAATGAATTGAATATACACTGAATATTGCCCAACCCATTTTTCCATTTCCTAATAATTTTAAGTCACCTGATACATCCTTTAAATAATCGATATGCAAAAGCATCAAACTGGTCCCTTATTTTACACCACTTACAAAAATTACCAACAAATGGATAAAAGAATTAAATGTAAGACCTGAAACCATACAACTCCTGTAAGAAAACATGTGGAAAAGTTCCTTGACATCAATCTCAGCAATTATTTTTTGGATATGACACCAAAAGCAGAAGCAACAAAAGCAAAAATAAACAAGTGGGACTACATCAAACTAAAATGCTTCCGCACAGGAAAGGAAACTATCAACAAAATGAAAAGGCAACCTACAGAATGGGAGGAAATATTTGCAAATGATATGTCTGATGAGGGGTTAAGATCCAAAATATATAAGGTACTCATACAACACAATAGCAAAAAAACCCCAAATAATCTTATTTAAAAATGGGCAAAGGACCTGAACAGACATTTTTCCAAAAAAAGGTATACAAATGGCCAACAGATACATGAAAAGGTCCTCAACATCACTAATCATCAGGAAAATGCAAATCAAAACTACGATGAGCTATCACCTCACCTGTCAGAATGGCTATCATCAAAAAGACAAGAGTTAAATGCTGGGGAGGGTGTGGAGCGAAGGGAACCCTCTTGCACTGTTGGTGGGAATGTAAATTGGTGCAGCCACTATGGAGAACAGTATGGAGGTTCCTCAAAATATTAAAAATAGAATTACCATATGATCCAGCAATCCCACTCCTGGGTATATAACCAAAGGAAATGAAATTACTATCTCAAAGATATATCTGCACCCCCATGTTCATAGCAGCATTATTTACAATAGCCAAGACATGGAAATAACCCATGTCCACTGATAGAAGAATGAATAAAGAAAATGTGATACATATATATACATATATCATATTCTGTTTTATATATATGACAAAATATTATTCAGCCATAAAAAAGAAGGAAATCCCGCCATTTGAATGAAACTTGAAGCATTATGCTAAAATGAAGTCAGAGAAAGACAAATACTGTATGATCTCGCTTATATGTAGAATCTAAAAAACTAAATTCATAGAAACAGAATAGTTTGGTGGTTGCTGGGTGGGGTGGGGAGCACTGTAACAATGGTCAAAGGGTAGAAACTTCCAGTTATAAGCGGAATAAGTTCTGGGGATCTAATATACATAGCATGGTGACTATAGTTAATAATACTGTATTGTAGTATATTTGAAAGTTGCTAAGGAAGTAGATCTTAAAAGACCTTGCCACACACAAAAAGTGTACCTATGTGAGGTGATGAGTGTGTTAACTAACCTGATTGTGGTAATCATTTCACATATATACGAATAGCAAACCATCACATGGTACACCTTAAACATTGTTATACGTCAATTGCACCTCAATAAAGTTGGGGAAAAAAAGCATTTCAGTGTGGAGACACTGTTACCAAGACAACCTGTGCAGAGGAATTAAGTTGCTGATGATCAAACTTAAGGTAGTTGTAACACATGAAACAGTGACGAGATTCTGGAGGGTGTGTGTCAACAGCCATGGTCCTCTCCACCACCTGCATTCCTTTCGATTCATGTCAGAAAGAGGATGAGAGTCTGGTGAGAGTGAAGTCAGTCTGGGAGAGTCACATGCAGTTTTTCTTCTAGGTAGATGGGGCCCTGGATAATTGGACCCAGGTGCCAAAGCTTTCAAGGTGTAATCAAGCCTACTCAATGTAAGATTATAAACAGCATGTGTCCTTTGCTTGTCAGAGCTCTCTGGGCCTCAAATCTGACAGGAATCTCCAGTTCTTCCCTTCAGACTCAATTCCTCGCCTCCTCCTGCTGTTTCCCACAACCCAATTCCCATGGCTTTTATTCTTCCTGCTGCAGAAGGGGTACTGCCTCAATCCCTTTTCCCAAACCCAGAATCAATCAGATGTATCTCCAGCCCGTGAAACCCAGTATCAAGGATTCCTGGGTGGAGCTCCAAATGGGCAAAGAGATAGAGCCCGGGCTCTCCGCACAGCAGCCCTGTGCAACACAAGATCATGGTGATAACTACCTTGGCAAACTTCGCGGTGGCTGCCAAGCTCCCAGTCCGAGGTCTGGCCTATTGGAGTTCAAAAAACCACACGAAGGACTCATCACAGCCGACACCTGACATTCACAGGTTAAGAACTTGCAGTTTTGACAATTCTGCCCAAACTTTAGGATCCAATGCCCGTCTTTCATTTTCTTGAAGCTCCAATTTGAATTTCCTCTTTGTGAGGCTAACCCGTGGGGACTAGTGATTGAGCAGAGTCGACTGCTCAGAAGCCAGAGCTCAGAGCAACTTGGTATATTTTCTTCTATCACAAGGGCAGGGATATAAACGCTCCTTAGAGGACAGAAGGGACTCCTAACATTTTCCCTTACAGCCTGCTGTAATTTCTGGGGGAAATTATACGCTATAGAGGTGTGTACAAAAGTGGAGCTCCACAGGGAGATCCTCTTGATTTTCATGGGTCTGTTATGGTCCTTATTTTCTAACGCTTCCCCTAGGTTTTAAAAAAGAGCAAGACAAACTCCATGGCCTCTTGCAGACAAGATTCATTTAGTGTTTTCAGGCTGTCAGAGGGTCAGGAAAGGAGCTTAGAAGAGGGTCCCCTTTATAGGCCTTAGCTACAGAGGTGGGCAAACCTGCGATATGCCCCCAAACTGTGTCCACAGGGTCACTTGCCCTCCACCAAAGGGAAGAAAGTTCCTGTTGCAGGCTGCCCAGGGGTCAGCTGTTGGCAGTCCAGGGCAGGCCTCCAGGGACCCTGCCCCCCACGCCCACGTGGAGGTGGTTAACACAGGGCCTCCTCCCCTGTGGAGAATTAATTGGAAATGTTACACTCCAAGAGGAAAAACAGGAGTAATGGAAAAGGCATCTGTGTGTGACCGAAGGCTTAACTGAAAACAGGCTGTCTCCGTTCCCAGGCTGGGAAACCGGGGAGGAGAAGCAGCCCAGGAGAGAGCAAGCGTGGTGTGCATCTGAGGATGGAGTGACGTGGTCTGTGTGTGTAAACTGAAGGCATCTGAGGGGCTTGGGAGGTTCGGGGGAGGCGGGGGCGGGGGGAGAGAGGGAAGGTGGGTGTGAACAATGAGGAGTGAAGCACAGCTGTGGTGGGTGGCTTCTACTTTCTTCTGGGGTTGGGGTGGGGTGATGGAGGCAGGATACACTAAGGTTTTATCTGGTGGCTTCTTAGGAAACTTGGGCTTTTGATTAATAACTTAAGTAATTTGACAAATGTATACTCAGTACTGCTTTAGTTGTCTCTCCTCCTCTCTTCTGAACTCATTCCTATCCAGATAAGCCCACCCCTTTCCAGGCTCCCAAACCCAGCTTATCTTGGCTGCCCTTCTACCAGCCCCATTACACTGACCTTATATATATATATTTTTTATAAATGTATTTATTTATTTATTTTTAGCTGCATAGGGTCTTCGTTGCTGCACACAGGCTTTTCTCTAGTTGCGGCGAGCGACGGCTACTGTTCGCTGCGGTGCACGGGCTTCTCATTGCAGTGGCTTCTCTTGCTGCAGAGCACGGGCTCTAGGCACATGGGCTTCGGTAGTTGTGGCGCGTGAGCTCAGCAGTTGTGGCTCGTGGCCTCTAGAGCACAGGCTCAGTAGTTGTGGCTCACGGGCTTAGTTGCTCAATGGCATGTGGGATCTTCCCGGACCAGGGCTCGAACCCATGTCTCCTGCACTGGCAGGCGGATTCTTAACCATTGTGCCACCAGGGAAGCCTGACCTTATTTTAACAGAGAACCATTTTTCTCAAACCAAATTTATGGGGACTGTAAGTCCAAATATTGGAAAGAGTCTCTTGGGTTGGTATGCCTCTGGGCCCAGTCTGTTGTTTTCGAATATATTAATTAATTCCATAGACTTTTACTGAGCCCATTCTGGGCCAGAAATGATGCCAGGCACTGGAAATAAAGGCAGAGTCACTTTCCTCTAGCCTGGTGAGAGACAAATAAGTGAGCAATTGGGATACAAGGTGAGAGAGTCATGAAATCCCAGAAGAAGGGCCCCTGGCTCAGTGTTAAGAGAGATGAAAACTTCTTGGAGATGACACTTGAACTGACTCCTGAATGGTGAGTGGGAGTCGCAGGCACTAAAGAGGAAAAGGGGAACTTGGAGAAGACGACTTGGTTCACATCCCAGGACTGCTTTATCCAAATTGGGGGAGCCCAAGTTTGGTCATCTATGTACTGTCTCTAGTAACAGACATTTTTTTTTAATTTCAATTTTTGAATTTTTTTAATGCACAAAAAGAACTATCCCCCAGGGGGTTATGAAGATTATAAAACAACATAAACTACAAAGTGCTATATGTAGCCCAGCCTTCTGGTTTCTCAGTCCCAGCGGCCTTCATCTGTATCTTCTTCTCTTCAGCACCCTCCTGAGTGACCACACTGCAGACCTCTCAGTGCTCAGCTGCTCAACTTCTAAGATCTCAAACCATGAAAGTCCTTGAGCCTCTCACCTTCCCACCTCTCTCCCACCCGTGCCAATGCTGGACTGCCTCTGTATCCCCTCTGTGAACTTTAGTCCCTTGATATTCCCCAGCTCAGTTCATCTGATTCATGAACTTATTTGCCTTTTTCCCCCTGTGAGAGGCCACGGTCAGTAAATAAGTGGCCTCTCTGGCCTCATCTACCCCCTTACCTCTAGGCTTCCACTTACATATCTCCAACCCTTGCTCAACTGCACTGTCTTCTTCAGATTCCTGCTCGTCGTTTGTGCAACCTACAAAAAGCCCAGACTGCTTAGGTCCATTACACTGGATGCTTTCCAATTGCCAAGGAGCCCTTGCTCCTTAGTTATCTTTTTAATTTGTTCCCATTGAAATAAGTCAATGTATGCAAAGGGCCTAGCACTTAGCCCAAAACATAGTAAAAGCCCAACATGTTTACTTCCCTCTCCTCTTCCCCTGACTCCTTATCACATAAGGGTACCTAATCCAAGCCTTTTTTAATCCTCTCACATCTCTGATTGCCTCAGGCCTAAGCTTTTGCCATCTTGCACAATCTTGTTCTACTTCCAAATTCTCAGCTTACACATAATGATTGAGAGAACATGGCCTCAGACAACTAGCCTGATCTAGTCATGTCTCTAAGCCTCAGTTTCTTCTTCTGTAAAATGGAAATTATAATAGATATTATAAAAAGTACCCATGCCATAGGTCTGTTCAGATGATTAAATGAGATAATATGTGAAGTGCTTAGTACAGGATCTTTTGCACAGCGTACTCTATAAATGTTAGTTGCTGTGATGTCAATGATAACTTTTTATGCCTTTTAAAGTTTTTTTATCTTCTCTGTTTCAGAGAAATAGAGTTGCCAAGAACAAACTTGTGCATCAGATTCTATCCTCTCCCATTCCTTAGAAGACCTTCCTCTAAAATGAACCTCTCTTACTTCACACACTTGCTTCCCACTGGCTTCTACTTCTGAACGTACAAGCACATCAAGTCTTCCCCATCCTTAAAAACAAATTAAAAATCACATCCCAGCTGGGATATCTCCTCCAACTTCCTATATCTACTCCTCAACTCACTGTCAAACTTATCCCGATGGTATTTATAATTACAATCTTTCTCTCCACCACCCCACCTCCAGCGCTCACCCATAAACCCCTTGATATATGGCTTCTACACTCAGCAGTCCACAAAGCCAAAAATAGCTTTCTTAAAGGTCACTGACCTTTTCTCAACCTTCATCCTTCTCAAATCATCTCTGCAGCATCCTCTGATGTTGGTCACCCCTGTCCTCTGGCATGCTTGACTCTACCTCTCCTGGTTGTGTTCCCTCCTCTCTGACCACCCATTTGTTTTCTTTTCTGGCTCTGCTTCCTCCTGTACATACTTGAGCATACATGTTTCTAAGAATCAGACCTCAATCCCCCCTTTTGTTTCTTGCTTTACATGGTCTCCTAGGACAAACTCATCTGCCTCCATGGCTTTAATAGTCACCTCCCTGGTAATATCTCTCAAATCTTTGTCTCACTGGCGCAACTACTTTGAAAGCCAGTTTGGTGTTACTTGAAGAGCTGCACATTGTATGCTGTATGACCCAGCAATCCCACTTACACTTGGGTTTAAGCCCAAGAGTAATTCTTACACAGATGCACCAGGAGACGTGAAAAATTGTTCATAGCTCACTGCTCAGAATAGCAAAGAAACTGGAAACAACTCATACACTTAATGACAACAGATAAGTAGTGTATTTTTCACCCAATGGAATATTATACAGTAGTGAAAACTAATGGTATTCAGCTTCACATAACAGGTATGAATCTCAGTGACATAATGTTGAGTGACCAAAGTAAGTTCCAACAGACGTTATAGTATTACCTGTTTATAAAGTTGTAAAACAAGAAAAATCAGTCAATTTACTTTTTTAGATTTACTTTTTTAGATATATGTAATAAAACAGAAAACAAAGGAAAGGAACTATAGACACAGAAGTCAGGATAATGGTTTCCTCTGAGGTGGAGGGATGGGATATGGATGACCAATTGGGTAGGTGTGGGTTACTGGTAATGGTTGGTTCTTGTGTTGAGCTATAGTTTCATAGTGTTCATTGTATTATTAAAGGTTAAATAAAATAGGGTCATGCATGGACCAATGATGAAGAAAATCTAGTTCTAACCTGTCTCCTAAACTCCATTCCTGTTTTTCTACCTGCTTACTAGCATCTTCATTTGATTATTTCATTAGCTCTTGAAACTCAAAATGTGGAAAACTGACTTCATATTCATCTTCAAATTTGCTTAGCCTACCTAACTCCAAATTTTTATAAATAACCTTCATCTCCTCCAGGGCAGTTGGGCCTATACCTAGACTTCTAAAAGACTCTCTGTTTCCCCTTAATTCAGCTATTTGCCAAGTCTTACTTTCATCCTCAGAAAAATGCATGCAGAGAAAGGCAGAGCCAGAATTTGGACCTATACTGTTTGTTGACACAGCCTACACTTTTAATCACCTCTGTGATAAAACGTGGTGATACTGGCTCAGAGTGACGCTAGGCAATGACCTCTGGCATTGAGGCCTGAGGAAGCATCGGCTCTTCCCAAGAGGGAAGATGAAGCACCCATCCACTCTTACCGTAGCCCCTACCTTCTGTTGAGTGCTGGCCTCTCCGAATCCAGGCTGCTGAGCACCCAGGCCCACCCCCTGAAGTCCTGCCCAGTGTCTGGCTTTGACAAAATTTGCCAGGCCTGTTGGACAGCTCTTAAGGCCACCCGGTAGGGAGGACGGCTACACTAGGCTCAGTGTTGGTGGGAATAAACAGCTCTTGTGAGCAGCTGGGATCAAGGTAGACTCCGCCAGATGGAATCCCTGGCTTTTTCTTTTCTGGGGTCCTGCTGAGCCGCAGTCTCCAGAAGCAACCATAGAGTAACAGCGTCACTGGGTTCCTACAGCAGCAACGGGGAGGACAGGCTGGGGCCAGGAGGGAGGAAGGAGGTTGTGAGCACAGTCTCAACAGCCGCTTCTCCGCCTGGAGAAGTGATTATTCCTAATAAGGACACAGCAGTTCCTGTTTACAGTTGTCCCAAACATCCCTCACACCACAACCTGTTGCGAAATATATGCCAAGGCCCAGGAACCTTTTCTGTTTAAAGACTCCTCTGACTTTACAGCTGGTTAGGTCTGCAACCTTGCTGGATTCTGGCCTCTGCTCCCTTATAACAGAGGCACTTTCCCCCTCCACCTCAGCTCTGCCCTATTTTCCCTCTTTTGTGTCTGTCCACAGGGCTCCCCTTTTGAGTCTAAGCACGTGAACAATGAACACCTACAGACCGGACCGTCTGGCGGGATCATTAGCATTTCTTCAGAGGTCTGGTCACCAAATACAGGAATTCTTCAAAATGCAAAGTAGACAATTCCTAAGAGATTGCCTGTACAGGGAATTTATGTAATTCAAATCCTAGGGCTTCAGGTTCTGTGACAGGAGGCGTTTCCTGACTGGCTCGGCCGTGCATGAGGAGGTAATCAGCACAGGGGATGAAGGGTCTCAGGATACAGAAGGGAGAAACCTTCTATAAGACAGTTTTCTTTCTTTAGGCAGCTTGGGGAAACCCTGTTTTTTTATGAAACACTCAACAAACATTTATTAAGGAGCCACAGTATAAAATCATGCTGTTTCCAGGACTGTTGTCTTCTTGAGATTTTAAAAGAACTGGACTCTTGACTACAGCTTTCTTTTCCTCCTTTCCTCTTCTTCTCACCCCCTCTTTACCTCCTTCATCAAAGGGACCTAGCTCCCACTCTAAGGACGGGGGCCATTTAAAAGTATTTTCAATCGCAATGAAAGAAGAGGACACTGTTTTGGAATCCCCTGTGATAGGAGCCGGGTCTGCAGATAGTTAGCTCTGGGACCTTGGGCGAGGGATGAAATTCTTAATCTACAGGGTAGAGATGAAAACAGTTAACTCAAAGAGGGGCTATGAGAATTAAATGAGATAATTTATGTCGAACACAATACAGTTAGCATTGTAATGATCCATAAACGATGGCTATTGTTATTTTTATTAATGTCATTGTCTCATCTAACTGGAACTCATCGAAGAAACTTATCCATGGGGAACTCAACAGAAAAATAGTACGTCAAAAGAAAAAGGTCTCTGAGCAGCTAAAATTAGTGTCTGTGGGCTGAAACACAAATAGTTTATTCACAGACAATTTAATATTGCATATAGAATTTAATATTGCATATAGATTTAATATTGCATGTAGAATCCTATCAAGCTCACAGCAGATGAGCAGCAAACTAAACAGGGAAGCAGGTGCAGAGCATCAACGTGTGAGAGCTGAATTCTGATGATTAGAAACTAGAACTACAGAATTAAGACATAAGAATTACAACAACACACTATTCAGGGACATTTAGAACAGGGCCATTTATTGACTACCCAATGGGTGATGGATAATCTATTGGGTGTACTGGGCATATTGTTCTATTTAATCCTCACAGCAATCCTCTGTAGTGTGTATTTTATCCCTATATTACAAAGGTAAACGTGGAGGCTCACTGAGCTTATAAGACATTTGTCACCAAGCTAGGAAGGGCGTGTACCTCAGAGCCTGCCTGCATTTAAAGCTCCCGCGTCTTTGATACTCCACACTCTTTCCCATATAGTTTTTTAGATCTCTAAAGGTTCCAAGCCTGCCTGTCTGTCCTCCCTCCCTTCCTTCCTCCTTTCCTTCTTTTCTTCCTTCTATTCGTCCACTTGATAACTGAAACGAGTCCCTGATCTCAGGGTACTTTAAAAAAAACCTTATTTTGAATGATTTTAGACTCACAAGAAGCTGCAAAAATAGTTCCTATGTACGCTTCTCCCAGCTTCCCCCAATGATATCATTTTACATTAGTCCGTGATCAAAGGGAAGAAACTAATGCCAGTACATTGCCACTAAATGGACTACAGACCTCATTTGGATTTCACTAGTAGTTTTTGCAGCATTCACTTCTCAATGAACTTATTGTCTAGTATTTCTCTTATTGTAACATAGTTTGTAATTGGCATTCCTCAAGTGAAATTAAGTTTGTATTTAAGAAGTAAAGGAAAGGTATATGCCTTTGGAAAAGATTTCATCCAGAATCACTGAAGTAAAGTTTTGGCACTCAAAGGGGTAAACCCTTTTCTCTCTGTAACGTTTAGCTCTTCAAAACAATAAATTTTCCAAAGCATTCTAGATAGCCAGAGGAGATAGTCTATAATTTCTCTTCATAGGATGAAACTGGCCAAGTCTTCAGTGACACAGAAATCTCATAAAGAATGTAGCCCCTGTTCAAGGTGTCCGTATTTAACTGTGCAGAGGTTTTCCCACCATGGTGCTCTTCTGTTTCCAGAATGCATCAGGACGCCACACTGCGTGGATGGAATATTTAAGTCTGGCTATCTCCTCAATTCCTTCCACATGTGTCATGGAATTTACGTGCTGGAGTCAGGCATTTCTGAACACAATTTTCCACATGTACAGCCACCACGACCCACTGAAGCACACACTTCTGATCTAGTTTTGGGGGCTGTGAGATTACTCGTTTCTCTCACTTTGAGAACACTTAGAGTGATCAAAAGTGAGACACAGTGGTGTGCTAGTTCTGATCTAGGCGTGCTCAGGCCAAGGGAGCCCACTGTTTCTGCTGATCTCACGTCCGGCCAGAATGAAGCCCCTTCAACAAGGGCTTTCATGCTCTCTCACCTCATTTTTCTTTCCTCTGTGCTGTGTGTGTCTGAACTTTCTAGGCAGCCTTTTTTTTTTCCTCCCCAGATGAATAAAGGCCTCACTTAGTGCCATTTTACAGAGATGTCTCACTAGATTTAGCAGGTAGGTTCCAAACTGGCCCTGGCATCTTCCCTCTCAACTGCTTTTCTCCTCTGTAATCTCGATTTTTGCTAATATCATCACCATCCTCTGAGACACCGAGACTTGAACCTTCAACAGCTTCCTTAATGCTGCCTTGTCCTTTGCCTCTCACGTCTGCTCAGGGCTCAGTGCTGTTGATTCCATCTCTTGCTTATCTCTCCTTCTGTCCTGTCATTTCCATTCACACTCCCTTGGATATCGGGCGGGCAAGAAGGAAGCTGGCCACTCGCCTGTGCCAGACTGTGAACTCTCTGAGGGTGGGGACTGCATCTTAGCCACCACTGTGGCTCTGAGACAGCTGTGCCATGCTTGACAGGTGGCAGGCCTTCAGTGCTATCTGCTGAATGGTTAACTTGGAAGCTGAATATCATTTCTGGAGGACTCATTCCCCAGGCATGGCTCTGCTCATTTTAGGCTGGGCTCCGAGGTCGCAGAGGAGAAAGGACAATGGGGAGGCAGGCCAGGTGGCCTGGGGAACATGGGTCTCTTTATGCCTCTGCTTCTCACCACTTGCTTAGGCCACTGCTACCTGCCCGATGGCCATCTTCCTTTCTCCTGTTACCCCCAAACTTCTATGTCCCCACGGTGGAACAGGAGACTATTATCTGAGAGTTGATGGTTGTGGATTCAGATTTCCTGTTACCTATTCTCAGCAACATGCAGTCACTCCTCACTCAACCCCTCACTCAATTCACTAAGTTTCTTCTTTGTGTTAGGTGTACTGCATACTTTCTCCATTGCTCACTCATTGTGTTTATACGGGACATTTATATACATTGTGTGTGTGTGCGTGTGTGTGTGTGTGTGTGTGTCAGCATTACTTTGAAACTCACCCACCCCAGCCATTTCACCATTTCACCTGTAAGTGAACCAGAACTCAGAGAACAAAGTGGTGGCTCTCAGTTTTCAGGGCCAATTTGGGGCAGAGCCTTAAGAGATAACAGGACATCCTACGTTTCCCGCCTCATTCCCTGCCCTGAGATCAGTCAGATCATTGAAAATCCATCCCATAGGACTATATCTTTGAGCTGCATTTCTGGTGGTTTTTCTTTGCCAGGTACTTTCAAACTTTAAAAGTTGTCTCTAACACCCTAGGATTTATGTCTTATCTGCCTAAGAAGATAATCAGGCCACAGCCAGGCATTTTGCAGGATTACACGTGGAACATGCATCTGGGGTATTGGTTGTAAAATATGCTTGGGAGTCTCCAGACAGATTAATCTTTGTCACCATTGGGTACTGAAGGGTCACAGAGTCTGCCAAGCCTGGGACTTTCAGCTACGCTTTGATTCACTGAAGAGACAGGGATGTGAGCCTGGACTGTGCTGGCTCTGAACCCCTTAAGCCCTGCAAAATTAGGATTCTGGAAAGGCCCTCACATCTTTTTGTGTTAAAGGCAATGTGTTTTTGGAAAAACACAGCTTCCTGATTTTTTATGCTGAAAGCAAGGTTTTTAAACTTCCAAATAATGCTCATAAAGTTTCTTAGACATCAAACAGATCTTGCATAACAGTATTTTGATGATTTAAGCGTAAGTAAGCATATGCATTAAATGTCCCTTACAATACACAGGTTTTTTTTTTTTTTTTTTGCAGTACACAGGCCTCTCATTGCTGCGGCCTCTCACGCTGCAGAGCACAGGCTCCGGACGTGCAGGCCCAGCGGCCGTGGCTCACGGGCCCAGCCACTCCGTGGCATGTGGGATCCTCCCGGACCGGGGCACGAACCCGTGTCCCCTGCATCGGCAGGGGGACTCTCAACCACTGCGCCACCAGGCAAGCCCTACACAGGTGTTTTAAGGTTATGGGGGGAAAGTGCTTGACAAAAGGCACACTGGGTTTCACGAATCCCTGAATGTTTGAAAAATAGGACATCTGATGAATTCCAAACAAAACCAGGTTCTCCTATCTATGGGAGAATGCAGGGAGCCAGTTTTCTGTATTTCCAAGGTAAATGGTCTGCCTGATCCTGGAAAAGAACGGCAGCCCTCACTCCTGCAAGTAAGCCCTACACCGTGAGCCATGGTTTTCAGTGGAGAAACTGGAGTGAGGTAATGGCTGCAGGCGCACCAGTTAACCCTCCAGAGTGGCCTGATTTATAGCTGCTCTGGGAGCCTCACAATCTCTTGATTTTGTACACACATAATGTCTCAGCCTTCCCACCCACAGACGTGTTAGGTAGTATTAAAGACTTTTCCACTGGGGCGTGTGAAACCTTGGCTTTGGTCCAAGCCAAAATTCAGCCAACGCTTGGGCATTATAATTGAGTTCTAAATAAAACTTGGCATCATCCTAGGGTCTCTCAATCAATCAACTGACATTAAATGCCTACTAGAGCAAGGCAGCACGGGGAGGGGTGTGTGTGTGTGTGTATGGAGGAGGAAGGGCATAAAAAAGTACAGAAACTGAGCAGACCAAGTCCCAGTTTCAAGTAGCTAATGATCTAGCTAAGGGGCTGAAACACATGGGAAATTATCAACTGTCACCAGGCAGGTACAGATGAGGAATGCTGGGCTAGGAAGGCTCTCTGAAAGAGACTTGTGATGGGCCTTGAGGACTGAGCTGGTTCATTCACTTGTGAAAATTCACTTGTGAAATGTTTATTGACCACCTACTATAAGCAACACCCTGGGCTAGTACTGGGGATACAGAAGTGAACCAGACAGGACTGGTCCTTGCCCTTGGACAGCTTGCACTTGACTTGGAAGATAGGCATCAAACAGCTAATTACATCATTTATCCTTAATTGTAATTGTGAGTACTAACAAAGAGAAGGACAGGGTCCTGGGAGAAGCCTCTAGCAGGGGCATTTGACCGACATTACATGAGCTGAACTGTCCTAGACTCCTGAAGTGTGGTCCATCCACCAGCTTGTTATACATGCAGAATCTCAGGCCCCTCCCCAGTGCTAGTGAATCAGAATCTGCATTTTTAACTCAATGCCAGGTGATTCTTAACGCACATTAGATTTCTAGAAGCAGTACTAAGATAACAGTACGCAGCAAGAGAGCAGAGGACTCCTGGATCACACGAGTGTTCAAATATCTGGATTAAATGGAACAGACACCCCTTTTCCTGGATGATAGTTCTACACCTGAATCAAATGTGGAGGAGTCTGTATCTCTTGCATAGATGCTGAAGGATACCCAAGGTCAGTTAACAGGTCACTCATCTTTGCCTCTCATGGCGGGGCCTCTTTGTCTACTTGTATCTTATTTTCAATTATACATCTACTGGGTCAGGATCCCTGTTCCAAAATAGGAGATCTGCTCTGTTTGGCATCCATATTTCCCTCCTGTTTCCCTCCCTCCACTCTCAGTGCTGGCTAATGCGTTCCAGATGAGGTGCGAGCAGCTGCTAATTGTACCCGGATCAGCCTTGATTTGTGTTTCAGTCAGCAAGGCACCTCACTAATGGGTCTGAAACTTGGCAGCAGGCCTGGGATCAGTGTCAAAGGAAACAGATCCAAAAGGCGCACCGAGAAAGGCAAGGAGACAGGGAGTGGATGGAAAAGGTTTGGAGGATGAAAGGAGGGGGAGGGAATCAAAGGGACAGGAGAGAAGTAGAGTGGTTTTTTGGGGGAAATCACCAGAAAAACAGATGGGGGAAAGCAGGGGATGTGGAGGAGGGGGAGAGCTGCAAACCCAGGAAAAAGGGGTGGGAGAGGCACAGGGGAAGGGAGCAAGGGCTTCTGTACTTCTGAGAGGAGGCAAGATAATCGCACTGTATTTTGCGATGCGGTCCAACGCTGACGATGCCTGGGGTTGCTCACCCACCCGCTGTACGTGTAACGGTGACACTGTACACCAGGGGAGGGGGGGTGTGTGTGTCAGATAGGGCAGCCCCCTCCTTTCTGCAGGCAGTAATCTGACACCTCTCTGTTCTCTCTGGCCCCCAGCTTTCCAAGGGCTTGGCAGGGAGCACTGAACTCTGACAGCAGCCAGCGAGTGAAGGCTCAAGTTCCAAGCCTGACAGAGTTGGGGGCCCAGACACACCTTGGCTTTATGAGCTCAGGCCCGAGGAAGGGCCTCTCCTGGCTTGAGCTCCGGGAGCCTGATTTCCTGGAATCGACTTGGAGAGGGGCCTCGTTAGGGGAAGCTAAGAACTGAGGCCTAAGGGCTTTCTGAATTGTACACATTCATTGTACTTATACATATATATATATATCTATATATATATATATAAAGAAACCTGTGTAAGAGGAGGAAATCCACTTGCCAATATGAATTCCAAATTGTTTGAGTGGGGGAGAGTCCACATACATGCAAATTGGTGCAGGGAAGAGAGAGTAAGCGAAAACTAGGGAAAGGCACAAGTACAGGAACAGATGGAGATCACCAGTGGACAAGCTGAAACTTGCTTAGGGCATCGGTGAAGCAGTGCCACACCCACCCCTGCCCCCAGCAAGAAACAAACAAGCCTGCGTTTTGGAGAAAAAGAATTAATACTTCCAAAAAAGCATTTGTGTTCAAACAAAAACTTGTACGAAAAAGTTCATAGCAGCACTATTTACAATCTCTGAAAGAGGGAAACCACCCAAATATCCATCAACTGATGAGTGAATGGATAAACAAAATGTGGTCTATTCATATAGTGGAATATTATCTAGCCGTAAAAAAGAAATGAAGCACTGATGCATGCTACAACAATGATGAACTTTGAAAACGTTATGCAACGTTAAAGAGGCCACGTATTGTGTCACTTCATTTACATAAAATATCTAGAAATGGCAAATCCATAGTGACAGAAGGCAGTTTTAGTTGTTGCTGTAGGCTTGGGGGAGGGGAGAATGGGGAATGCCTGCTTAATAAGCATGGAATTTCCATTTGGGCTGATGCAAAAGATCTGGAACTAGATAGTGGTGACGGTTGTACAACTTTGTGAATGTGCTTAGTGACAGTGAATTGTACGTTTTAAAATGGTACATTTTGTGTGGTATGTCTTTTACAATTAAAAAATGCCCCCAAAAACATCGAAATAATCATTATCGTCAAAATCTGAAAAAAACAATTTGTTCTCCCATAAATTTGTTTTATAGTTAGGTACTGCTTTTATTTTGATTCATGTTTGGAGGGGTGGTATTATAATGTCTCTAACTGTTGCAGTATGACCCTAAAAGGGAAAGAGAGAATAAGAAGTTCTGATGAAGAAAGGAAAAGGGTGATGGGAAATAGGAGGGGAAAAGTCTAAGAAAGTCAATTACCTATAGGGTAGAAAATAAAAGAGCAGGGATGGTCACCAAAGAAAGGTGGCCAGGATGAAGTGGGGAGAAGTAAATGTTTCATCTGGGAGAGAAAGAAACCTCAGACATAAAAAGAGAGAAGTAGAGAACAAGGCAAATCTTTGAGTGGTGCCAGAAGCATGGAAAAGAAACTCAGATGAACGAAAAGAGATTCTTAAGTCAAAACAAAACTACCGAAAAACAACAGAAAATGTCAGTTCTTCATCTCACACCCCCTTTTATTTTCCTTGGGATGAGCTCTTACAGCCATGAGGTGCCACAAATTTGGGGGCTGGGATCTGAGGGTGCGTGTTCTGTGGGGATAGATCCCTCCTCTCTGTAAGGTGGACCTTCTTAACTAAGGCCATTACCCAACAATGGCTGGTCTCCCTACCCTGTGATATGACTAAGCAGAGACTGGACAGGACCCAGTCAGACATGTAGAAAGGAGAGCTGTGCACTGAGCAGGCAGTCAGGCAGGATCATTTCTGAAATCTCTCTCAATTCTGTGACCTTGCCTGTGAATGGTTCTAAACCGAGTGCAGGCACCTAAAAAAGGAGGTTGGTCACTGGGTCAGGGGATCAGTCTGTCAATGTTTACCACACACAAGTGCTCTATTTAAAAGAGGATTTGTTGGAGGGACTTACAAGGCCCTGCCTTGTAGAGAGCTGTTAGACAGGAAGTACTGAGGTTGAGATGGTAACTTTCTGATATTATTATATATCCAGGTAGATGGGATATAAGGATTTTTTTAAATATGTTTTAAATTTGAAAATGCACATAAAAAAGATAAAAATCACCCATAATGCCATTACTCTGGTAGTTATAGCTATGCATAATTACATATACTTAGATTATACTGAGCATACTGTTCCATGTGAATATCTTTCTAGGTCATTAGTCTTCAACAATATCATCATGATGTGTGTGTGCGTGCGTGCGCACGTGCATGTACACCAGTGTGTTCAAAAACTTTATGATGGCGCTTCCCTGGTAGTGCAGTGGTTGAGAGTCCGCCTGCCTATGCAGGGGACACGGGTTCGTGCCCCAGTCCGGGAAGATCCCACATCCCGTAGAGCGGCTGGGCCCACGAGCCATGGCCGCTGAGCCTGCGCGTCTGGAGCCTGTGCTCCGCAACGGGAGAGGCCGCAGCGGTGGGGGGCCCACATACCGCAAAAAAAAAAAAAACTTTATGATGAAAACAAAATAGGGAGATGGGAGCAAGAACGTGATTCTGGGCAGACAGTATAGGCTTATTTTGCCAAAGAAAGCACGGAAGTTGCACCCTGTTTTGCAAAAACCATCAGTGTTTGGGAATGATCCTGAGGACGATGATGAGCATGTTGAAATGGGACTATACCTTCAGCCTTGGTTCTGGAATGAAGACAGTATGGGCCTACAGCCATGCACAGTGGACATGTAGCATGAGCAAGAAATAGACCTTTGTGCTGTAAGCCAAACACACACACACAAACACAGAACAAAATGTACAAATGACCAGACCACCTGCATTTTCTAAGACTTCAAGGAAGGACCCCTGTGAAAGAAATCAGCTTCTGGAATCTGGGTTCCTGCCTTGTGCATATCTGCTAATGCATTTGAATCTAATGAGGAGGGTGGGGTTTTCCAGGCTGAATCTATAAACTCTCTAGACAAAGCCCATTCTTTAACTGTATGGGGACTTAGGGGGATATCTCACTTCCTATGCAAGGAAGAAGCTTGTAAAGGCCTGCCCAGTCCTTTGTCCCAGGCGGAAGAAGATGGACGTAGCAGGTGTCCTCCTAGGCTCTCCTGAGCAGAGGTCTGGTCTATGGAGAGGTTAGGAGGAAGAATTCAGGGCGCAGGAAGCAGACACTGTTTTCTGAACACTGGAGCACCAGCCACTTACTAGCACAAGATACAACTCAAGTAGGAGGCCAAGGCTACCCCCACCTGCAAGGCTGCATCTGCCATCATCCAGATGAGGACGGCTTTGCTCAAGTGGCCTGAGACCTGCAGGCTTTACGTCTTTCTCCCCACTTCAGGCCTCTCTGCGGCCTACAACTACACAATTGGCGGTTGAAATACACATCTGTTTTCCCTGTAATTGGGGCTTTGGGGGGCACAACCTTTCACAGGCTAGGAGGCAAGTACAGCACTGGAGAATCACATGTATATGTGGGCACAGTGACTCCCAGGCTGCCCAGTAACCTGATGAGTACGTGATCCTACAACTGCCTCTTACTGCACTCCGAATACATTCCTAAATCCTTGTTATGTTCTGCCAGGCCCCATGTGGCCTGTACCACGACATCCCCTCTAACCTCTGTGACCTTGTCCCCTACGATGCCACCCTCACTCACTTATTTCCAGCCCTAGGGGCTTCCTTGTGGCACCAGCACACTCCCGCCTGCCTCTGGGCTCACTGTGCCCTTTGCCTTGGATGCTCTTCCCTCTGTCTGCATGGCTCCCTCTCACTTCATTCCAGTTCCGCTCAAATGTCACATCATTACCACCGAAGCATCCTGTGTCCATTCTATCTAGAATAGCATCCTCCCTCCATCACTTATCTATTAACAGGAGGGAAAAGTGCTAATAGAACCAGGGAAGGGGACAGACAGGTAAGTGATGGAGGGAAGGTATATATAAATACATAATTATAGAAATATATATTAAAATACATAGTAGATATCATCTGTCACCCCCACTAGAATATAGGTACCAGGAAAGCAGGGATTTTGTTTTGTTCACTGCTATATCCCTGGTACCTTAAACAGTATCTAGCATACAAGGTTTAGTGAACAGTGGTGGAATGAATAACTGGTCAATGCTTCCTTTCCTGCTGGCTGATTACCGTTCAGTCCATAACTTGGAGCCTTTTCTCTCATGTCTCAATCTCTTTTTCTTACTTAAGTCTCAAGTCACTGCCATAGTTTCAGACGGAAAATGCCCTCAAACCACCTGAATCCCAACTCAGGGGACAACGGAAGGAACTGCCTGTCGAATTTCCTTGGCTATAGCAGCCTTTCCGTTGGACACAACCTCTTCCTCATCAATTCTGAATCCCCTGACTCAAATGAATCCTCTCTTCTTTCTACCCCATCAGAAACAGGTGGGGCTCTCTTAAAACCACTGAGGCTAGCCATGTCTCACATGTGTGCTAACTAATGCCCCAGATGTTAAATGACCTTATCAGATATATCTAGCTGCTGACTGTGCAGGGCAGCAGTAGAAGAGCATCTCCAGGCCTCTACCATCTTGGCTCTCACACAGAGCTGTTACCATGACTATAACAAACCTCCTCTATCCTTCAGCCCCCACTTCTAACTCTACCCCAAGATTCTATGTCCATGATACAGTCTGTGAGACTGACTTGAGATGACCTGGCCTCCTGGCACCCACATCTCCTAATTCTCCTCTCTGTGGCTTCCCATCACTCTCTTCTGCTGGACCCCAAGCAGCCCCACCATTCACCTCCCCATAGCCCAAGCCCTGGGAGCACCTGATGAATGAGGCTAATATCCTCAGAGTGACCCACCATGTGTGACCCAATGGCAGCAGAGCCTCTGACCACTCCTCTCAGTTTAGAACCTTGTATAAGCAGGACATGATCTCAAAATGCCCTCAAAAGATGAGAAAACCAAAGGACAAATCTTTAAAGCCTGAGTGGTGCTCCTTGGAAGTAAGGCAAGATGCTCTGGAGCCCAGTTTGAGGTCATAAGTGGCCAGCTTCTCTGCTCTTCTGAGGTTGTAAGGACACTGGGCAGGGGCGGGGGGGGGTTGGCTGTTGCTTCTGCAAACTCAGATGCTGCCATCTTGGGAACTGGCAGAGGCTTTGCAGTCCTGCAGGAGGGCAGCTTTTCCTGTTCAGGTGCCTGTCTGGGATTTTGGCTTCATCTGAAGGAGGGAGCTAGGACCCATAAGGCTGGGAGGCTATGGCTGGTGAAGACGAAGAGTCAGGACGGCTCTAGCTTGTTACAGGCGCCTCATTACACACGTCTAAGCTTGACTCCCCCTCAAGCCCTGCTCAACCAAGGAGTGGTGACTGAATGACTCCCACCCCTCACTCCCCCCTCCCTCAACTTCCACTGAAACGCAATGTATTGGGGGATCTTTTTCAGCTGTAATGAGTTGTTCTATAACTCCTATGCCAGAATCTTTATCTTTGAGGAAAAACAATATCAACATTATGTAGACAGGAAGCATCTACACGTCCAGCAGAAGACATGACACTATGATACACAGAGGTGAAGAAATTCAAATGTTTATGCACACATGTCATCAAAGCATCTTAGAATCCTCCTTTCACATACACTTAGCCCGTGGAGTGTTGGACATGTTCATTCACCTACAGCAGACAAATGGGTGGAGTGGATGTCAGAATAAGTCCAAGCCCTCTTACCTAGCAACATAACCAGGAGTGGAGAGGATTTGAACCCAGATTCTCACCACCTGCACCCCATCCCCCATCTGCTTTGATTCCTGATCATTCTCTAACCTGCACTAGTCACATAAGAAACAACTTATTGATTGACATTCAATATAATGTATAATCAAGAAGGTAATTATAAAAAACTCCTCTTCCATCAGAAGGCCTTTCTAAGCATGAAACAAAGCTAGAAATCAGAAGTGAAAAGATTAATCAATTTGACTACATATGAACTGCCGGGTGAAAGTCCTTGATAAGCAGAATCAAAAGACACATGCCACACTGGGGGAAAATATGCATCTTATATCACAAACGGTTCATTTCCCTCATGAATAAATAACTTGGAAAATAGCAATAAAAAAATCTTACCAACACAATAGAAGAAAGGGTAAAGGATATTAATAGATATTTAATAGAAAAGAATATGCAAAGAGCTCTGAAATGTGTGAAAGATGAACAATCTCATTCATAATAAGAGAAACTACTTAAAAATACACTGACATACCATTTTCACCTATCAAATTGACGAAGTCCAAAAAGTTTGATAAACTGAGTTGGTGAGGGTTTAGGGAAATAGGCACTTCCATACACTGTAAGTAGAAGCATAAAATAATATATTTTATGAAGAGAAATCTGGCAATATTTATCATAATCACAAGTGTTCATACTATTTTACTCCCTTCTTGGAATTTATCCTAAAATACTCTCTCATCTGTGAAATGATGCACATATAATGCTATTTATTGCATTATTATTTTAAATAATAAAAGGTTGGAAACAAATGTCCATCAGTGGGGGCTAAATTGTGATACATTTATGGAAATAAACATTTTCAGCTTAAAAAAGAATGAGAATGCTTTTCTATGTGCTGCTATGAAAGACTTTTTTTAATGTTTTTTTTTTTGGCCACACCCCACGGCATGTGGGATCTTAGTGCCCCGACCAGGGATCAAACCCATGCCCCCTGAATTGGAAGCATGGAGTCTTAACCACTGGACCACCAGGGAAGTCCCTGAAAGATTTTTAATATATAGTAAGTGAAAAAAAAAGAGGTATGTAGTATATGCCATCTTTTTGTAGAACAAAGTGGGGAAATAGGTGTATATATTTACCTGTATATAAAATAGCTATGCAAAGATACACACAAAACTGGTAATGTTGGTTGTCCTGAGCAAGAGAGCTAGGTGGCAGATGTGAGGGAGATATTTTACATTTATACTTTCAAAATTCCTAAATTTTGAAACATGTGAATGTATTACCTCTTCAAAAATTTTAAAGCAATTTGTTTTTGTTTTTGCGAAATATCAATTAATTTAATCATCAACTTCAAAAAATTAAAATCTTGGATAAAAATCTCTTCAATAAAAGCAGCAAATAACATTAAAAAAATTATTATTCTTAACTCATGGTTGGATAAGGGAGAGAGAGATGGACTGTGTGAGAAAGTGGGAGGAATAGATGCCAGCCAGAAGACTAGGGAGGGATGATGGGGAATGAGGCAGGAAGCAGACAAGGAAAGAGGAATGCACCCGAGAGAATCACAAATTAGGGAGAAAGGCAGGGCAGCCTTTGCTGCAGTAGGTGCCCTGGGTGAAAATGCTGCTACTGCACTTTGGCATTCACTTCTGGGTGTGCTTCAGACCAGACTGTCCTTTGTTACTAGTGCTCTTTGAGACTGAGTTTATTTTTCCATGGACTTCTTGGGGTTTCTCTTGTATATAAGGAATTGACAAAGGTTTGAGAAATTTACTGACGAAATATGGAGGTCCTCTGACCCCACCAGAGAAAATAAACAAGTGTAAAGTGGTACTTATGGGAGGATAAAATAACTGTGACTTCATGATTTGACAGGCAATATCAATAATATGAATTGTGGCTATTCAGTGAGTTTATTGGATTTACCTATATATGTATTATAAGGGGTGAGAATAACTTATAACGCCACGCAGTTTACCCCAGTACATTTTGCTTCCTTACTAATAATGATGACTGTTCCCATAACACTTTGTTGTTGTTGTTGTTGTTGTTGTACGCGGGCCTCTCTCACTGCTGTGGCCTCTCCCGTTGCGGAGCACAGGCTCCGGACGCGCAGGCTCAGCGGCCATGGCTCACGGGCGCAGCCGCTCCACGGCATGTGGGATCTTCCCGGACCAGGGCATGAACCCGCATCCCCTGCATCGGCAGGCGGACTCCCAACTACTGTGCAACCAGGGAAGCCCTCCCATAACACTTTTAACAAACCTCCACTTTAGAAGGTATCGACTACACTACAATAGTTTGCTTATGTATCTTCTCTTGTGCACTAGTTCGTGAACTCTCTGAGGGTAGTGGGTTTTATCATTCTCATCCTCGTATTCCCAAACCTAGCACATCATAGGTGATCTCTGCTGAATTTAACTCATTTCAAATTGCTAGCAGTTAGGGGTTACGTTTGGCTGCAGGCAACGACGTACCCAACAAACGGCACCTTAAACAAGATATGACTCACAGGTGGTAGGCCAGCGTTAGTGCAGTGTCTGCTGGGAATCATCAAATATCTGGGCTGCTTCAACATTTCTGCTCGCCAGCCTGCCATTCTTCGGTCCTTCTCTCAGGGAAAGAGGCTGGTCCCGGCGTCCACACTCGCATCTTAAGTGCAGCGCAAAGAGCAAGAGGCCAAAGCGTGGCAACTGCTCAATACCTGACTCCAGCAAGCTCTGTTCATTATCTCATTGGCCAGAATTGGAACACGTGGCCTGCCCTGGCCACAGAGGAATCTGGGAAGTTGAGTGGTTATACTGACAGCACTGTTGCACCTCATAATAAAATCAAGGTTCTCTTAGTATGGAAGAAGCGGATAATGAACAGTAGTGTTGGTCACAAGTGTGTAAAGGCCAAAAACACAAACACATTTCCAGCTCTGAAACCTCCCTCTCATTAGCCATGTTTCTCCTTGTCTGTAGATTGGCACTGGTGACGTTCCATGCTTCTGCAAATCCCAGCCAGTTCAATTTGACTACAGAATGTCAGGGGCCCTGCATTACCTTCCTCCTACCTACCCCCTTTCCCAGGAGTGATGTTCCTGGCATCTTTTAAGACTCTAACTAAAATAACATAAGTGCTTGGGGGGCAGGGGGTAGTACCTTCCCTCGACTCTATGGGCTGTCTTCGGGGTTGAGGATTGGATGTTCCTGAGGGGCAGAAGTGGTCGCAAATTCCTTCTCACTCTGTTGTTCTTCTGCAATTCCAGCCCCTCCCCGCAACGCAGCAGTCCTCTGTGGATTGTATCATGGGATTGTCTCCATCAGTGTATTTCTTACAAACATCTGGCGGCAGAACCTTGCCTGTTCCAATGCTCTGAGTCCTCTCAGACCACAGGCGTTTTCCTGGATGGTCAAGTGATCTTTCCCCTGAGTCTGAGGAGGAAATTTGTGCTGGTCTCTTGGGCTTCCTTCTGAGCAGGGGAAGGTTGTTTATTCCACATAATTAATGGACAGAGAAACTGAACCTAATTTATTTTACTCATAGGAATGCAAGTCTATTCTTTCAAGAGAAGAATGTGTGTCTTTGCCTCACCCAAGCTGACTCACAATTTCCCAAAAGGGGTAGATACACTTGGGCCAAAGTTGACGGAAAGGAGCAATTCTCAAATAATCTAAAAGAGAGATTAAACACATTTTTAAAAGAAATCATGTTTCTGTTTTGCTCTTACCATTTTAAGCTCTTTGTGTGATCATCTAAAAATATTATTGAAAGGCATTTCAGGAGGATTTTTGGATTACGGCTCTGTGTTATGGATTAGATTTCTGTGGGCTTTCAGAATTTTCTAACTCTTTAGGAAGTCATCATTCTTTAACTTATCGTGAACCAAGATTATTGGATTTTACTCACACATCTGAAGCTAAATAGGGAACGGCACATTTTCAATGCCTGCCTGCTGTATACAGAGCAGTGTGCTAAGGATGGTGATCAATTACGAAGCTGTGGCTCTGAGACCCTGTCCAACTGCATTTGCAAAGCTCTTTGCAGATGAGTTTTATGAATTCTTTAGAGTAAATCAGCAAAACTGACGTCCTTCTCAGCAAAGGTCATTGATTGCACACTGGTAGTAGTCATGTGTCTGCATAGTGGTAAAGGAGATAGCAGAATGGGAAAAGCATGGCTTCAGACCCAAGCGTATGTCCAGCTCTGCTGCTTGTATTAGGGAAGCTACTCCTAGCAAGTAGCCTCACTTTGCCGGTTTCTTCATCTGCCTTGTAGGGTTGCTGTTACTGTATGTACAGTTCTTGCCTCATGGCAAGGTACTTAGTAGATGGTAGTTATCATTCATATGCAAAGCTTTTCCCAGCGTTTAGCTTCCTCTGAAACCTGCTAAACTCAAAACAAGATGGGCATTGGTCTCATCACTGCCTCCCATGACATGGATACTGCTGTCACTGACTTGGCGTGGCGCCTCTCCTACTCTCCCACTCCCATTTACTCTGCCTGGAATAGTTTCTCCCAGGCAGACATCATCTCCTCTGAGAAACTTCCCTTTGAGTGCCAGGATTGGGTTAGGAGCCTGAGTGCCCCCAGAGCCCCCAGGGCTCACCTCCATGGCAGCCCTTAACTGACAGTGCTCTAACTGCCTGCCTCCTGTGGGGACTGTGTTTTGCTTTGTTTTGACAGGGTAAAGGTCATGGTAGCCACTCTTTTCTTTTAAACAGCTTTATTGAGGTATAATTAAAATCCCATAAAATCCACTCATTTTCAGTCTACAGTTCAATGGTTTTTCAGTAATTGTACAGAGTTGTGCAATCATCACCACAATCTATTAGTATCAGAACAACTCTACCACCCCAAAGAGGCCCCTTGTGCCCATCTGCAGTCACCCCATTCCCCAGCCCCAGGGAACCACTAATCTACTTTCTGTCTTGATAGATTTATCTTTTCTGGAAATTTCATATAAGTGGAATCACACAATACGTAGTTTTTGCCTCTCAATTTCACTTAGCATGAAGTTTTTGAGTTTTATACACATTGTAGTCTGTACCAGTAATTTGTTCCTTCTTCTTGATATATAGTATTCTGTTGCATGCACACACAGGGACTCTGCTCTTTGGACTAGTAGTATCCTGTGGCTAGTTCAGTGCCTGCATATTACAGTAAAAGCTGAGAAAACGTGCGTTGCTTGAATTAGGTTCACACTGTGATGATACTGAAGTTGGTCTGACATTTTAATGCAAATAGTAACGAGGGAAGCAGACAAAACACACAAATAACCTGTGCCATGTTTTGGCGATGTCAAGGAATTAACTAGAGGGACTCCTCAGTAGCTTCTTACCTTGCCACTTTACCTTGTGTGAATTTTTAAAATTCTCAAGTGAGAAACACCCCTTCTCCCAGCTATTCTGACCCTGCTTTCTTCTCATTTTCCATGCCAAAATTGAATGCTTGTATTTGTCCCAATACATAGTGGGTATCTTATAAATATTTATTCACTTATTCAATACTTATGTAATGTGCACCTGCTGTGTACATTATTTTAGGTGCTTGGGATACTTCAGTGAACAAAATAGACACAAATCTCTACTTTCCTAATGATGAATGTTTCCACATTTGGGTATCCACAACATCAGTAATGCTTAAGAATTTGGCCCACAAAAGCCTTAACACGTTTTTCAAAAATCATTGTACCTGAGGTCAAAAGACATGAATAAATTCTTCACATAGGAAGAAATATGGAAAATTATTCAACACGTAGAAAACAGATCAGCCTCAGTAATAGTGAAAGAAATTAAAATATAAACAATTTCACAGAAGTTAGTGGAAACATACAATTTTAGGTTATCAAAAAGAAATTTAAATTATTATATGCAATGTAGAACGGGTTACAGAAAACCAAAAATGCTGATAAACTGCTGATGCTATTATAAATGGATCAGGTATTTGGAAACAGATCACATCATTGATCTAGAAATTTAATTTTTTTCGTGAATGTCCAAAGGAAATAATTTAGGGGGAAAGTTATACCAGTGCTATTAATAAAAGGAAAAAACCAATATATTCCAAATGTCCCACCATTTGTGAGTAAATAAGAAACCTAAGGGCTTCCCTGGTGGCACAGTGGTTGAGAGTCCGCCTGCCGATGCAGGGGACACGGGTTCGTGCCCCGGTCCGGGAGGATCCCACATGTCGCGGAGTGGCTGGGCCCGTGAGCCATGGCTGCTGAGCCTGCGCCTCCGGAGCCTATGCTCCGCAATGGGAGAGGCCACAACAGTGAGAGGCCCGCATACCAGGGGGGAAAAAAAAAAAAAAGAAACCTAACGTATGATAGGATGGAATGCTCTTATCTACTAAAAGCAATGGGAAAAACATACACTCTATGATACACAAAATGTATATACAAAATAACAGATAAAACAAAGGATATTATGCAAGAACTGATTACAGCTAAATAAAACATGTACCAGAAAAGAGCATAAAGTGATACACATATTTGTATTTGAGAATTTTTTTGTGACATATATAATGGATTTTTAAAACTCAGTAGCCACTCTTCCCTGCCCCCCACCAGCCCCACCTTACATGGCAAAGCTTGAAGTCCTTGCAAAATATAGTCTCCACTTCTACCTCCTTTTCCGGTTCTTTAGATAAGTAAATTAAGAGGACATTATTATTCTCCTTAGGTGCTGTCCCCAGGCCTACTCCACAGCACAGATTCCCCTGAACTGAGGCAGGAATTGCCGTCCATAAAGGGGGAGGGTCTTGCCCAAGGTCTCCCGGATAGTTAGTGGCCAGGATACTATAAAACATAAGTCTCAAACTTTTCATCACGGACCACAGTCCCTGGTACATAGTAGGAATCCAAGATAACGTGTTGAATGACTGACTGTCTTTTATGACAGAATATTGATATGCCAGAATTCACCGAAATGCCCACATCCTGGGGTTCTTGGCTCTGGGTATCCAGCTGAGAGTCAACATCTGAGTATGAAAGATTTGAACTCATAGAGCAGAACCAAAAACCAAAACAAAACAACAAAACCAAAAACCAACAAAAAACAAGAAAAGGAAGGCTAAGCAGTATTCTGCCTTGGTAGAAGGCTGCTATTCTACCGAAAATACTTGGAATAGTCCTAATTTTCATGCATGTGCCTGCTGTCCTGCAGATCTAGGTCCTGGACCAATTTAAAGCTATGGGTTTATTTTGGTTTGTTTTAGGTGGCCTGCTGTGGCATCTTCCTCTTACGGCTGACGACTGTGTCTGGTTGAACCAACACTCAGACTCTTACTTGGATTAGAGCATAATGCTCATTGTCGTATTTTAAAAAGAAGCAGAGCTGGTATAGGAGGTCTATGGAGAACCCTGGAGGAAGACAGTGACATCTCTCACTGAAGAACTGGGGCAATAGGAAAAAAAATTGAGATGGAAAAAGGTGTCTGGCTACCCTGTGTTTGTTTTGGAAGCAGTCCAGGCTAGGGGGAAAGATCTCCATTCTAATGAGCGATCCCAGCAAGTCACTCTGGTCTCAGTTTTTCCTAGGGTAAATGACAATCCCGATTAAGAAGTTTAGAGGAAGTAAACAAACTAGTAGTGGTGACGATGGTCACTGGAATTGAATTCAGCATGTCAATAATTTTAAAAAGAAGCAGTTGATGTGATGTCATTTCTTTGGAAACAACGGTAAGTAGGAGAGAGTGACCAGAGGAGGCCATGCTTACAAAGAGGAAGGGAAATGACCGGATGACAGGTTTTATACGACAAGGAGAACGAGAAAAATCTTTGGTCGGTTTCTTCTTGTCCATTCATCTACCTTCCAGCTACCTCTAAACACTGAATAGTCATGAACCTCGGCCAAAGTTTAGTCTCCCTCTTTCATCATCCTTGCCCTAATAGCATAATGTTCATTATGGGACACTGGCAGATAGCTGTGTTGAAATAGAAAGGACAACAGATGGATTTGAAAGCTTGGGTGTGGACCCAGGTTCCTCCACACATTAGCTGCGTGACCTGGAGAGGTTTTTTTCATCCCTCTCATCCCAGGTTTCCTCATCTGTAGCCAAGGGAAGAACAACCTACCACACACACTTTACAAACTGCAAAGCGCATGACTAATGCCTTTTGTTGTTTTTCCTTAGCCTCTTTTGGCCTCAGTTTCTGCATTTGTCAAATAGGGACAAGGACATCTATCTTACCAGGCTATTCATGGCTCTAGGTGAAAGCCCTCTGCATATAACAGGGTCTCACATTACAGCTCACCCGAGATCTATAGGCTCCAGCACATACTGGAATATTTATTTCCAATGCGACATTCTTTCTGTCCTGTTAAATTTCACCCTCAGAGAACTTGCAGTTCCCTTGGGAAGCTAAGAGCCTCTCGTGGTTTACCTGGCCCCCCTCTCTTACAGGAGCCTGCCACTCTAGGAAGCTGGAGCCACATCTGACACACGAAGCTCTTGCTTCTCTTCTCCAAGGGGATTTAGGCAGACCACTTACTCCAAACACTCCGGCCATGCTGATTAGAGGGAGACCCAGGACGAGATGAAAAAGCCAAGTGGACAACTAGAAGACACTAAGAAGGAACTTGCAGACCTGTGCCACTAACAGCCCTGGGGATGCCAAGTGTGAGGAGGGGCTGTGTCCCCCAGGCCTGCCGTCTCCTGTCTCGCCTCCCAAACAGATAGCCCCTTCCATTCACATCCACATACGTCTGTTCTCTGCCTCTTGAGTGGGTCTGAAACTGGAAAACATCTGCACTAGTTTCATCCGGGTGTGATTTATAAGGACTCCCTGCGGTCCCCTCTCGCCTTTCTCCTCCTCTTCACCTCTGGGGCTTGGGGGTTTCGGGTTTTTGTTTTTTTTTTTAAACAGGCTTGTGTTTCTTGAGACTGGGTCACCTTGATTTATTATGCCCTGGACTCATTAACAAAAGACTCTGGGACAGGTCATTTATTTTCTGAGTGGCGATTTCCTGTCTTACCCCAGCCGTACTCGGCAGGGGCCTAGTGGAGCACAGACTTCTATGAGCTGCACTGTCACGGTGGGAGAAGAGAATCGAGCAAGGAAGGTTCGGGGGCAGAAAGCGTCTCTTTTCTTTAGAGCTTTTCTCCTCACTTTAATATTTCCTTCAGAGTCCATTTTGGTAGTTCTTTTATTCCTCCTCCAGCAAATGGGACAAAGTTTAACAAATAAGTTGTGGGGTTGCCTTGTTAAAGGAACAAACACTGACCTTTCTTCTCTATTTCACATTTGAATTGTTTAACATTTATATACAAAAAATATTATATATATGTGTGTATATATATATATATATATACACACACATGTATATATACATATATGCATGTATATATTACTCTATATATAGGGTACTAGTGGGCACCCAGGCTAAGCATGAATTAGATGAATTAAACTTTATGTTCACTATGGGCAACATTTTTATCAGGCCCTTATTAAAATTATACATTCATGTTTGGGCACTAAAAACCAGAGATGTTAATAATTTAGAGATAGACCATAAGGTAAAAATGAAATCATTCAAGATTTTCAGGTAGGACCCTAGGAGGAAGATGAAAGAAATTGGCATTGCTTAGCCTGAAGATCAGAGGCTGAAGAGTGATTTATTAACTGTTTTCAGGTCTCTGGAAGGTAGTTATATATAGGAATGATGGTGACCACCTGTTTTTCTGACTGCACTAAGGACAGAATAAGAGGAAGTAGAATTAAACTATAGCAAAGTGACAAAATAATAGTAATAAGGGTGAGTAGCCATGGCTAAAGCCCGTTAAGAAAGATGCGATACATCTGTAAGGTGGTAAAGTTGTTAGTCCCATTTTATAGATTAATGAATGGAGGCTCAGAGAGGTTAAGCAATTTGCCCAAGGTCACACAGTGAGGCCGTGACAGAATCAGGTCTAGCTGCCTCCAGTGTATGAGAAGGCTGACTTATAAAGCAAAGAAGTCAGCCAAAACAAACAAACAAACCACCTTATCAAGTTTCCATCTAGATTGATTGGTGTTCAGAAGACAGGGGATTCAATCCCATGAATTTAAGGCCTTGGGATTCTGTGCTATGCCTGACTCTAAGCTGGGAGGGCATTATTCTCCACTCACCCTCAGCCCAAGAGACAGACAGAGTGGGCACACCCAGCACCACTGTCCCCCCAAAGCACTCTGGAGACCTTTGGCTCTGCTTGGACTGGTCTCTGCTGCCTGTCATGGCTGCACTCCCAGACAAAGGCTGTGGTCTAAGGAAGGCCATGGACTTGGTGGGCGTGGATGGCTGAGGATCGGGAAAGGCATCCCTGTGCTCACAGTGCATGCCCTCCTAAAAGGCATCCCCGCACGGGAAGGCCAGGTAAGGAGCTTCCAGAGTTTGTTCTACTGTGAGGATTGGAATTCATCCAGAGCCACCAAAGTGTCTGGACTCCTTTTGAGGGGTGTGCAGAGGTGGGAGGGGCAGCTCCCTGCTGGATCAGTGCCCTGTGGGTGGGTCTGTTTGGGAACGGCCAGGATGGAAGAGCAAAGCTGTAAGACACCAGGGCTGATTTGCTGGATGGGACCGATGGCTAACATTTCGTGCACACTTACTCTGCCAGGCACTGTTTGAAGGGCAGTGAACTATCTTAGCTCTTTCAATCTTTGCAACAATCCTGTGAAGTCAGTTATATTATTATCCTCGTTCACAGAAGAGGAAATGAAGCACAGAAAGATCAATAACTCATTCAAGCTCAACAGCTAGGAAGGACTGAAGCTTGAATCCAGACCCAGAAACAGCCTGATCCCGAAGGCTGCATTCATGGCTTAGAATGAGGTGCCTGGATTCCCCCACTTCCTCCCACCCACCCCTGGAGGATCTTTTGCTCTGGGGTCACTGACTCAACAATGACATGGCTTCTTGCTGCCTGGTTTATAAGAAGTACTCACAATTGTAACCATTGTTCTAGTTTAAGCCTTTTACATTCACTCTTCCTCTGTCTCTTTCTTTATCTTAGAGACCAAACATTTATCAAGAAGCAAACATTTTATACTCCCCAACTCAGACCTTGGGTATTTAGGGGTTAATTCTTCTCTAATTGTTCAGTTAATTACTTGGAAGGTGTGGGAGGAGGTAAAAAAGGAGGGTGGGTTTTTCCACAGTCAATCCTACTGGAAGGGGCAAGAAGAGAGAACTAGTGTTTGCTAAGTGCAGACTTGAGCTAAATGTTTTCCCACTAGTTACTTCATTTTCATCCTCCTAGCAGTCCTTTGAGGTAGGCATCATCAGCACAATTTTACAAATGAGGGAGGTCAGGTAATTTGCCTGAGGTCACGTTGCCTGTGTACAAAGAGGCTGGGATCTGAACCCCAGACTGTCCACCTCCAGAGCTGTGCCCAAGACACCATCCACCACTCAGTGCGAAGCACAAGACAGAGAGGACGCAAAAGGCTCAGCCAGCAGCACGGCGGAGAGCACAGAGATACTGCAGACCCTGGCAGCATCCTCGAGCTCAGGTTGAGCTCAACCCTTCTGCTCTCCTGGCAGGATTTCAACCTTTGGTGTGTGGAGCAGCAAACTGGACAAACAAGAAGCCATCATTTCTGGGTTCTGCTCTGCCAGAGGCCTGGGCTATGACAAGCTCGTTAATGCAAAGTTTGGCATGCCTTCCCTTCTTAATTTAGGCCTCCTCCCAGGAGGGAATCCAGAGGCAGGGAGGGGAACATGAGAAAGGGAAAGGAAAAATAATAAGAGATAAGTGAGAAAAGAGAATATTTATAGGGCTTGGGACATCTAATGGAAACCAGCTGCCTGACTGGGGGTGGGCGTGGGGGGTCTCTGGTCTTGTCTGCAAGGGATGATTAGGCCTTCTTTTGTACGCACCTGTGTGTGGAGGGATGTCCGAGCAGAGAGGGAGGGAGAGAGGAAAGAGAGACAGAGACAGAGGCAGAGAAGGGAGCCAGGACGCCTGGGGGAGGGCTGAGCACTTGGAACACTGGACATGAGAGAGCTGATATCCCCTCCTGGCCTCACCACCCCCCCACCTTCATTTCAAACTGGAGCTGATTCAAACCTGCTGCTCTTGGAAAGAGGCCGTCAGCGTAGTCTCCAACAGAAAGATGATCCGCGAGGGAATGTGAGTATGAGAGAGCAGGGCAATCAGAAAGAATGAGAAAATGAGCCAAGGGAATGGAAAAGGTGAATAAACAGAGGACGATGGAGGAGGGAGAAAGACTGAAAGATTAAACTTGGCCCGAGTGGGGAGCTTGAAGAGAAGGGAGTGACTGAAAGCCTCGAGTTGGAGCAAGTCCAGAGCTGATCCTTCTGGGCCCTGTTCTCTCTCACAGATCCAGAGGGTTGCAATAAAGATGTGTCTGTTTGAGATTTTCCAGGTCTCTTTCCCATAAATCTGTATTTTCTTCTTAAGTAAGGTCTTCTGGACCAAAGATGTCATCCAAGAATTGTGTAAAGAACACAAAGATAGGAAGAGGTATCACTGATGGGAAAAGTATGATCATTAAGGGCCAGCATCTGGGGCACACACTGAGAAAGACAGCAGTTAACAGCAAGGTACTTTCAAGAGGCCAAGTGGTCCTGACACTAAAGCCTCAAGTGTTGGACCCTACCTTTTATTTCTGGCTCTTACTCAGGTTCTTGGGAGGGGATATGCCCATGAACCATGGAGTCGAGAGCCATGGGTTTTTAACTGACATGAGTTCAATAATATGTGTTAGGAAAAGAAAACAAAAGAAAGAAAAGAAAAAGAAAGAAAGAAGGAAAGGAGAGAGGGTCATTTAAATAGTGAGGATGATTTGCCCATCTTTCAACTCAATGAGTAGTGTTAGATGAGCTGAGAGATGAGAATCTACTCTTCCCTTGTTCCTCTTTTTTTTTTTTTTGCGGTACGCGGGCCTCTCACTGTTGTGGCCTCTCCCGTTGCGGAGCAACAGGCTCGGACGCGCAGGCTCAGCGGCCATGGCTCACGGGCCCAGCCGCTCCGTGGCACGTGGGATCTTCCCAGATCGGGGCACAAACCCGTGTCCCCTGCATCGGCAGGCGGACTCTCAACCACTGCGCCACCAGGGAAGCCCTTCCCTTGTTCCTTTTTGATCTTGGTTTCTAGATGTATCTCATAATATGACCTGATTGTGTTTAAAGAAATAATTTATTTTATAAAACATGATCCTTTAAATAAAAGTCTACTGCTTTATCTCCTACCCAACTGAAGGAAAACACCCACAAAATTATGTTGCATTTGTTGAAAGCTGGTATAACAATGAAAGATGGTATAAAAATGGTGTAACAATTTGTTGAAAGACGGTATAACAAGAAATGTAAGGGATTTTTCAAAAGTCATTTTAATTAGACTTTTTTTCCACCTAAAAGTGCTGCGTTTAGACTTCACTGTCCATTGGGGTTGGTGAGTGTGTGAAAATATTGAGAGTATTTGGACTTATGGTTGATTAATGGACTGTTTTCTCCTGATTACCCAGCAAGTCCAGAGGTATATAATAAATTGAGAGAGTTCCACAGACCTTTGAACTCAGGCAGAGCCATAAGAGGGGGCCAGTTGAAACTCTCTCCTTTCAACTGTGTCTTTTCCTCTCATCATATACACTCCTGTCCCTTAGTTTGAAACAAGTGGCTGCCTTGCTATCCTCTGGCACCACCCTGTATGTTATAGTGGGTCCTGTGCACTGTCACCATCTCACAAAGACAAGCCTCTGGCTCCCTCACTATCTTAAGGTGGTCTTCCCTTGTGTTTGTCCAGCTCATTCACTGACTGATCCTCTTCATTAACTCAGCAACGTGTTTTCTGCGCCAGAAAGATGAGAGAGAAAGTCAGTTCAAAGCCCACGCTAGCAACAGCAGCAACTTTCCTTTAGGAAAGAATCATTACTACTGCTTTAAGAATTTCAGGGAAAGAAAAGCAGACTTCCAAATAAAAGGCAGGGATGTTGTCCCCTTTGGGAAGAAATTCCTGATCAAATTTTCAGATAGGTTCTGTCACAGACAACCTCTTCCGACTGGCAGATTCTAGTTCTGCAGCAGCCTCATCCTGCTCATGGAAGCATCTGGCTTCTAGAACTGGCGTCCTTGATCATCCACAGACTATACACTCTTATGATTTGGAAAACTTTTATCCCATTAACTCAACCAGAAATCCTAAGACACTGGGCAGAGAAGGGATTTTGAGAGTACTTAAATCTCCCTACTTTGACTTCCAGGTCAGACCGCTGCTGGATCCTTATTCTTCAAGAATCACCAGGAATGTGATTCTCAACCTTTCAAAGTAATGTTAGAGAAGATGCCTTGGCACTTTATAATTTTGTGTGCTGAACTCTGCTGGTTTGGTACTTTTTGATCCACTATGTTCCATATTTCCAGGTCATTCTTTATATTACATAATCTTTTAAATTTTTACTTATTTCTCAGTAGACCCACTGCCTTTAAAGAACAAAATAGCCATCTTTATTTGTATCTTGATGAACTGTAAAAACATCTCCCACCATTCCTTCCATCCTATGACCAGTCTTCTCTTCTCTAAACTTTTACTATTGTCTTCTCATTTATATGTTTTACACAAAATGCTAGATATAGGTCAATCACTATGATTATGCTAGTCAGTGAGTGTTAGTAGGAAAACATAGACATAATTCACAGTTTTCAATGGCAAGAACATTATGTGGGGTGTTGGCACTTGAACTTCTTATTCTTACCACATGAGTTGGTCTAAATGGAAACATTAATTTATTTAAGCAGTCTAGCATACCTAGATGTCAATTTGAATAAAAGGTTTTCACTACCCTAGAAATGGAAAATACAAGGGTCCCACATACTATGTGAAATATATAGGACCGTGGTGTTTCATGGCCTGCATTTAGGTCCTAGAGAAAGTTGACTGCCTTTAAGGCCATTAAGTACCTCTACTGTGACAACTCATACCATGGGAAACTCCAGAGATACACTGATCTGGGTGTGAGGTGACTTTTTTAAGGATCCACTACCACTTCTACTGGGTGAATGGCCAATGATAGCCATAAGGAAAACTAGAGCAGTGGCAGATTTGGGGCAAGAGATGAGTATAATTTTGGTCCGTGATTGAACCAGCTATAAATTTATTTAACCACACTTCTAGCCGGTCAACTTTTCTCCATTTGACGTGAAAATTTCATGGAGGTTTTGCCAGATTCTTTGCAGATAAACCTTTTCTATGCATTCCCTAATCTACCGGCCTCAACCATAGAATGCTCACTCCTGCCTAGAGACTCCCAAACAATCATGGATGGGGTTGGAATGGTGCATGGAAGCTGAAGGTTGTGAGAAGTGTGGCACCAACCACTGAGGTCCCTCGGTAGATCCTTCCAGTCTGACTCTTCCACACATTGGCTCCTAACATACTCTTTTATACTCTCTTCTCCTTGTATAGTCTCTCCACCTGAGATTCCCTCACTTCTCTTTGCATGACTGAGTCCTGCTCATTCTTCAAAATTCAAATTCATTTTCTCTTTCTCGACGATGCAGTTCACCATAACTTCCCCTCAGACAGCTTGTAGTGCCTACCTGTCCTCTGTCTTAGGTTTCTGTACTGTCCAGTAATCTCTGCTAGGTTTCTGGGTATTTAGGAGCCAGCCAGTGTGAATGGGTTCTGTAACTCCCCTGATAGAGAAGTTGTAGAATAATCATACTGGACATGGAAGAGATAAAGTGTGGGACTGTGGGGCTCACATGAGAATGGGTAACCGATAGGCTCTTCCTTCCTGGGAAGATATTTAGCACAGAGAGCATCCTTCTGTTCCTTCTCCCTTCTTTCTCCCAGAGGGAGAATGAGCAGACCCGGGCTTAAACCCAAGGAGACCAGACTGACCTAGATGGGGAAGACTGGGCTGAGCTGTAGTAAGGTGTTTGCAGTTTATAAACAAGTCCTGACATCCCAACTTGAGTGCTGGCAAACAATGTTATCAGCCCAGAAAGTTCTCAGAGATACACCAAGGCCCCAGGCTAAACTGCAAGGTAGGCAAAACTCTTCCCCACTCCTCCTCGTACCCCCGCAGTTCCCCACACCCTGGATACTCTCATACTGCTTTTTTGGGGCCTTTGTCTCTAACTGGGCCTGATCATCATAAGGAACCTACAAGGTAAAGTCAGTCTTTCCTTCTACTTACCAGGTACTGCTCTCTTAAGACCAGGTGAGCAATTGGCTTTATCTTTCCAGGAGTGTTCTGGACTAGAACTTCCACTAAACTGGTGTAATTTGGTAGGGGACATATTGAGGGGCGAATGGCTTTGTCTCTCTCTATCAGCTGCACCCCCACTCCCGAAACTAGACTTTGAATAAAATAACTAGATCATGTATTCTCTGACTTAGCATTTGGTTTCCTTTCTCCCAGATCTCTTTTGCCCCTTCATCTTCTACCCAGCCAGAGTCCCCCTCACAGGAAAGACTAAGAGTTGGTGCAGAGACTGTTGGAAACTGCAGGTGATCCCAAAACAGAGAATCTCCTGAATGTCCTGTTAGTGTAAGCTTCTGGAGGACTATCTTTCACAGGGTCCTGAAGCCTTTGGAAGAGACCTTCACTGCCTCATCTAACACCCAGTGCAGGATAACCTTCTACAATGTCCTCAGTTGGCAGCAGCCAGCTTTGGATGAAATACTTCCTCTGAGGGGAAGTTTAGTTCTTTCCAAGGCAGGCTGTTCCATTGTCCAAGAGCTGTACTTGTTGGAAAGCTCTTTTTACATAAAGCAGAAGTTCAGTTCCAGTTTTACATTTTAAGGGATGTGGAATACAGTGCCTCTTCTCCATGACAACCCTTCAAATTACTGAAAGGCAATTGTGGTTCTCACTACTTCTCTTCTTCCCTCCCTCCCCCTTCACACACACACACACACACACACACACACACACACACACACACATGCATATACATATGCACGCGTGCCCGCACACACACTCCTTTAGGTTAGACATTTACACTCCCTTAATACTCCTCATCTGACGTGGTTTCAGACTTTACTACCCTTGATCCCCTTCCTTTCTCTGGACATTTGACTTTGTTAATATCTCTTTTAAAGTTTGGCTCTCAAAGCTGGCTATGTTCCATTTCTAGAAATGTGCTGGTGTTGAGACTCTATCCTACTTTGATCTTGATTTGATTGAAGTTAAGTATTTCTTATTTACCTAGTATGTGTCAGCCCCATCCATTAACAAGGAACCTGTCCTCAAGGAATATTTTTTCATCCACTGGGTGACAGTAGCTCACACTGAGACTGTTAGCTATTAAAAACCCGAAAGGTTCTTTGCTGCAAGAACCTTCATCACACAAAGGTTCCCCATCCCATTTTATAAAAATATAATTCACATTCACCTATGGCTTTTTTTCCCCATTTGTCATTAGGCAGATATTTTTTCCTTTTCAATTATATGCTTCTCTGGGGTCAGGTAAGAGCTTAGGCTTTACCTGCTTTCAATCACTTGATGGGTTTATTAGTTAGGGTAGGCTGAACTACTATCACAAATACACCCTAAATGTATAAAGGCGCAAGCACAATAGAAGTTTGTTTCTCATATAACTGTTCAAGGCAGGTGCTCCTGGCTGGAGCAGAGTTCTTTTCCATAAAGGTGGTTAAGGAACCCAGGCTTCTTAGACCCCTGTGACTCTGGCAACCCTTAGGGCCACATCATACAGCCCACAGAAAATGTGTGGGACAACAGAGAAGAATTTTTATCGCATAGGTCTTTAAAGAGTATACAGATATCCTATGAGCTTTACCTTCGTATCAAAACCTCCCAGCTGCCCAGAACCAAAATGGCGGAGTAGAAGAGCGTTCTCTCACTCCCTCTTGCAAGAACGCCAGAATTACAACTGACTGCTGAACAATCATCGAAAGGAAGATACTGGAACTCACCAAGGAAGACACCCCGCATCCAAAGACAAAGGAGAAGCCACAATGAGATGGTAGGAGGGGCGCAATCACAATAAAATCAAATCCCGTAACTGCTGGGTGGGTGACTCACAAACTGGAGAACACTTATACCACAGAAGTCCACCCACTGGAGTGAAGGTTCTGAGCCCCACGTCAGGTTTCCCAACCTGGGGTTCCGGCAACGGGAGGAGGAATTCCTAGAGAATCAGACTTTGGAGGCTAGCGGGATTTGATTGCAGGACTCTGACAGGACTGGGGGAAATAGAGACTCACTCTTGGATGGCACACACAAAGTAGTGTGCGCATCACACCCAGGGGAAGGAGCAGTGACCCCATAGAAGACTGAACCAGACCTACCTGCTACTGTTGGAGGGTCTCCAGCAGAGGTGGGAGGCGGCTGTGTCTCACCGTGAGGACAAGGACACTGGTGGCAGAGATTCTGGGAAGTACTCCTTAGCATGAGCCCTCCCAGAGTCCGCCATTGGCCCCACCAAGGAGCCGGGGTAGGCTCCAGTGTTGGGTTGCCTCAGGCGAAACAACCAACAGGAAGGGAAGCCAGCCTCACCCATCAGCAGACAAGCAGATTAAAGTTTTACTGAGGTCTGCCCACCAGGCAAAACCCAGCTCTACCCACCACCACTCCCATTCATCAGGAAACTTACTCAAGCCTCTTAGATAGCCTCATCCACCAGAGGGCAGAGAGAAGAAGCAAGAAGAACTACAGTCCTGCAGCCAGTGGAACAAAAACCACATTCATAGAAAGATAGACAAGATGAAAAGGCAGAGGGCTACATACCAGATGAAGAAACAAGATAAAACCCCAGAAAAACAACTGAATGAAGTGGAGATAGGCAACCTTCCAGAAAAAGAATTCACAATAATGATAGTGAAGATGATCCAGGACCTCGGAAAAAGCATGGAGGTAAAGATCAAGAAGATGCAAGAAATGTTTAACAAAGACCTACAAGAATTAAAAAACAAACAAACAGAGATGAACAATAAAATAACTAAAATGAAAACTACACTAGAAGGAATCAATAGCAGAATAACTGAGGCAGAAGAACGGATAAGTGACCTGGAAGACAGAATGGTGGAATTCACTGCTATGGAACACAATAAAGAAAAAAGAATGAAAAGAAATGAAGACAGCCTAAGAGACCTCTAGGACAACATGAAATGCAACAACATTCACATTATAGGGGTCCCAGAAGGAGAAGAGAGAGAGAAAGGACCCAAGAAAATATTTGAAGAGAATATAGTCGAAAACTTCCCTAACATGTGAAACGAAATAGCCACCCAAGTCCAAGAAATTCAGAGAGTCCCATAGAGGATAAAACCAAGAAGAAACATGCCGAGACACATAGTAATCAAATTGGCAAAAATTAAAGACACAGAAAAATTATTGAAAGCAGCAAGGGAAAAATGACATATAACATACAAGGGAACTCCCATAAGGTAAACAGCTGATTTCTCAGCAGGAACTCTACAAGCCAGAAGGGAGTGGCATGATATACTTAAAGAGATGAAAGGGAAGAAGCTACAACCAAGATTATTCTACCTGGCTAGGATCTCATTCAGATTCGATGGAGAAATCAAAAGCTTTACAGACAAGCAAAAGCTAAGAGAATTCAGCACCACCAAACCAGCTCTACAACAAATGCTAAAGGAACTTCTCTAAGTGGGAAACACGAGAGAAGAAAAGGACCTACAAAAACAAACCCAAAACAATTAAGAAAATCCTCACAGGAACATACATATCGATAATTACCTTAAATGTGAATGGATTAAATGCTCCAAACAAAAGACACAGGCTTGCTGAATGGATACAAAAACAAGACCCATCTATATGCTGTCTACAAGAGACCCACTTCAGACCGAGGGACACATACAGACTGAAAGTGAGGGGATGGAAAAAGATATTCCATGCAAATGGAAATCAAAAGAAAGCTGGAGTAGCAATACTCATATCAGATAAAACAGACTTTAAAATAAAGAATGTCACAAGAGACAGGGAAGGACACTACATAATGATCAAGGGATCAATCCAAGAAGAAGATATAACAATTATAAATATATATGCACCCAACATTGGAGCACCTCAATACATATGGCAGCTACTAAGAGCTCTAAAAGAGGAAATTGACAGTAACACAATAATAGTGGAGGACTTTAACACCTCACTTACACCAATGGACAGATCATCCAAAATGAAAATAAATAAGGAAACAGAAGCTTTAAATGACACAATAGACCAGATAGATTTAATTGATAGTTATAGGACATTCCATCCAAAACGAGCAGATTACACTTTCCCCTTGGGTGCACATGGATCATTCTCCAGGATAGATCACATCTTGGCCACAAATCAAGCCTCAGTAAAATTAAGAAAACTGAAATCATATCAAGCATCTTTTCTGACCACAATGCTATGAGATTAGAAATCACTTACAGGGAAAAAAACGTAAAAATCACAAACACATGGAAGCTAAACAATATCTTACTAAAAAATGAAGAGATCACTGAAAAAATCAAAGAGGCAATCAAAAAACACCTAGAGACAAATGATAATGAAAACACGATGATCCAAAACCAATAGGATGCAGCAAAAGCAGTTCTAAGAGGGAAGTTTATAGCTATGCAAGCCTACCTCAAGAAACTAGAAAAATCTCGAATAAACAATCTAACCTTACACCTAATGGAGCTAGAGAAAGAAGGACAAACAAAACCCAAAGTTAGCAGAAGGAAAGAAATCATAAAGATCAGAGCAGAAATAAATGAAATAGAAACAAAGAAAACAATAGCAAAGATCAATGAAACTAAAAGCTGGTTCTTTGAGAAGATAAACAAAATTGATAAACCATTAGCCAGACTCATCAAGAAAAAGAGGGAGACTACTCAAATCAATAAAATTAGAAATGAAAAAGAAGTAGTTACAACACACACCATGGAAAAACAAAGCATCCTAAGAGACTACTACAAGTAACTCTATGCCAATAAAATGGACAACCTAGAAGAAATGGACAAACTTTTAGAAAGGTATAACCTTCCCAGACTGCACCAGGAAGAAATAGAAAATATGAACAGACCAATCACAAGTAATGAAATTGAAACTGTGATTAAAAATCTTCCAAAAAACAAAAGTCCAGGACCTGTTGGCTTCACAGGTGAATTCTACCAAACATTTAGAGAAGAGCTAACTCTCATCCTTCTCAAACTCTTTCAAAAAATTGCAGAGTAAGGAACACTCCCAAACTCATTCTATGAGGCCACCATCACCCTGATACCAAAACCAGACAAAGACACTACAAAAAAAGAAAATTACAGACCAATATCACTGATGAATAGAGATGCAAAAATCCTCAACAAAATACTTGCAAACAGAATCCAACAACACATTAAAAGGATCATACACCATGATCAAGTGGGATTTATCCCAGGGATGCAAGGATTCTTCAATATATGCAAATCAATCAATGTGATACACTATATTAACAAATTGAAGAATAAAAACCATATGATCATCTCAATAGATGCAGAAAAAGCTTTTGACAAAATCCAACACCCATTTATGATAAAAACACTCCAGAAAGTGGGCATAGAGGGAAGCTACCTCAACATAATAAAGGCCATATACGAAAAACCCGCAACAAATATCATTCTCAATGGTGAAAACCTGAAACCATTTCTTCTAAGATCAGGAACAAGACAAGGATGTCCACTCTCACCACTATTATTCAACATAGTTTTGGAAGTCCTAGCCATGGCAATCAGAGAAGAAAAAGAAATAAAAGGAATACAAATTGGAAAAGAAGAAGTAAAATTGTCACTGTTTGCAGATGACATGGAGAATCCTAAAGATGCCACCAGAAAACTACTAGAGCTAATCAATGAATCTGGTAAAGTTGCAGGATACAAAATTAATGCACAGAAATCTCTTGCATTCCTATACACTAATGATGAAAAATCTGCAAGGGAAATTAAGGAAACACTCCCATTTACCACTGCAACAAAAAGAATAAAATACCTAGGAATAAACCTACCTTGGGAGACAGAAGACCTGTATTGAGAAAACTACAAGACACTGTTGAAAGAAATAAAAGATGATACCAATAGATGGAGAAATATACCATGTTCTTGGATTGGAAGAATCAATATTATGAAAATGACTATACTACCCAAAGCAATGTACAGATCCAATGTAATCCCTATCAAATTACCAATGGTATTTTTTACAGAACTAGAACAAAAAATCTTAAAATTTGTATGGAGACACAAAAGACCCTGAACAGCCAAAGCAGTCTTGAGGGAAAAAAACGGAGCTGCAGGAATCAGACTCCCTGATTTCAGACTATACTACAAAGCTACAGTAATCAAGACAATATGGTACTGGCACAAAAACAGAAACATAGATCAATGGAAGAAGATAGAAAGCCCAGAGATAAACCCCTGCACCTATGGTCAACTAATCTATGACTAAGGAGGCAAGGATATACTATGGAGAAAAGACAGTCCTTCAATAAGTGGTGCTGGGAAAACTGGACAGCTACATGTACAAGAATGAAATTAGAACACTCCCTAACACCATACACAAAAACAAACTCAAATGGATTAGAGACCTAAATGTAAGACCGGACACTATAAAACTCTTAGAGGAAAACATAGGAAGAACACTCTTTGACATAAACCACAGCAAGATCTTTTTTGATCCACCTCCTAGAGTAATGGAAATAAAAACAAAAATAAACAAATGAGACATAATGAAACTTCAAAGGTTTTGCACAGCAAAGGAAACCATAAGCAAGACGAAAAGACAACCCTCAGAATGGGAGAAAACATTTGCCACTGAATCAATGGACAAAGGATTAATCTCGAAAATATATAAACAGCTCATGCAGCTCACTATTAAAAAAACAAACAACCCAATCAGAAAATGGGCAGAAGACCTAAATAGACATTTCTCCAAAGAAGACATACAGATGGGTAGCAGGCACATAAAAAGATGCTCAACATCACTAATTACTAGAGAAATGCAAATCAAAACTACAATGAGGTGTCACCTCACACCAGTTAGAATGGGCATCATCAGAAAATCTACAAACAACAAATGCTGGAGAGGGTGTGGAGAAAAGGGAACCCTGTTGCACTGTTGGTGGGAATGTAAATTGATACAGCCACTATGGAGACCAGTATGGAGGTTCCTTAGAAAACTAAAAATAGAATTACCATATGATCCAGCAATCCCACTACTGGGCATGTACCCAGAGAAAACCATAATTCAAAAAGACACATGCACCCCAATGTGTGCACATGCACCCCAGCACTATTTACAATAGCCAGGTCATGGAAGCAACCTAAATGCCCATCAAGAGACAAATGGATAAAGAAGATGTGGTGCATATATACAGTGGAATATTATTCAGCCTTAAAAAGGAACGAAATTGGGTCATTTGTTGAGACATCTAGAGACTGTCATACAGAGTGAAATAAGTCAGAAAGAGAAAAACAAATATCGTATATTAACGCATGTATGTGAAACCTAGAAAAATGGTACAGATGAACCGGTTTGCAGGGCAGAAATTGAGACACAGATATAGAGAATAAATGTATGGACACCAAGGGGGGAAAGTGGCACAGGAGAGGGGGTTGGTGGTATGATGAATTGGGAGATTGGGATTGACATGTATACACTGATGTGTATAAAATTGATGACTAATAAGAACCTGCTGTATAGAAAAAGAAATAAAATTCAAAAAAATAAAGAGTATACAACACTTCCACTCACTTCATTGGAATGAATTTAGTTACACGTCTGTACATAACCGCAAGGAAGACTGGGAAATGTAGTCTAACCATGTGTCCAGAAGAAGGGGAGAATACCTTGTAGACTGACATGATGACATAATTCTACTTCTACTTTTAAACACTGCTGTTCACAGCCCTAGTTTAATTTCTATAACATTTCTGTAACTTCTCAGGTATGTTGTTTGATGACCACTGTAGTAAAGAATAGTTGGGTGGGTGGCTCTAGCTCAGTCAAGGACTGAGGGGTAAGTGATCAGGGAGACCCAAGAGGTAGCATTCTGCCTGCTGATGAATTTAGAGGACTGGAGGAGACTGAGTGCAGGAGGCCAGAGGTGACTGGGAAGGTGAGGCCAGGGGCCCTGGGTGGAGGTTAACATAATAGCAAAAGGAAGACTGAGATAGGAAGAAAAAGGAAGATGGTTCATTTGGGTTTGGGAAGGACTTTTAATACCCTAGTCATGGCCAAGCATATTATACCCCTAATACTACATGTCTCTCAGGAAGTTTCCAAATGATGAAGATGATACTGGTAACCAGGAGGTGCACAGTTCCCTTACCTATGCTGAGTCTCCACCTTGACCCCTGCCAGGGCAATGCTGTCTGTCCTACTTAGGTCTGACCTCAGAGATCACCTCCTATGTGCATCTGGAGACGAGGCCTTCTGCTTATTTCTTTATACTCATTAGGGCAAGATTCAGCTCCCAGCACTGGTTTGTTGGCCTCCTTGGCTCACCACACTTTTAAAAACAAAACAGAGACTGTATTTTACAGTCTTCTAGTATAGTTGGAAGGAACATCCGAGATAAATTACATAAAAGTGTTTCAGAAACTGAGAAGGACCGTACAAATGCAATGGACAATCACTGTGGTGACCACCGAAGATGGTCAGTCCCCTGCTCCTTGGAGCACAGCCTCTCAGGGATGGGTTTTGCGATGACATTTGTGCAAAAGGCCCTGACTTTTGGATCCTTAGCTTACTGATTGTGCAAAGAGGCCAAGTTTGGCAGCCACAAGTGACTCACTTCAGGCACATTTACCTGATTTGGCTGTTAGCTAGTTTGTTTACAGGTGGTATAGTCTGCATACAGGGCTGGGAGTCAGGCTCTCCAGATCTCTAATCCCTGCTCAGCTTTTAGCCTGCTGTGTGGCCCTGGGTAACCTGCTTAACATCTCTGCCAGTTGGGTTTTAACCATCACCTCAGAGTCATGCTGATTTGCCCAAGAGGAATTTTGTCAGGATGAACTGATTATTACCTCTACACTGATTTTAAAATACTGACGTAAGGACTTCCAGTTTCCTGTTCAGCATGTAAAAAGCTTAGAATTTGCCACTCAGTTCTAACAAGTAAAAAGCTGAACAAATTGAAAAATCAACAATCTTCTTAGATCAATCAGAGAAGTAAGATCACAGTGCAAACTGCTGCCCCCCAAATTGGAGAGACAGACAGATATGGAGAATCACAACTTACTGGACAGAAAGCCACAAGTAGCAACCTCTGAGGGAGCCAGTACCGAGGTAGGAAAAACTGAACTGTACCAGAGGAACTGCTGGAGGCTCAGGGTGAACAAGTCTGAGATATAAAAACTCCAGGGGGATCCCAGGCATGGGGGCGGGGGCACACAGGGAAGTAACCCTTACACTTTGTCTTTTGTGACTTTTGACTCCCATAGCTCTACCAGGTGCTCACACACAGTGAGGATCAGAGAATAATCTCCTGGTGCTTTAGGCAGGGGGAGGGGAAAAGAACCATTTTGAAATAAGTCCACAACATTCTGTTCTTCTTAACAAGACAGGCCCTCAGGAGAAACTTTTTTTGCTAGGGCCTAACCTGCTGGGATTATCAGAGCCTAACCCCCATGGAGGAAAGGAAATATCCAGCTCCAGTCCCTTCTGAGCTTCCACATGAAGGAAGGGAAATACAAAAGCCCAGCCCCCTCTAGCCATCCTGTTCCACCAAAGGGAGGAAAAAAACTAGCACTGGTGAATTTCACAGTCCGGGGCACAGGCTCACCAAAGGCCTGAGACCTAATCATAAGACTATAGAATACTTCCCTTCCCCACACATCTTACCACTACATTACTAAAGGCCTATTTGTTACAGTTTCTTTTACCCAGTACATCATATCTACCTTTCAAAAAAAGAGTACAAGACATAAAACACAGAGTACAAGGCAAAAAACACAGTTTGAGGAGAGAGAGCAAGTACCAGAACCAGACTCAGATATTGGCAGGAGTGTTGGAATTATCAGACCATGAATTCAAAACAATTATGAGTAATATGCCAAGGGCTCTAATGGATAAAGTAGACAACATGCAAGAACAGCTGGATAATGTAATCAGAGATGGAAATTCTAAGAAAGCGTCAAAAAGAACTGCTAGAGATCAAAAATGCTGTAAAAGAAATGAAATAATGTCTCTAATGGACTCATCAGTAGACTGGACATGGCTAAGGAAGGAACCTCTGAGCTTGAGGATATGCCAATAGAAACTTCCAAAACTGAAAAGCAAAGAGGAGAAAAGGCTGAAAAAACACAGAACAGAATATCCAAAAATAGTGCCTCAACTACAGAAGGTGTACCATATACTTAATGGGAATACCAGAAGGAGAAGAAAGAGAGAAAGAAACAGAAGAAATATTTGAAGGAATAATGACTGGGAATTTCCCCAAATTAATGACAAACCAAATGACAGATCCAGGAAGCTAAGAGAACACCAAGCAGATTAAGTAATGAAACACTACACCTAGGCACTTCATATTCAAACTGCAGAAAAACAAAGATAAAGAAGCCAGAGGGAAAAACACCTTACCTCTACAGAAGCAAAAATAAGAATTACATTTGACTTCTCAGAAACCATGCAAGCAAGAAGAGAGTGGAGTGAAATATTTCAAGTGTTGAGAGAAAAAACTCACCAACCAGAATTCTGTACTCTATGAAACTGTCCTTCAAAAGTGAAGGAGAGGGGCTTCCCTGGTGGTGCAGTGGTTGAGAGTCTGCCTGCGGATGCAGGGGACACGGGTTCGTGCCCTGGTCCGGGAAGATCCCACATGCCGCAGAGCAACGGGGCCCGTGAGCCATGGCTGCTGAGCCTGAGCATCCGGAGCCTGTGCTCCGCAATGGGAGAGGCCACAACAGTGAGAGGCCCACATACCACAAAAAAAAAAAAAAAAAAAAAAAAAGTGAAGGAGAAGTAAAGATTCTAACAAACAAAAATTGAAGGAATTTGTTGCCAATAGACTTGCCGTATAAGAAATGTTAAAAGAAATTCTTCAGGGAGAAGGAAAATGATACAAGTCAGAAACTTGGATCTACATAAAGATTATTGGAGAATGAATAATGAAGGTAAAATAAAAACTTTTATTCTTAATTGATGCAACAGGTAAGAGTTTGTTCAAAATAATAGCTCCAACTATTTGATTATGAATGCTTATGTATATATACATATGCTTATGTATGCTAATATATAAATGAATGGCACAAGAAATAATGCTATAAGGAACAGGAGGGAAAAAGTGGGAATATTTTGTTATTACAGAGTACTTGTACTACCCAGGAAATATTATAGTGTTATTTGAAAGTGGACTTGGTTTAACTGTAAAGGCATATTGAAAATTCAAGGGAAACCACTAAAAAAATTCAGAAATAAGTATAATTGATATACTAAGAAAAGAGAGAAAATGGAATCATATAAAATGCTCAAATAAAACCACAAAAGGCAGAAAAACAGTAGAAGACAAAATAAGAACGAAGAAAAAGGGCAGCAAATAGAAAATAATAATATGTTAGACATTAATCCAACTATATCAATAATCTCTTTAAATGTCAATGGTCTAAATACACCAATTAAAAGTCTGAGATTGTCAGAGTGGATAGGAATAAGACCCAACTATATGTTGTCTACAGAAGCCTACTTTAGTTTATTTTTTAAAATTTTATTTATTTATTTTTATTGGTTGCGTTGGGTCTTTGTTGCTGCACGCAGGCTTTCTCTAGTTGTGGTGAGCGGGGGCTACTCTTTGTTGTGGTGCGCGGGCTTCTCACTGCGGTGGTTTCTCTTTGTTGCAGAGCACGGGCTCTAGGTGCACGGGCTTCAGTAGTTGTGGCACATGGGCTCAGTAGTTGTGGCTAGCAGGCTGTAAAGCGCAAGCTCAGTAGTTGTAGTACACGGGCTTAGTTGCTCGGCGGCATGTGGGATCTGCCCAGACCAGGGCTCGAACCCGTGTCCCCTGCATTGGCAGGCGATTCTTAACCACTGTACCACCAGGGAAGTCCAAGAAGCCTACTTTAAATATAATGACATGTATAGATTAAAGGTAAAATGATAAAGATAGTGCATGCTTACATTAATCAAACGGAAGCAGAAGTCATTATATTAATTTCAGACAAAACAGACTACAGAGAAAGTAAAGTTTTCAGGGATGAAGAGGGGTATTACATAATGATATAGGGGTCAATTCTCCAGGAAGACATAACAATCCTTCATACGAATGTGCCTAACAACAGATTGTCAAAATATGTGAGGCAAAACCAAATAGAACTTGTCTTAGTCCATTTGGGCTACAATAACAGACATACCATAAACAGAGTGGCTTATAAACAACAAACATTTATTTATCACTGTTCTGCAGGCTGGGAAGTCCAAGATCAAGATGCAGGCAGACTTGGAGTCTGGTGAGAGCCTGCTTCCTGGTTCATAGACAAATATTTTTTGCTGTAACCTCACATGGTAGAAGAAGCAAGAGAGTTCTCTGGAGTCTCTTTATAAGGGCACTAATCCTATTCATGAGGGCTCCACCCCCATGCCCAAATCACCTCCCAAAGGTCCTATCTCCTAATACCATCACCTTGGGGGTTAGGATTTTAACATACAATTTTTTATGGGGGACATAAACATTCAGTCCATTGCAGAAATACCAGGAGAAATACACAAATATACTATTATAGTTGGAGACCTCAACACCCCTCTTTCAGAAATGGACAGATCCAGCAAGCAGAAAATCAGTAAGGACAAAGCTGAACTCAACAGCACCATCAATTAACGATATAATCCATAGGCAACTTCATCCAAAAAACAGTAGAATACACATTCTTCTGAACTCACATGGAATAGTCACCAAGATAGTCCACATTCTGGTCAATAAAACACACCTCAACAAATATAATATAATAGAAATCATATAATGTCTGCTCTCAGACCACAATAGAATTAAACTAGAAATCAATAACAGAGAGATATCTGGAACATCGCAAGATCCTTGCAGATTAGACAAAATACTTCTATACAATGCATGGGTCAAAGAAGGAATTTCAAGATAAATTTTTAAAATATTTTGAACTAAAAGAAAATGAAAACACTATTAAAATTTGTGAGACGTGTAAAGTAGTGCTTAGAGGAAAATTTATAGCATTGAATGCATATATTAGAAAAGAAAAAATCAATAGTATGAGCTTCCACATAGGAAACCAGAAGAAAATAAGAGCAAATTGAATCCAAAGCAAGCAGAAGAAAAGAAATAATAATAATCAGAGCAGAAATCAATGAAATTGAAAACAGGATATCAATAGAGAAAATCAACAAAACAGAAATCTAGTTCTTTGAAAAGATCAATAAAATCATTAAGCCTCAAGCCAGGTTAACTAAGAAAAAAGAGAGAACAAACAATTACTAATATCAAAATTGAAAGAGGAAACGTCACCACATGGACATTAAAAGGATAATAAAGGAATGCTATAAACAACTCTATGCTTACAAGTTTGATAATCTAGATGAAATGTAGATTCTTTGAAAGACACAATCTGCCAAAACTCAACTATAAGAAGAAATAGACAGTCTGAATAGACCTATATCTATGAAAGAGACTAAATAAATACCTTTCCAAAACAGAAAGTATAAGGCCCAGATGGGTTCACTGGTGAATTCTCCCAAACATTTAAGGAAGAAATTTTACCAGTTCTTTACAATCTCTTTCAGAAGACAAAAGCAAAAGGAATATTTTCTAACTCATTCTATGGGACCAGCATTACCTGAACAGCAAAACTAGAAAAAGACATTACAAGAAAGCAGAACTACATCAATATCGCTCATGAACACAGAAGTAAAAATCTTCAACAATGTATTAGCAAATTAAATCCAACAATGTATAAAAAGAATTATACACCATGACAAAGGGAGATTTATCCTAGGTATGCAAGGCTGGTTCAACATTCAAAAATCAATTAATGTAATCCATCACATCAACAGACTAGAGGAGAAAAATCACATGGTCATACCAATAAATGCAAAAAAGATTTGACAAAATCCAACACTCATTCATGATAAAAACTCTGAACAAATTAGTTACAGAGAGGAACTTTCTCTACTTGATAATGAACATCTACAAAAACCCTACAGCTAACATCATACTTATGGTGAGAAACTCAAAGCTTTCCTACTAAGATCAAGAACAAGGCAAGGATGTTCCTTCTCACCACTGCTTTTTTACATCACAATGGAAGTTCTAGCTAATGTAATAAGACAAGAAAAGGGAATAAAAGAGAGGTATACAGATTGGGAAGGCAGACATAAAACTGCCTTTGTTCACAAATGACATGATCATCTATGTAGAAAATCCAAAAGAATCAACCAAAAAAAAAAAAAAAAACCACTCACCAAACCTTCATGAACTAACAAGTGATTATAGCAAGGTTGCAGGATACAAGGTTAATATGCAAAAGCCAACTGCTTTCCTATATACCATCAATGAACAAGTAGAATTTGAAGTTAAAAATACATTACCCTTTATATTAGCACCTCCCAAAATAAAATGCTTAGGTATATACCTAACAAAATATGTATAAGATCTATATTAGGAAAACTACAAAACTCTGATGAAAGATATCAAAAAATTAAATAAATGGAAAGATATTACATATTCATGGGTAGGAAGATTCAATATTATCAAGATGTCAGTTCTTCCCAATTGGTCTATAGATTCAATGCAATCTCAGTCACAATCCCAGCAAGTTATTTTATGGATATTGACAGACTGATTCTAAAGTTTACATGGAGAGGCAAAAAACCCAGAATAGTCAACACAATATTAAAGGAGAAGAACAAATTTGAAGGACTAACACTAACCAACTTGAAGACTTACTATACAGCATTAATCAAGACAGTGTGGTATTGGGGAAAGAAGAGGCAAATAGATCAATGAAACAGAATAGAGAGTCTAGAAATAGATCCCCAGAAATATGGCCAACTAATCTTTGACAAGGGAGCAAAGGAAATATAATGGAGCAAAACAGTCTTTTCAACAAATGGTACTGGAACAACTGGACATCTATATGCAAAAAAATGAATTTAGACACAGACATTACACCTTCCACAAATATTAACTCAAAATGGATTACAGTCCTAAATGTTAAATGCAAAACTATCAAACTCCTGGAAGATAATATGGGAGAAAACCTAGATGACCTTTGGTATGGTGATACCTTTTTATATCCAAGACCAAAGACATATCCATGAAAAGAAATAACTGATAAGCCAAACTTCATTAAAATTAAAAATTTCTGCTCTGAAAAAGACAATGTGAAGAGAATGTGAAGACAAGGCATAGACTGGGAGAAAATATTTGGAGGACATCTGAAAAAGGACTGAAATCCAAAATATACACAGAACTCTTAACATTCAACAATAAGAAAACAAACAACCCCATTAAAAAATGGACCAAAGACCTCAAAGACACCTCACTAAAGAAGATATACAGATGGCAAATAAGCATATGAACAGATGCTCCACATATATCCTCAGGGAATTGCAATTTAAAATAACAGTGAGATACCACTGTACACCTATTAGAATGGCCAAAATCTGGAACACTGACAACATCAAATGCTGACAAGGACATGGAACAACAGAAGCTCTCATACATTGCTGGTGGGAATGCAAAATGACACAGCTCTTTTAGAAGACCATTTGGCTGTTTCTTACAAAACTAAACATACTCTTACCACAGCATCCAGCAATTGTTCTCCTTAGTATTTACACAAAGGAGTTGAAAACTTACGTCCACACAAAACCTGCACACAGATGTTTACAGCAGCTCTATTAATAATTATCAAAACTTGGAAACAACCAGGATATTCTTCATTAGGTGAATGGATAAGTAAACTGTGGTAACCTAGATAAAGGAATATTATTCAGCACTAAAAAGAAATGAGCTGTCATGTCATGTAAAGGTATGGAGGAAACTTAAATGAATATTTCTAAGTGAAAGAAACAATTTAAAGAAGGCTATAAACTGTGTAACTACAACTACATGACATTTTGGAAAAGTTAAGATTATGGAGACAGTAAAAAGTTAAGTGGTTGCCAGGGGTTAGGGGAAGAGAGGGATAAGTAGGCAAACCCAGAGAATTTTTAGGGCAGAAACTATTTTGTATACTACACTTGTCAAAGCCCGTAGAATGGACAACATCAAGAATGGAGTCTAACATTAACTACGTACTTTAGGTGATGATGTGTCAGTGTGGGTTCATCAACTGTACCACTGGGGTGCAGGATGTCAATATTGGGGAAGACTGTACATGTGTGAGGAAAGGGGGTATATGGGAACTCTCTGTCCTTGCCACTCAATTTTATGGTGAACCTAAAATTGATCTAATAAAAACTAAAGCTTATTTTAAAAATATTGACATAAGTGCTTATACAGGATCAAGTAAAAAAATTTTTTGCTTATTTTTCCTTTGAGCTATATTTTATTCTTTCCAATGGTAAAGTTTATAACCAGCATGCAATGTTCTTGTTCTCCCCTTTGGAAGGCATATTTAGGTAAGATGTGAGCTACATATGTTCACATAGGGGAATTCTGATCTCCAGTTCGCTCATTACCTCTCTTTCAACAGAGGTCATTCCTGCCAGAGTTTAGGAACTACCCAAATTCCTGATACTAAGTATGGACTAGATGTTCATATTTTTGTTTTGAAAGTATTGCCACTGTTCATAGTCCTCAAATTATATATCTGGTAATCTTCTCCATGGCAATTGGGCTTGGGTGCGAAGAAGTGGAAGCATGAAGGGAAGGGATGGAGGAAGGAAAGGATATATAAGGCCACTTCGGATCCTTGTGTGGTCTCTTGGAGGCCCTTATCCAGGGCACCTCTGGGATGTAGCACCAAGCCATCCTTAACTACAGAGCCCACCCAGTCTGCTGCATCTGTCCTCTAGCTCTGCTTAATAAATTGCAGTAAATATTGGTAATCAAAGTTTAAAGAAAAAACAAACCTGTTGGTTGACAGTAAGAGCATAGACAGTTAAATTACAAATTAATGCTCGAGATGAGAACAATCTAGATCTTATCTCAATTAGGGTCTTTAGGTAACTTCATTTTATTCATAGCCTTTTATAGTTAGGCAAGAGAGTTACCCTTACTGGAGGAAGTAGAAGTTGCTTCATTTTTACAAATGGCCAGGCAAGTCCCAGTATCTCTGGGTCAGGTAACAGGAAGTCTAGGTTTACTTTTCTTTTGCTGGAGAGACTCTTACTGGTTTCAATTCTTTGATTCACATTAAGTCTCACAATCCTGAAAAGAAAAGGAGGTGTTGGGCTTCCCTGGTGGTGCAGTGGGTGAGAATCTGCCTGCTAATGCAGGGGACACGGGTTCGAGCCCTGGTCTGGGAGGATCCCACATGCTGCGGAGCAACTAGGCCCGTGAACCACAACTACTGAGCCTGCGCTTCTGGAGCCTGTGCTCCGCAACAAGAGAGGCCACGATAGTGAGAGGCCCGCGCACTGCGATTTAGAGTGGCCCCTGCTTGCCACAACTAGAGAAAGCCCTCACACAGAAACGAAGACCCAAAACAGCAAAAATAAATAAATAAATTACTAAACTCCTACCCCCAACATCAAAAAAAAAAAAAAAAAGAAAAGGAGGTGTTATGCTCAGCTGGCTGGCTTTTAGCTAGCTTACTTGAGATTTTTGGAGGATGCCAGTGTTAGAACAGGTATAAGCTACTCTGGTTTTTCTTAGGGTTGTAGAGATTTAGAACATTTTAGGGGGTCACCTATAGATCCTGTTAACACTTACAATATCTGGTCCTCAGCAATTTGCCAAGAATTTTCACTTACGAAGGCATAAGAAAGAGTTTTTAAATCGATATAAAATTCTAATAATGAGAATCAACTTATATTTACAAGGAAGTTGTATTAATTTGCCAAGGTTGCTGTAACAAAGTACCATAAACTGAGTGGCTCAATCAACAGAAATTTATTGTCTTATAATTATGGAGGCTAGAAATCTGAGATAAGTGTTAGTAGGGCCATGCTCCCTCTGAAGGCTCTAGAGAAGGATCTATTCCAGGTCTTCCTCCTAGTTTTTGGTAGTTTCTTGGCTTGTGTCAACATAACTCCAGTCTTCACGTGGCATTATCCCTATGTATCTGTGTTCACATTTTCCCCTTTCATAAGGACACCAGTCATGTTGGATCAGGGGCTCACCTTCTAGTATGATCTCATCTTAACTAATTACATATTTATTTATTTATTTATTTTTGGCTGCATTGGGTCTTCATTGCTGCGTGCAGGCTTTCTCTAGTTGTGGAGAGCAGGGGCTGCTCTTTGTTGGTGTGCGGGCTTCTCACTGCAGTGGCTTCTCTTGTTGCAGAGTATGGGCTCTAGGTGCACAGGCTTCAATAGTAGTGGCTCATGGGCTCTAGAGTGCAGGCTCAGTAGTTGTGGCGCACGGGCTTAGTTGCTCCGTGGCATGTGGGATCTTCCTGGACGAGGGCTTGAACCCATGTCCCCTGCATTGGCTGGCGGATTCTTAACCACTGTGCCACTGGGGAAGTCCCACTAATTACATTTTCAATGACCTGGTTGCCAAATAAGATCACATTCTGAGGAACTAGGGGTTAGGACCTCAACGTACACATTTTGGGCAACATAATTCAACACATCACAGAAGTCAAAGATGAGGAAAAGACTTTTAAACTGGATTATAAAGCAAAATTCAACTATAGGCTATATAGAGACCTACCTAAAATGAAGGAATCAGAACAGCTGAGAATAAAAGGGTGGGCAGAGTAATACTGGTAAATGCAATGGGCCATAACCTTAATATTAAAAACAGGAAAGCTTAAGGAAGTCAAGGAATGGTACTTTATAATGTTTTAACAGGAAGATTTTCAAAAAGTTAGAATACCAACTAGCAGAGAACCAACAACCTGAAGCAAAAAAAAAAAAAAAACATGTAAGATATGGTGAAAAATAAATACTTCGGTAACAGGAAGTTTTAATTCTGCCCCCGTGACAGATTAAGTGGAAACAAAAAAAGTATGATATAGAAGATCTAAATAACATAATTAGTGAGGTAGATCTGACTGATACGTATCAAAACCTATACTAGACATAGACAGTATGCTGTTTCTACATGAGTTGTGTGGCATTCACAATTGACCATATTTTAAGCCAAAGAAAAAATCAATAAATTCCACAATGTAAAAATAGTGCAGAAAACATTCTCTGCTAATGATTCTATAAAACTAGAATCTTAAAAAATCGAGATAGCAAAACAAACAAAATACCCTAAGACCTGAAAAATAAAGAGAAAACAAAACTTTTTAAACAACTCTTGGGTCAAAGAGAATCAATATCAAAATGACAGGATATTTAGAAAATAATGAAAAAAATTTAAATCTACAATAAAATATATTTTAAGAATATATATGGGAATAGATAGACATCATAAAACTACACAAGAAGAAAAGCAAGGGAATGAAAAACAAAGAATTGAGAATGATGCTTATCTCTGATTGAGCTGGGGGAGGAGGAGGCAGTGAAAGGGGATGGGAAGGACCATGTAGGTAGATATTGGCTATTGTCAAGACCACGTTGGATGGTGGGTCCATAATTATAAAAATTATAACTTTAAAAAAGTTAACAGAATAAACACATAAGTAAATAAAAGATTGTGCATTGACCAATGATGAGAGTGTGCCATGAATCAAGACAATGATTAACTCAATTCTGTGCCAAAAACAAATTTAGAAATAATTACACACCAGAAACTATAGCATGCAATTAAAGCACTGCTCAGAGAAAAATTCATAGCCTTACATAGGTAGAATGATAAACAAAAAAAGGCTAAAAATGAAAAAAGTAACATCCAACTCAAGGAGTTAATAAAAAGAACTGAATGATAATAGGGATAATAATAAGCCTAAAGAAAGTGTAAAGTAGAAATTAATCAAAACAAAAGCAGAAATTTCTTAACCAAACACAACCAAAAAAAGAGCAGAGTATATTACATCTAAGAGCTAGTCCCTTGAAGGAAGAAATAATGTACTTAAGGAAAAACACAAATATATAAAATAAGAAAATAAAAAATTATAAAGGGGGACAATAACTGCAAATACAAGGGAAGTTAAAAGAAACATAGAGATTACCTTTCTCAAAAGTATGCAAATAAATTTGAAACCCTAGTAAATATATAATTTTCTAAAAATAAAAGTTACTTAAAATGTCTCTAGAAGACAACAAAATATCTACACAAATTGTCATTTAAAAAAATAGTAAAGTTTTTAAAGAAGTAACATCCTTCAAACAACCAGACAGCAAGAAAGCACCAGGACCAGATGAATTCACAGGTAATTCTACTACATCATTGAGGAATGGATTATTCCAATGCTCTTAAATTTTTTTCTGGGAAATAGAAAAAGAAGAAAATCTCTAAGATAACGTCGATACCTGTAAGAAAACTAATAAACAGAAACCTCAATTAAATAGAGTTGGGAGACCAGAAGGGGGAGCTCTCATGCCCTGTGGCTATAGCAGAGTCCAACAGGAAGAAGAAAAACTCCTTTTCTTTCCTGGCAAAGTCTCAGCCAATGAAAAGCCAAGCACTCTTGATTTACTACAGCCCTCCCAGCTTCCTTTTCCTTTGTATTAGAGCGCTCTCCTTCCTTTGCTGTGTGGGGACTGGCACATAGCTCACCATGGTTGTAGACTCGAAGTTGCAATTCTTTGCTGACCCTGAATAAACCCATTTTTTTTGCTGGAGAAATAACTGGCAGTCTATTTGTTTTTGGTAACATTTTGGTGGCCTGTACGGGGACCAGAGTAGACCCCTGACAGCTTGGGAGCTGGTGAGTGAGCAGGTATGGTACCCACAATTGAGCCTACTGGGTTCACTGCTTTTCTCGCTGACCCTGGAATTTAAAGGTATGTCTTTCTTCTGGATCCAAGCTTATGCCCCTCTTTGCTTTTGAAGCTCTCCAGGCTTTGTTCAGGATCTATTTTAGGGTTTTGTCCTTTCTGATTAAGGCCTTGTCTGTATGCAAGTACTCGTTTGGCACTTGGTCTGATTTTGAGATCAGACTCTTTCAACTGAAACTAGCTGAGAAGCCCATTCCTTTGGAAAAGCAGCTATTCTGTGGGAACTGGCTAAGAAGTCTTCAGCCTGGTCCCTCCAGGACCAAGCTGTTCCCTTAGAACTGGCTGGTATTAGGCCTGCAGGCTGTTTGAGTTGCAAGTTGTTTGAATTGAGCTGTTTGAGCTGTAGGCTGTTTAAGCTGTTTGAAAACTGTTCTTTTACTCTAGAGAAAAACCTCCGAGAGATGGGGTCTCAGTTACCTAAATATTTTGAGGGTGTTCCCTCCAACCCAGGGATTCCAGCTGATTTTATGTTTAAAAACTGTGGTCTTTCTCATGCACATTTCTAACTAAATGTTTCAACCAAACTGAAGGCAGTTTAGAATATCAATAGCCATTATAGGGAACTTTTCCCAAACTTAATTTTCTTAAAACTGAATTGGACCACTATAGCTCTACAATTTCCAGAACTGAATGAAATGCCTATTTTGATTGCTATTTTGAAGCTTCCAAATATTATCAGGAACCTAAAATTGCCTCTCTACAAATTAAGACTTTAACTGAGTCAAATTAAAGAAAGTTCAAATGGCTTCTAAGGCCTCCTGCTCCTCTTCCTTGGTTTCTTTTTCTCAGGAAATGCCTCTGGCACCATCTTCTTCCTTTCTTTCTATGCTGCCTACGCCTCCTCTGTACTCTCAGATTCCCTATACTAATTCTCTCACCAAACTTCCCTTTTCCTCTGAAACTCTCCCCACTCTCTTTTCCTCTGAACTTACAGAGCCTGTCCCTTTAAAATTAAGCCTTCTGAGGATCTAGAGGCTAAACTCTTACTTTCTCTGGACTAAAGCTGAACTGCGAGCCATAGTCCAAGATTTTCCCAAAATAACTTAAGATCCTTACAGATTTGTTGAGCTATTTAAATATAATGATTCAAACTTATCAACCTGGTTTCTCCTATTTACATCAGCTAGTTCATATGCTTGTCGGTGAAGGCCAGGCCCAGCATTCGATGAAAACCACTAATTGGGAAAATCCTGAAAGGTCTCTAGAAATTATAACCAGGAGACCAACCCACTACTTATTATATATCAGGCTTGGGCAATTGCTTGGTGACTTCATCAAGCAATTCCTAGGGCTTTTCCAAAGCTTGTTGATTGGAACAAAATTCAGGATTGCACACAATCTGAACCTGTTCATGACTATTACTATTGACTTCAGATTCTGGTCTTCCTTCAAATGTTGATTCTATCCAGGTAGCTTTTAACTTCATGTTTATTACTGGGCTGAACTGAGACCTTTCCTTTCTAGTAAAAAGGACCAGGATGGAACGGGAAACTATATCTACTCCAGATTTAGTTAATCTGGCAAATAGCTTTCTCACACTCTAGATGAGCCACCTAAAAGGAAGACCACAAAAATCATTAATCTTCAACTCTAGCAAATGAAGACTCCTAAATGAAACCAAAAGCCTTATATTTTCTGCTATTATTGTAAAGAGCATGGACATTGTAGAAGAGAGTGTTACAAATGTTAAGTGCTTCAGGCACCTTCAGGCTTCTAATCAGCCTCTCCAATGTCCTTCCAGTTATCAGTGACAGGGCTCTAAAGAACTACAGGGGCTCTTTCTAATCCTCCCTCTTCATTGGCTTAAAGAAACATATCTCCATATTGGGGATGAATCTCTTCCAGTCCTGACTGACACCAGAACCACACTCTTGGTACTCAACACCATTACTATAAAGCAGCCCCTGCCTCAAAGTACTAAAACAGTTTAAATCATGGGGATCTCTGATGAACCTCAAGAGGTTCCTGTTTCTGAACCAATTCCCTTTTGCTTAGGCCCTTGGAGAGCTGCATACCCTTTTCTCCTTCGTTCCTCTGTTCCTAACTGTTTATTAGGCTGAGACTTCTTAGAGAAGTGTCACCCTGGAATTTCTTTCTCCCCAAAGGGGGAAGTAATTCTAGAATTTGACAGTAGTCATCAAAGTAACCAACCAGGTGAATTATATGACTCTTTGACATCTTTTATTTGTTCTGTCTCTTAGTACTAAAGCTGATTCTAGAACACAGATCATTTGTTCCTTCTGAATCAGCTATCACCAACTGATATGGGCAAAATCTCCAACTGATCCTTGGCAAAATTCATAGTGCACCGTCCATCATGATTCAAACAGATTCCTCAAACCCTCTTCCTAGAATTAATCAATATCCTATCAGTAAAAAAGCACTTCAAGGCATAAAGCCTATAATAGAGGATTACAAAGCTCAAGGCCTTATTATCCCTTGTACTAGTCCCTGTAATACTATTATTATTTTACCAGTGAGAAAACCCAAGGGCTGAGGGTTTAGATTGTCCAGACCCTCTAGGCAATAAACAACATTGTTATCCCTCAACACCACATTTTTTTGTTTTTTTGGGTTTTTTTGCCCACACTGCGCAGTGTGCAGAACTTCCCCAACCAGATATTGAACCTGTGCCGCCTGCATTGGAAGTGCAGAGTCTTAACCACTGGATCACTAGGGAAGTCCGACACCCTGTTGTTTTTAACCCTCATACTCTACTAACATCCATTCCCAAAGAAAGTAAATTCTTTTTTTTTTTTTTTTGCGCTACGCGGGCCTCTCACTGTTGTGGCCTCTCCCATTGCGGAGCACACGCTCCGGACGCGCAGGCTCAGCGGCCATGGCTCACTGGCCCAGCCGCTCCGCGGCATGCGGGATCCTCCCAGACCGGAGCACGAACCCGTGTCCCCTGCATCGGCAGGCGGACTCCCAACCACTGCGCCACCAGGGAAGCCCCAAAAGTAAATTCTTTACTGTAACTGATTTATGCAGTGCATTCCTTAGCATTCCAGATAATGAAGCTAGCCGATACCTTTTTGCCTTCACTTGGGAAGAAAAACAATTCACCTGGACAGTAATTCTTCACTGTTCTATTGAGAGTCCTTTCTACTTCTCACAAACCCTGAAGGCTGATCTGGATGACATAAAGTTCCCTAGATGTTCTACTTTGTTGCAATATGTGGATGATTTGCTTCTTTGCTCTCCTTCTCAAGCTTCCTCACAGGAAGACAGCATCCACTTGCTAAAGCTTTTGGCCCTAAAGGGACATAAGGTTGCCTAAGAAAAACTGCAGTTTTCCCAAATCCAGGTTTGATATTTAGGGCATCTGATATCAGAACAAGGGCTACGCGTAGATCCAGATAGGCTTCATGGTGTCCTAAGTTTCCCCAAACCCCAAACTAAGTACCAACTGCAAGGTTTTCTTGGGCTAGTTGGTTATTGCTGAAACTGGATTCCAAATTTCTCTGTTATGGCCAAACTCTGTATGTTTTACTAAACAATAACAACCCCAACCCAATTTTATGGGAAGAACTGGACAACATAGTTTGTAAGGCCTTGAAGGAGAGTTTGATGAACCCACCTGCCCTTGGGCATCCCAGTTATTAGGTTCCCTTTTTCCTTTTTCAAAAGGAAAAAGGAAGGAATGCCCTTGTATATGAAAAGGAAAGGAATGCCCTTGGGACACTCACCGCAAAACATGGAGACCACCACTGATCCATAGGGTTTTATAGCCAGCAACTGGGCCCTGTGGCATGGGGATACACCCCTTACCTTAGAGCCATTTTGGCCACTGCCCTTTGGTTAAAGCCACTGAGAAAATTTTTGTGGGATCCCCTTAAACTATTTTTCTACCTTATGCAGTAGAAATTCTCCAGAATTCACATCAACCTCAATATTTATCAGTCAGCTGCCTCACCTTCTATGAAGTCCTTTTGTTAACTGCTCCTCACGTAACTCTTTTATGTTGTAATAACCTTAACTCTGCTACTCTTCTCCCCTCTGTCAACAATGAAGTCACTTAAGACTGCTTAATGCTCACAGACCACCTCCTGACTCCTCATGATGACCTACAGGAAATGCCTTTGGGTAATGCTGAACATGCTTCACTGATGGTTCTTACTTAAAAGGTGATGCTGGCAAATACTGTGCTGCATATGCTATTGCAACTCCTTTTGATGTTGTTGAGGCAGCATCTTTACCTATGGCCACCTCAGTCCAACGGGCTGAATTATACACTTTTACTTGGGCTTGTACTTTCATCAAGGACAGAACTACCAATATTGATACTGAGAGTAGATATGATTTTAGAGTAGCTCATGATTTTTGGAATGTACTGGAAGTTTCCAGTGGAAATTAAATTAAAATGGCCCCAGTGTTCAGGAATTACTGAATGAAATACTTTTACCTGCTGCTTCAACCATTACTAAGATTACAGGGAATTCTAAACTTGAATCACTGGAACCTGATGCAAATCACCTTGCTGATATTTCTACAAGGAATTTGGTTCTTTTTTTTTTTTGAATTTTATTTTATTTACTTTTTATACAGCAGGTTCTTATTAGTCATCCATTTTACACACATCAGTGTATACATGTCAATCAAAATCTCCCAATTCATCACACCACCACCACCACCACACCCCCGCTGCTTTCCCCCCTTGGTGTCCATACATTTGTTCTCTACATCTGTGTCTCTATTTCCGTCCTGCAGACCGGTTCATCTGTACCATTTTTCTAGGTTTCACATACATGCATTAATATACGATATTTGTTTTTCTCTTTCGGACTTACTTCATTCTGTATGACAGTCTCTAGATTCATCCACGTCTCTAAAATGACCCAATTTCGTTCCTTTTTATGGCTGAGTAATATTCCATTGCATATGTACCACATCTTCTTTATCCATTCATCTGTTAATGGGCATTTAGGTTGCTTCCATGACCTGGCTATTGTAAATAGCACAGAAATGAACATTGGGGTGCATGTGTCTTTTGAATTATGGTTTTCTCTGGGATATGCCCAGTAGTGGGATTGCTGGATCATATGGTAATTCTATTTTTAGATTTTTAAGAAACCTCCATACTGTTCTCCATAGTGGCTGTATCAATTTACATTCCCACCAACAGTGCAAGAAGGTTCCCCTTTCTCCACACCCTCTCCAGCATTTGTTGTTTGTAGATTTTCTGATGATGCTCATTCTAACTCGTGTGAGGTGATACCTCATTGTAGTTTTGATTTGCATTTCTCTAATGATTAGTGATGTTGAGCAGCTTTTCATGTGCTTCTTGGCCATCTGTAAGTCTTCTTTGGAGAAATGTCTGTTTAGGTCTTCTGCCCATTTTCTGATTGGGTTGTTTGTTTTTTTAATATTGAGCTGCATGAGCTGTTTATATATTTTCAAGATTAATCCTTTGTCCGTTGATTCGGTGGCAAATATTTTCTCCCATTCTGAGGGTTGTCTTTTTGGCTTGTTTGTAGTTTCTTTTGCTTTGCAAAAGCTTTAAAGTTTCATTAGGTCCCATTTGTTTATTTTTGTTTTTATTTCCATTACTCTAGGAGGTAGATCAAAAAAAGATCTTGCTGTGGTTTATGTCAAAGAGTGTTCTTCCTATGTTTTCCTCTAAGAGTTTTACAGTGTCTGGTCTTACATTTAGGTCTTTAATCCATTTTGAGTTTATTTTTGTGTAAGGTGTTAGGGAGTGTTCTAATTTCATTCTTGTACATGTATCTGTCCAGTTTTCCCAGCACCACTTATGAAGAGATTGTCTTTTCTCCATTGTATATCCTTGCCTCCTTTGTTATAGATTAGTTCACCACAGGTGGGTGGGTATATCTCTGGGATTTCTATCCTGTTCCATTGATCTATATTTCTATTTTTGTGCCAGTACCATATTATCTTGAATACTGCAGCTTTGTAGTATAGTCTGAAATCAGGGAGTCTGATTCCTGCAGCTCCGTTTTTTTCTCTCAAGGCTGCTTTGGCTATTCAGGGTCTTTTGTGTCTCCATACAAATTTTAAGATTTTTTTGTTCTAGTTCTGTAAAAAATGCCGTTGGTAATTTGATAGGGATTGCATTAAATCTATAGATTGCTTTGGGGACTATAGTCATTGTCACAATATTGATTTTTCCAATCCAAGAACTTGGAATATCTCTCCATCTGTTGGTATCATCTTTAATTTCTCTCAACAGTGTCTTATAGTTTTCTGCATATAGGTCTTTTGTCTCCCTAGGTAGGTTTGTTCCTAGGTATTTTATTCTTTTTGTTGCAGTGGTAAATGGGAGTGTTTCCTTAATTTCCCTTGCAGATTTTTCATCATAAGTGTATAGGAATGCAAGAGATTTCTGTGCATTAATTTTGTATCCTGCAACTTTACCAGATTCATTGATTAGCTCTAGTAGTTTTCTGGGGGCATCTTTAGGATTCTCTATGTATAGTATCATGTCATCTGCAAACAATGACAGTTTTACTTCTTCTTTTCCAATTTGTATTCCTTTTATTTCTTTTTCTTCTCTGATTGCCATGGCTAGGACTTCCAAAATTTGTTGAATAATAGTGGTGAGAATGGACATCCTTGTCTTGTTCCTGATCTTAGAGGAAATGCTTCCAGTTTTTCACCATTGAGAACGATATTTGCTGTGGGTTTGTTGTATATGGCCTTTATTATGTTGAGGTAGGTTCCCTCTATGCCCACTTTCTGGAGACTTTTTATCATAAATAGGTGTTGAATTTTGTCAAAAGCTTTTTCTCATCTATTGAGATGATCATATGGTTTTTATTCTTCAATTTGTTAATATGGTGTATCACATTGATTGATTTGCTTATATTGAAGAATCCTTGCATCCCTGGGATAAATCCCACTTGATCATGGTGTATGATCCTTTTAATGTGTTGCTTGATTCTGTTTGCTAGTATTTTGTTGAGGAGTTTTGTATCTATATTCATCAGTGATATTGGTGTGTAAGTTTCTTTTTGTGTAGTGCCTTTGTCTGGTTTTGGTATCAGGGTGATGGTGGCCTCATAGAATGAGTTTGGGAGTGTTCCTTACTCTGCAATTTTTTGGAAGAGTTTGAGAAGGAAGGGTGTTAGCTCTTCTCTAAATGTTTGGTAGAATTCACCTGTGAAGCCAACAGGTCCTGGACTTTTGTTTTTTGGAAGATTTTTGATCAGTTTCAATTTCATTACTTGTGATTGGTCTGTTCATATTTTCTATTTCTTCCTGGTTCAGTCTTGGAAGTTTATACCTTTCTAAGAGTTTGTCCATTTTCTTCTAGGTTGTCCATTTTATTGGCATAGAGTTGCTTGTAGTAGTCTCTTAGGATGCTCTGTATTTCTGCGGTGTCTGTTGTAACGTCTCCTTTTTCATTTCTAATTTTGTTGATTTGAGTCCTCTCTCTCTTTTTCTTGATGAGTCTGGCTAACAGTTTATCAATTTTGTTTATCTTCTCAAAGAACCAGGTTTTAGTTTTATTGATCTTTGCTATTGTTTTCTTTGTTTCTATTTCATTTATTTCTGCTCTGATCTTTATGATTTCTTTCCTTCTGCTAACTTTGGGTTTTGTTTGTCCTTCTTTCTCTAGCTCCATTAGGTGTAAGGTTAGATTGTTTATTTGAGATTTTTCTAGTTTCTTGAGGTAGGCTAGCATAGCTATAAACTTCCCTCTTAGAACTGCTTTTGCTGCATCCTATTGGTTTTGGATCATCGTGTTTTCATTATCATTTGTCTCTAGGTGTTTTTTGATTGCCTCTTTGATTTTTTCAGTGATCTCTTCATTTTTTAGTAAGATATTGTTTAGCTTCCATGTGTTTGTGCTTTTTACGTTTTTTTCCCTGTAAGTGATTTCTAATCTCATAGCATTGTGGTCAGAAAAGATGCTTGATATGATTTCAATTTTCTTAAATTTTCTGAGGCTTGATTTGTGACCTAAGATGTGACCTATCCTGGAGAATGTTCCGTGCGCACTTGAGAAGAAAGTGTAATCTGCTCGTTTTGGATGGAATGTCCTATAAATATCAATTAAATCTATCTGGTCTATTGTGTCACTTAAAGCTTCTGTTTCCTTATTAATTTTCTGTTTGGATAATCTGTCCATTGGTGTAAGTGAGGTGTTAAAGTCCCCCACTATTATTGTGTTACTGTCAATTTCCTCTTCTAGAGCTGTTAGCAGTTGCCTTATGTATTGACGTGCTCCTATGTTGGGTGCATATATATTTATATGTCATATCTTCTTCTTGGATTGATCTCTTGATCATTATGTAGTGTCCCTCTTTGTTTCTTGTACCATTCTTTATTTTAAAGTCTATTTTATGTGATATGAGTATTGCTACTCCAGCTTTCTTTTGATTTCCATTTGCATGGAATATCTTTTTCCATCCCCTCACTTTCAGTTTGAATGTGTCCCTTGGTCTGAAGTGGGTCTCTTGTAGACAGCATACAGATGGGTCTTGTTTTTGTATCCATTTGGCAAGCCTGTGTCTTTTGGTTGGAGCATTTAATCCATTCCTGTTTAAGGTAATTATCGATATGTATGTTCCTTTGATGATTTTCTTAATTGTTTTGGGTTTGTTTTTGTAGGTCCTTTTCTTCTCTTATGTTTCCCACTTAGAGAAGCTCCTTTAGCATTTGTTGTAGAGCTGGTTTGGTGATGCTGAATTCTCTTAGCTTTTGCTTGTCTGTAAAGCTTTTGATTTCTCCATAGAATCTGAGTGAGATCCTTGCTGGGTAGAGTAATCTTGGTTGTAGCTTCTTCCCTTTCATCACTTTAAGTGTATCATGCCACTCCCTTCTGGCTTGTAGAGTTTCTGCTGAGAAATCAGCTGCTAACTTTATGGGAGTTCCCTTGTATGTTATTTGTCATTTTTCCCTTGCTGCTTCCAATAATTTTTCTGTGTCTTTAATTTTTGCCAATTTGATATCTATGTGTCTCGGCATGTTTCTCCTTGGGCTTATCCTGTATGGGACTCTCTGCGCTTCCTGGACTTGGGTGGCTATTTCATTTCCCATGTTAGGGAAGTTTTCGACTATATTCTCTTCAAATATTTTCTCGGGTCCTTTCTCTCTCTTCTCCTTCTGGGACCCCTATAATGCGAATGTTGTTGTGTTTAATGTTGTCCTAGAGGTCTCTTAGGCTGTCTTCATTTCTTTTCATTCTTTTGTCTTCATTCTGTTCCACAGCAGTGAATTCCACCATTCTGTGTTCCAGGTCACTTGTCCATTCTTCTGCCTCAGTTATTCCGCTATTGATTCCTTCTCGTGTATTTTTCATTTCTGTAATTGTGTTGTTCATCTCTGTTTGTTTGTTCTTTAATTCTTCTAGATCTTTGTTCAACATTTCTTGCATTTTCTCAATGTTTGCCTCCATTCTTTTTCCGAGGTCCTGAATCATTTTCACTATCAGTATTCTGAATTCTTTTTCGGGAAGGTTGCCCATCTCCACTTCATTCTCTTGTTTTTCTGGGGTGTTTTATCTTGTTCCTTCATCTGGTACATAGCCCTCTGCCTTTTCATCTTGTCTATCTTTCTGTGAATGTGGTTTTTGTTCCACAGGCTACACGACTGTAGTACTTCTTGCTTCTGCTGTCTGCCCTCTGGTAGATGAGGCTATCTAGGAGGCTTGTGCAAGCTTCCTGATGGAAGGGACTGGTGGTGGGTAGAGCTGGGTGTTGCTTTGGTGGGCAGACCTCAGTAAAACTTTAATCCACTTGTCTGCTGTTGCGTGGGGCTGGGTCCCTTCCTGCTGGTTGTTTGTCCTGAGGCGCCCCAACACTGGAGCCTACCTGGGCTCTTTGATGGGGCTAATGGCAGACTCTGGTTGGGCTCATGCCAAGGAGTACTTCCCAGGACTTCTGCTGCCAGTGTCCTTGTCCTCACAGTGAGACACAGCCACCCCTTGCCTCTGCAGGAGACCCTCCAACACTAGCAGGTAGGTCTGGTTCAGTCTCCTATGTGGTCACTGCTCCTTCCCCTGGGTCCCAATGAGCACACTAGTTTGTGTGTGCCCTCCAAGAGTGGAGTCTCTGTTTCCCCCAGTCCTGTCAAAGTCCTGCAAGCAAATCCCGCTAGCCTTCAACGTCTGACTCTCTAGGAATTCCTCCTCCAGTTGCCGGACCCCCAGTTTGGGAAGCCTGACGTGTGGCTCAGAACCTTCACTCCAGTGGGTGGACTTCTGTGGTATAAGTGTTCTCCAGTTTGTGAGTCACCCACCCAGCAGTTATGGGATTTGATTTTATTGTGATTGCACCCCTCCTACCATCTCATTGTGGCTTCTCCTTTGTCTTTGGATGTGGGGTATCTTTTTTGGTGAGTTCCAGTGTCTACCTGTCGGTGATTGTTCAGCAATTATTTGTGATTGTGGTGTTCTTGTAAGGGAGTGAGAGCATGTCCTTCTACTCCGCCATCTTGAACCAATCTCAGGAATTCTGTTCTTAGAGAGACCCACAGCAGCCAAACCTCTGCCATGGTCCAAAGGGATATTTCCCCAAATGATAACTTAGAAAAACTGCCTAGAGAAGCCTAAGAGTTGGCCTCAGATAGGGAAAAACAAGATTGTTAATTTAGCAATTGATGGTTTGATAAAAAGAGAAAGTTCTGGTTTGGACAAAATAACAACCCAGTCCTACTGGAGACTTTAAAATTCTCACTCCTTACCACTGAACATGCACTAAGCTATTGGTCTACTGATAAAATGATAGCCTTCATGAATACATATTGGTGGGTAAACATTAACAAGGCTGCAAAAGGTGCCTACCTCACTTGTCCCACTTGTCCAAAGTATAACCCAGGGAAGCCTGTTCATACTGGTTCCAAACATTTTAAACTACCTAATGAACAAGTTTATTTGTATGGCAAATGGGTTTCATACAACTTCCTTCATCTCATGGATGTAAGTAAGTTTTACCATGGTCAGTATGTTTCCACACTGTTCTGAAGCCTTCCCTTGTACATAGGCTATTGTTTTTTTCTGTGGCTAAAGTCCTTTTGGAAAACATTATCCCTACCTGGCAAACTCCTCTTGAACTTTATAATGATCGAAGCACCTATTTTATTGATCAGGTACTTTGACAAGTCTATGTTGTTTGTTAATTTTCAGTAAATACCGCAAATAAGTGAAAAATGCAATGAAAATAGAAACAGCTTTCCTTTCTTAATATAATTATATATTTTTTTCAATCCAAAGCAGCATTAATGGGCAAACACTAGAAACATTCTCTCTCAATTCTGAAATAAGAGAAAGATGTCCACAATTATCACTATTACTTAACATTGTTCTGGCTCTGGCCAATACACTTAACAAAATAAGGAAAATAGAATTTGCATCAGTTTGCTAGGGCTTCCATAACAATATACCATGGACTGGGTGGCTTAAACAACAAATTTATTTTCTCACAGTTCTGGAGGTTACACATCTAAGATCAAGGTACAGTAGGGTCAGGTCCTAGTAAGGTCTCTCTTCCTGACTTGCAGATGGCTGATTTCTCATTGTCCTCACATGGTGAAGAGAGAAAGAGAGAGAGATCTCTGGTGTCTCTTCTGATAAGACACTAATCCTATCGGATCTGGGCTCTCCCAACCCTTATGACTTCATTTAACCTGAATTATTTCCTTAGAGGCCCCCTGTCCAAATACAGCCACACTGGGGGTTAGGGGCTTCAACATACAAATTTTTGGAGGACACATTCAGTCCACAAGAGAGGCATACACAATGGAAAGAAGGAGATAAAATTATCATTGTTGAGTCACAATATGGTTATATACCCCCAAAACTTAAGTGACTGTTACAAATAATGTGAGAATTCACTGACGTGGTGAGATACAAACTGGGTACAAAAATCAAAGCTATATAATAGCAACCACTCAGAAGAGATACAAGGAAAGATCCCATTGAAAACAGCAGCGATAAAAATAAAAACATCAAGGGATGAACTTAAGAAGAAATGTGTGAGCTTTTTATGAAGAAAATATCCAATTGCTACTAAGGCTGGAAATGAACCCTTTATCAAATGAAAGGCACCTGTGAAGAGACTCAACATCATAAAGATATCTATTCTCCCTAAGTCAACCTATACATTTAAGGCAATTCCAATAAAAATTCCTACATGATGTTTCTTTGGGACAAAAGTTGATCCTAAAGTTCATATGGAAAGAAAAGTAAGAATAGAAGAATGGTGAAAAACAGAGCAATGAGGAGGGCTGGGTGGTGAGAAGGCAGAAAGACAGGCCCTCTCATATCGCTGGGGTTACAGATTCTAAGAAGGACAGTTTTGCAATACTTATTAAACTTACAAATGCACATATCCTTTAACCCAGCAATTCTGCTTCTAGGAATTTATCCTTCAGACATATGCTCCTATGTGAAAAATGACATATGAACAAGGTTATTCATAGCAGAATTGTTTCTGGATTGATAGGGAATGATTGCCAAGATACTCAGCTAAGTTAAAAAAAAAAAAAAGAAGAAGAAGAAGGGTGCTTTTGTATAAAGTATGCTATGATTTGTGTAAAAACAAAGAAAAATAAAGAATGTACAAATACACATATATACATACATACAGATGCATATACACGTTTAACTGCTTGTATATGCCTATAATGTCTCTGGAAATATTTATCAGAAAATAGTAGCATTAGGTGCTTCCAAAGAGAACTGTGTGGCTGGGAGAAGGGGTAAGAGAAACATTTTTACCCTTTCGGATCATTGGAATTTTGAATCACATGAATGTGTTTATTTAAAAACTTAAGTTAAATAATTGAAAAAGTAATTTATTTCTGATTTTTAGAAATATCATGGAATTGAATGAGCCTTACCAAGAAATATAGCAATAATAGTTTTTATTTTTCTAAATCATGTATTCCAAATTTCCTCTCAGTCATGAGAGAGAGATTGTAAAAAATAAATAAATAAAGGGCGTGAAGAACCACAAGAGAACAGAGAGATTGTAGAGGATGAAACTAGGAGTTAGGAGCTTAGGAACCTCTCCAGAAGGAGAGAGAATCAGAGAAAGCTGGCGAAACAGGAAGAAGTACAGACAGTCGGTAAGTTTTCGGGTAAGGATAGTCAGGTGAAACATTCTTGCAACACTTTGCTGTCCATGGAGACATGGGCTTCACAGCACACTATCTTGTTCCACTGGCCTTTGAAATTATTGTGTGTAAATAAAAAGTTTATTTTTCCATTGAAAACTATGGGTTTTCTCCTGTGTGAAAGGAATTAAGAAAGGTCAGAGAAATTCACTTAAGAACCTAATGTCCTTTTGATATTCAAAAGCAGTCTGATTGCTTCATCTTTGCTTTTTGAGAGTTTAGGTTAGCTTACTTAATAGTATCAGGAGGTTACATTTGAAAGCAGTGTTTTATTTCACCTTTTTGAGCTTCCCTAAACCACGAACAAATCTAATTTATGATATTAAACATGATTTTGCCATTATTTCTAATTTTTCAACTAAAAGCATCAAACTCTTAGAGGAGGAGCCATTCAGAAATCAGAGTGCAGCAGCAGCTCAGTGAGGAAAAGGTTATATATCTGGATACAGTATTTTGGCTTGAACAATTCCAACTCATAGAACGCTAGTGTAAGGCAGAAGGAAGTAAAGTTGGGGCCCAATCAAGTTCTGAAGATTCCCATCTCTGGTTTATAAAGTCATACGAGTTTAATCTTTCCGGAGACACAATTACCTCTATTGCCACCTGCTGGTAAACTTATGTCTCACTTAATTCAGTTAGTGGCTTCCCCACCCCTAATGAAGCACTTTTTGGAATACAGAGATAGATTTGCAACAAAAGAACTTTTGCTGCTTCAGAGTGGAGAGGATGGGTCACAAGTCAAGTGCCTGGGTACACAGGACAGCAAATATCAAAGACTCCACTGATATGAGGAGTTAGTTTCCTCTGGCACTATCTCCTGCCCTCCCAATTCTTTAAGTTTGTCAACTCTCCTGAGTTCATCTAAATACAGTAGCCCCCCGCACCCACAAAGAGACCAGTTTTTAAAGACGCTCAGTGATTTTAAGCCGTAATTTTAAAAGTTTTTTTAATACAACACATATGCAGGCACTTGCCTCACTTTGGTCCTGGGTTGAAGTCAACGTTGACAAACAGAGACTCCTTCATTTATTCTACATGCAGACCTTCTCTTGCTCCTCCCACTCAAATACTTCACCCTTCTGCTCCTTCAAAACCTACATTTCAGGGACTTCCCTGGTGGTCCAGTGGTTAAGACTTCACTTTCCAATGCAGGGGATGAAGGTTCAATCCCTGGTCAGGGAGCTAAAATCCCACATGCCTCATAGCCAAAAAACCAAAACATAAAGCAGAAGCAATATTGTAACAAATTCAATAAAGACTTTAAAAGTGGTCCACATCAAAAAAAAAAATCTTAACCCCCCCCCCCAAAAACCCTACATTTCATACTCAATACCTATATGCTTAGGCACAGGGAACTCATACACAGCATGGTTAACACAAGCATCAATGAACAGCTTGCACATTTTCTGATGTTTGTGGTAGCATAAAATCCTCACTTTGTCTGGAATCTTAATAAGTAGAAGAAAACATATGTCTGGAATATTAATAAGTAGAAGAAAACATATTCCTCCTATGGTACCACCTCATGACACTAACTGATCATAATGTTTCCTCCCCCCAAAGTACTGTAAAATTCTGAAGTAGCTTTTGTTTACCCACTCACCTAGTGAAGGACATTGGGGTTGTTTCAAGTTTTTGGTGATTATGACTACAGTGGCTATAAACATGCATGTACACATTTTCATGTGAAAATAAATTTTCATTTCACTAGGGTGAATATCCAGGAGCAGAATTGCTGGGTCATATGGTTTGTGCATGTTTAACTTTTAAAAAAACTGGCAAACCTTTTTGCTTTCTCACCTGCAATGCCTAGAGTTCGAGTTGCTCTGCATCCTTGTCAGCATATGGCATTGTCAGTGCTTTTTTTTAGCCATTATAATAATAAGTGGTAACTCATCTGGTTTTAATCAGCATTTCCTTAATGATTAGTGCTGTTTGACAACTTTTTATGTGCTCACTTGTCATCCAAATAGGCTCTTTGGTGAAGTGCCTGTTCAATATCTTACCCATTTTTTTCTCCATTGGGTTATTTGTTTTCTGTTGTGTTTTAAGAGTTCTGATATATTCTGGATATGTCTTTTGATGAAGTAGTTCTTAAATCATCAAAAAAAAACATTTAGGGTCTTTTAGTGTAAGCCTATTTTATTCTATTCACTTCTTGATGATTTACATATGCCATGCACAGTCAAGTCTATAAACTAAACTTTTCCATTAACCAAAACTGTGGGTATCTTGAATGATGAGGTACTCTCTCAGGAGGCCCAGAGGGAAATCTGGTGAGCTGCCCAAATGGGACTCAAGAAAGGGCCATTTACCTTGGTGAATTCAGCAAGGTCCAGGGTTTAGTCTTAAGTTTTGGGGTTTTTTTTAATTTATTTTTTTATTTATTTTTTTATTTTATTTTATTTTATTTTATTTTATTTTTATTTTATTTTTTATTTTATTTTGGCTGCGTTGGGTCTTTGTTGCTGCACATGGGCTTTCTCTAGTTGCAGCGAGCGGGGGCTACTCTTTGTTGCGGTGTGCAGGGTTCTCACTGCGGTGGTTTCTCTTGTTGTGGAGCATAGGCTCTATAGCGCAGGCTCAGTAGTTGTGGTGCACGGACTTAGCTGCTCCGAGGCACGTGGGGTCTTCCCAGACCAGGGCTTGAACCCATGTCCTCTGCATTGGCTGGTGGATTCTTAACCACTGCACCAGCAGGGAAGTCCCTAGTCTTAAGCTTTGAAGATTCAGAAACGTGATTTGGCCAGTGGCCTAAGAGCAGATTCCACTTCAGGACACATTCATGCTAGCAGAGCTCTAAAGAGACTAACGTGCAAGGCCAGGGTGGCAGCTAACTCACCAAGGTAGCCTTCTTCTCCTGTGGACTTACATGATGGTTATAGGCTTATTTGGTGAGCTTGGAGTTGGAGTAAGGAAAACTTAGCCATATCAATGGCTGTGATGACCTTTCCACTGGGCCATGGCAAAAAAAATAATCATAGTTTAATTTTCTTAATTGGTTCAATTTAAAGAGCTATCTTTTATTCTGAGGCTATGTTTTCCACAACTTTGACACAGTCCATATGCATTTACTTCCTTCACATAGAGTGATGGCTTGTTGGCCTAGAAGACACTCAGAAAGTGAAGAGCTGTTCTCTGCTCTAACATCACCCTTATCTCTTGAATTTCTGAGACCTTGGGAGGTACTTCCCAATCTGACCCCTAGCTTCCAATTTCATTTCAATACACTTTCCCATGTGATTACTCTGCAGATAAACCAGTCTGCTTGCAACTCTCAGCGTGCTATACCTTTTTCTTTGCCTCTGGAGATTTGCCGTTCAATTCCTAGACCACCTCTTCCCTCTCCACCTCTCTTCGTCTGAGCCAGCAGTGAACAGTTACTTCTCTGGATTCCTACAGCACCTATCTTCATTATCGTTCTTAAGGCATTTATCCTGCATTATCGCTCACGGTGGGTGATTGTACGCTTTAGTGGATGATCAGATAGTACCCCCGTCAGATGGTAAGCTTCTGAAGGGAGAGGAATAAAGGCCCATCTTTTAGAAATAATAGCATGTCTCACAGCAAACACACAGTGCTTCTCACAGTAGGTGCTCAATGAAGGTTTGTCAAATGAATGAAGAAAGAAATAAATATATGAGACATGGTATATTTAAATTCTTGCAACATAACTCCTCTTTTCACCCACAGTTACCTAAGTATTTTGATACTTGAGTGCCCCCTTACACATACCTCCTATATAAATATACATATCGAGGGCTCCCTCGGGCTATCTCCTCAGATGTGTGCGTCTGTGAGTGTGGCCTGCGCATCTGCATGCCCAGGGAGATGGAAAAACAAGCAGGCACTTCCCAACTGGGGCAGTCATTTGCAGCTCCTCCCATTATTACTGGCTGAATCTCCTTATTTAAAACAAACAGAGCTGGAAGCAGCAATTCAAGTGGTGGCTATTAGCAAGTTCAGTTAACAAAACACAGACCTAGTCTTTAAACATATAAAACAGCAGACGCTGAAAGTCCACTCCTGACCTGTAGCATCTTTGCAGCCAGAGCCTCCCCTACCATCTCCCTTTAGGACCCTTAGGGGTCATGTGTTCTTACCACATGGAGGCTATTTTCAGATTTTAATGCTGAGAGCACTTTCCTTAATCTCAAAAAGACTTTTCTCTCCTTTCTTTTCTTCCTGTCCCACAGGGCAACCACTCCCCGCAAAGGTAGTCCAGCTACCATTTTCCACCCAGTCTGTGTCTAGTTAAGGAAGTTTCTGAGGGTTACAGAGAAGGCAGTCCTGAAGTTCAGATCACAGGGATGAGAGGGCTACGGTAGAGCCAGCAAAGATGACCAAAGGAGGAAACTGGAACATGACCCAGCCCACATTAGGGAGAAGTGGTTCATTTCCTGTTTCTGATGTCCACTGAGTGGCCCTGTAACCTGAGCTGCTCAAGTGTGGGCCCATCCAGGCATAAGCCAAGGGCAGAAGTATAGTTAAACTCCTTTAATCTGTGACGCTTGTGAATCATCACTGTGGTCATCATCATGGACACCAAGCCTCACTGTGCTGCAGATAGAAAAGGGATGGAAAACAGAAGAGAATTTATGGCGACCACAGGCCACAGCCTGGCAGTGCTTTTGTTTGGGTTTTTTAAATAAGATCTACCAGCTTATTTGTTGTCCTTTACCTCCTTCTCTTAAAAAGTGGAGTGCATTAAAATACTGGTTACATAAATATTCTGATGTTTTGATTATTTAATGCCCACTTTATAGGTTTAGATAAAAGGAGATACTTTAGTTAAAACTATTTTGCATGGTGCCAGACATACAGAAATAGTCAACAAATGGCAACTATAATTATCAGTCCCTGAATTCTTATAACCAAAGATTTTATTATATTATATTAACTTGAAATGACTACTGAATTCATTCTTGGCCTCTTAGAAAATAACATTACAAACTGTTGCAGTATGATCTCAACTATAAAATGAAAATGAAATATAGAGAAAAGATCTGAAGGAACTATACTAAAAGACTTAACAGTGATTGACTCTGGGAGATAGAGTCATGGATAATTTTTCCTGCTTCTTTGCACTTTGCACTACTTTCCAGACTTTCTATGATGATCATTGATTACTGGGATTATGTGGGAAAATACCGACTAAATTTTTTTTTTTTAATGAGATTACATTGTTTAGTTAGTAAAGGTTGTTTTCAGCCTAATTCATCTTTCAGAGGCTTTGCTATTTTTCACCTGTGTGACCTTGGGTAAGTTACTTAACCTTTTAAATCTTAGTCTCCTCTCCTGTAAAATGAGGAAAATAAGTATGTACTTCCTTCACAGGTCTGTGTGACGATTAAATGAGAAAACAGGGAAATCACCTAGCACAGAGCCTGATGGATGCAGGTACTCAATAGTAAGTAATCTAAAACTCTGAAGTACCATCTCCGCTTTCTTAGAGTATAAGCATCTTTAGAAACCAATCTGGATGAGTACTGAACATAGAGTGACTCCATTTACTTATTGCCACTGTCAGAGTCTGCCCACTGCACAGTTTCTTGCTTTTTTTTCAACTGTGCCTGAGGATTGCCTGACCCAAATTTCAGAAGATTAATGCAGTCCTAAGGGCAATTATTTGAGTGTAAATAATGGAATGATGTGGTTAAACAAAGGCACATGTGCTTTGGATTTGGAAAGACCAGAGTTTAAATTTTCCTAATTACTAACCGTGTGATCTCAGGCAAGGGACTTATGTTTTTGGAGACTTGATTTCCTCATATTTGGTAATCCTAGCTAACATCCATCGAGCCCTTATTACACGCCAAGCCCTGGGCTCAGCACTTTACATACATTATCTCATCTAATTAACACAGCATCTTGGTGACATGCAATTATTATTCCCATTTTACAGATGAACAAGTGGTAAAGTAAGTTGCCTGAGGACATGCAGATGGTTGTTGGTAGAGTCTGGATTTTAATCCAGGCAGTCTGACACCAGAGCCCATGCTCTTACCCACTCTGCTGTAAAGGCTCCCATTCATAAAATGGGGATCCAAATCTGAGCTGATGGGTTTATCACAATGATTAAATGGAATAATATTTGTAAGGTGTCTATGTATAGTAGGCTCTCAATAAATATCTAAGATTAGAGTAGACATGTTAACCTTAGGAGATATTTAGTAGGAGTGCTATATACATAGAACCCCCAAGCACTGTATGTTGGGAAATGGTGTATCCACTGTATCACACCACTGACTTCTCCACGCGTGTTATTTTTTGTTATTTGGGCACATCTCTCCCACACTCCTTTTCTTGACACTTAGTAGAGCATCTCAAGGAAAAGGCAAAAAATTTTAAATATCCTTCAGCTTTGCTACATGATATCTTTTCGACATTGCACTGATATTTGCTTATTATTCCAATCCTAACACTAACAATAATGGTTCTTACTTATGGAGGACTTGTCAGTTACCAGGCACTGGGCTAAGGGATTTGCCTAATTTCTCTCAGTGTTTCCCAACAATAAACTTAGGAGTTAAGCATTATTAGTCCCATTTTTCAGATGAGGAAAGAGAGACACAGAAGGGTTAAGAAATTTGCCCAAGTTCACATGGGCAGTACGTGGTGAAAGCAGGATGCAAACCCAGCTCTGTCTGAGTTTGAAAACTCTGCATTTGATCATCTCATTACTCTAGTCCCCCCCACCTCCCTTATCTCCACTCTGTGTGTGTGTGTGTGTGTGTGTAACTATATGGCTGGAGAGTGGCATGAAAGGTCACCCTGGAATCAGACTACTCCAAGAACCTAGTGGGAATTGTGCTTTTCCTGCTTTCCTTTGAGGCTGAGGAGGCAGAATTCACTATGATGAGGTCGAAATTGCCCGGTGGCCTAGCATCTTAGGGTTTGGGTCAGCACCTATCAAATCTACTACACACCACTGTGGTAGTCACTAGTACTATTTGCCAAATATTTCATTTTCCTCAATTCTGTCACAGAGGAGGATTAAACTTCTTGGATTCTTATGGTTGAATTGGGTATTGTGACTAGTTATATCGCCTTTGAATTCTGTGCAGAAGTGACATGTAACTCTTCCTGGCTGGGGCCTGGAGCCTGTTTCTGAGACTTTCCAGAGCGTTCTTTTATCTTTGGCACAATCACCAGTAACGCTCAAGATGGCAGCTGCTCCATCAGCTTGGGTTTCTAAGTGGCTACAAAAGCAAAGATCCCTGCTGACTCGTGATGCATATGTGACTTGAGTGAAAACTAAACCTTTGTTGTTTTAAGCCACTAAGATTTTGGAGTTGTTTGTTACTATAGCATAACCTAGTCTATCCTGACTGATACAACCACACAGCAAAGTGTGGATGATACAAAACAGTGCCTGGATGTCATTGTGGTTGTTGCCAACAGACTCTGCCCATGACTATCACCAGTGTGAGGAAAGAGAGGAAGACAGAGGGAGAGAGATAGAAAGAAAGTGGGCAGAGGGTGGAGAGAAAGAAAGGTGGGGGAGGGAGTGAGAGAGCAAGAGAGAGCACAGAACTTTTAGGAAGCTGTGCCTTTTACTTTGAAGAAACATCATCAAGGAACCATGAGGGCTGAGACTGACTTGCTCAGTATTTCCAGTGCTCACTAAGGTGACTGACACTAAATATTTGTCAAATTCATAATATCTTGGATTACCATTTTATGAACAATAGAATCTGTAGGGATGCCCGTTCTTGGAACATTTCACTTGGTTTTGGAACTTACTTTAGCTAAAATTAATACAACTCTCCTTGTCAGCTGTTTAAATGAGGCTAGTTTACTTCCTAGCTTTTTCTCATTCACTAGTCCATAGTTTCTAGCCCTGGGGGTCTCACGATACCAGGGTAGGTACATTTTAAAAAGTTTACCATATCCCTGTGCTTTAAAAAGGAGTGTCGAAGCTCACTCACATTCAAATAAGAGTTTTCACTCTTTAACCTCTTTAAAGTAAGTAAATATATTGGCCCAAACTTGAGCTTACTCCAAAGATCCCTGTTCCTTTCATGGAGGGGTGCCCCTCTATGTGTGGGGACAGGTGGGGATGACTCATCCTGTGAAGCAGCGCCTCAGCCCTCAGGCGGGGAGAACAGTCAGACTCAGGCAGGGAGGAAAGAGCTGGAGGACAGGGAGAAGGAGGAAGAAGGGGAGCGCAGCTTCCAGTGCAGAAAACCAGCCTTGTGCTTGCAGGAAGGATTTCAAGGGTGGATGCCTCTCCAGGCAATTCCAAATGTTCCTTGTCCTTCTTGCCTGTTATTATCCCATAACTTATTCCAGGAACCACTTGCCAGAAAGCCAGCGTTCCTGCCTTCACTAGACTGTGAGTTCCTGGAGTGCACGCACCATGTCTTGATCATCTTTTATGCATCCTACGCCCACATTCCGTGCCGTGAAGCTTGGAGGCTACTAGTAGATGTTTGCTAAGTGAGTGAGACTTCAGGAGCTGGGACCATCCTGAAAGCTACAACCAATAAACTGATCCAGAGAGAGGACAATTAAACTTCAGCCCCCTGTCCTGCTTGAGGGCCCAGGTCACACATACTCACTTGCAGCTGCTTTTTCATCTCTTATTTGATTCCTCTGCTGTACAAAAAGTTGCTGTTAAGGGACTCAGCCATCTCTCATCCCAATTCTTTCTGTGCTGTGTGGGAAGAATGCCTAGAGCCAGCTTCACTGAAGAGGTCAAGGCGGATGCCTAAGTCAGAGGAGGGATGGTAGAAGGACTACACGAACTCAGTGTCCATCTCTGGACACTGTGACTCAGGAGCTGTGACTCAGGAGCTGTCACTTGGGGAGAATTTGCTCCTACCAACAGATCACAGGACTAGAAGACGTTGTAGGGCCTAGAGACCACAATAAGATGTGTTCTAAGACTTTGGAAATATAGTTCCCTGTAAGAGTGAAGCTACTAAGATCCATACACAATGGATGTGATTAGCCACCTGTGGAAGTAAATCACGATATCATCCCTAAATATGTGAGCCAAAAGCTTGGGAATACCTAAGATACCAATCAAGGTGAACTAGGAGAAAATTCAGGGAAGCAGGTAGTAGGACAGCACTCAGAACCCAACCAATTGAGTGCAGGCTGTTTGAAGAACCCCTCTGAACAGAACACATCTCTCTGGGAAGTAGAGTGGGGAGAGGAAAATGATCAGCTTTAAGAGTCAAGAAAAAGCAAGTTTGCAGAGGCACTATCCTGGACAGAGGTTTTGCTGGCCCCTGACCTTGTGAGAGTGCCTAAAGCTTCTTCAAGGAGAGACGCTTCTGAAACTCAACTTACATCCTTCATTCTGAAGGAATGTTCTGATCAGGCCAAAGGGAATAACTAGTACTCTTATCAGTTGTATTTATCAGGGTTAATTAACAAATTGGCAACATGCGTGCACGTGCGTGCGCACGTGTGTGTGTGTGTGTGTGTGTGTGTGTGTGTGTGTGTGTGTGTGTGTAATATCTGGATGCACACGGCCTTGGAGTTTCAGCTTTTGGGGGTGGGGAATGCTATTCTAATGATGTCAGGAGAGTCAGGATTCAGAACTTGAAAGGATGGTGATGAGTCTCTGAGGTCAAGGCCATCTGTGGACCTTCTCTGCATCCCTATGTGTCACAGGCTGAGCTGCCCATTTTCAGGTGCAGCAGAAGACACTTTTCAAAGACAATGGCCATCCCTTTGCTTCCTGGAATGAATGTACTTTTATCCAATGTTCTCAATTTTTTTTTTTTTTTTGCAGTATGCAGGCCACTCACTGTTGTGGTCTCTCCCGTTGCAGAGCACAGCCTCTGGACACGCAGGCTCAGCAGCCATGGCTCATCGGCCCAGCCACTCCGCGGCATGTGGGATCTTCCCGGACCGGGGCACCAACCCATGTTCCCTGCATCGGCAGGCGGACTCTCAACCACTGCGCCACCAGGGAAGCCCTCAAATTTTTTTTTTTTTTTTGGTACGCGGGCCTCTCACTGTTGTGGCCTCTCCCGTTGTGGAGCATAGGCTCCGGACGCTCAGGCTCAGCGGCCATGGCTCACGGGCCCAGCCGCTCCGCGGCATGTGGGATCTTCCTGGACCGGGTCACGAACCCGTGTCCCCTGCATCAGCAGGCGGACTCTCAACCACTGCGCCACCAGGGAAGCCCCCTCAAATTTTTTTGACTATGGCAAAAAGCCCCATGGCTCACTTACCCCATCATCTACCACATGAAGCTCCATCCCTCCCCACAAAAGACATACTTTAACCCTTTCAAGGCTCACAAGTCCCTTCCTGCCTGCTGTGAGCCTTAGACCACCCTTTGAGGGTCACTGTCTGAGACGCAAGCCACCTTCTATTGGAGTTTTATGGCAGAAGGGTATGTCCCTTTCTTGGTAGTCTGTTCGACTCTGCCAACATATACACTGTGCCCACCATGTGCCACTAGTGCAAAACACCTCTAATCCCTTCTAATAATAGATGCAACCAAAGCAGGAAGTAACTTTGTATATGGGGGCAGGGAGGTCAACTATAGGGCTCGCAGGTCTGCAGAGGCTAAGTCTTCACCTAGAAAGAGAGTTGAGTGGGAAGGTGAGACTTGTGATGATGAAGAGACCTGGAGGTTTCTGGAAAATTTACACTCACACCACTGAGAGTGGGAGGAGAGCTCTTAGGAAGCAACAGGGCCACCAGAAGTTCTTTCTCCACAAAGAGCTTCAAAATAGTTTTACAACTGCAACAGCTTCCTTTGTTTTGCTCACAAGCCTGGCTAAGAGCCTTGTCTCCCTCTGTGATAGTGGAGAAGAGAGGTCTGAAGGGGCCAGACTCAACCTATGAGCAGACCCTCCATGGAGAGTTGGAGAGGAGTGCTGCTTGGAGGCTCTTTGGCCCCCAAAGTTCCCTGTTCTGGGAATATACCTGAAATTGTCCAATTATCAAGAAGTCATACCTGGACTGGAAACAATTGATGAAGTGGGGAAATGGGTTTGCTCCGAGAGATGCTACTCAGGGGAAACATCAAAGTGTAGGGCAAAGATCAAGGACATCTTGATGGAATGATAAGGGCCACCTAATTCACAGGTAAAAACAAACCACTAGTAGGGAGAGGAGCACAGAAAAGGAAAATGGCTGAACCCACGAGAAACATCTCCATGGTTTTTCCTACAATCAGTTGTGGCCACAGGTATCATATTTTAAAAAAAGAAACCATGTCTGTCACCTACTGGTTATAACTCAACAATAATTTTTAACCTCACATCCCTCACCTATTCCTTGTGGAAAAATAACTGAACACAATAAGCTAAATTCCTTGCTTGCAGAATTCATTTCATTTTTATACTAGACTTTCAGGCAAAAATATTTGCCCCAAAGTTATTTAGCAAATATCTTAGTTGAAGACCCCACGAAAGACTGCTCCAGCTCCTTTTTAAAGACAATGCCTATAAGCTGAAATGCTACTTATACATACTAATGCATGCAAACTTAGACTTGCCTTCAGAAAGATGCAATTTATGATAGCACAGGGCAGCAGAAGGTCAAATGAAGAAAAACATATGAGTACAAAACAAAACAAAAACAAGTGATTATTTAATTTTGTGAGTCATCCTAATAATATAATCTCCCAGATACTTTCAGCAGCTGACAAAGACAGAGTGTGGCATTTAGATTAGCATGGAGAGGGGTAGCATCACGTCCTTATTTCCCCAACCAGGAAAGATACTTGTTGTTGTGTGGCATCCTAATTGCCCATCCTCTTTCTGGGACTTACCTGTGGAAGGGTGATAGCAATCTGTCCATTCTCACCACCATCCATTCAAAGTCAAGGATCATGTCTTGTGAGGAAGCTGGCCCAGGTGACTGCAGCAGCATACTGTAGACATAATAGGCAGCCATAAGAAACACGACTTCAGCTTTCCCACTTATAAAATGGGACTATGTATAATCCCAACCTACTTCACTAGAAAGGTGTCGGAATATTTTTTAAAATGCCTAGCTAGAGGTTCTATGGAAAGGCACAAAGTATTGTAACCGCCATAATGTGTTAAGAAACGTAAATTACTTCAGGACCCTAAAAGGTTTCATGCAGAAGTCCAGGCAACAGTTTCATTTCGAACCTCATCAAAGTGCTCCTTGGTTTTTAAGTGTAAAAAGGATCTTAATTTTATAAAATTAAATTACAAGTGCTCCTACAACCTGGTCTAAAAGGTAGAGTTAAAATGAGGTTCTTATATCAGCTATCACCTAACTCCTCAGGTGCCGTGTCTTTGCCTCTTTGTCCTCCCCTTTCCTTCTGGAAACCAGTAATCCCACAGTGTGTGTGTGTGTGTGTGTGTGTGCGCACACGCGCGTGCGTGCGCCGCATGCGCACGTGCACTGGGGGAGCTGGTGGGCTCAGGTCTCAGGGAGAACACAGAAGCTGTGCCTGGATTGCCAAATACGGCTGTGATTTCCTTTGTTCCTACTGCTGGAGCCTCCTTGGCAGATTAAGTCCGAGGCTTCTCCCAGGTTTTGTTGGTCCATGAATGGAACCTCTTCAGTGCTCACTGGAGTGCAATACCATTGATACTTCTTCTGCCTGCTTCCCTTCCTCTCCCAGCCCAGTTGAGCTGATGGATTAATCCTGCTGTTTACTTGGAAGGCTCACAGGCAGAAATGCAAGCTGAGGTCGAAGACAAAGACCAGGGCTGGAAGGGACCATGGAGACCTTCTTTCTAGAGTCTAAACTCCTCGCTTTGCTTAATTGGACTTGATTGAGGCCCAGGGCAGAGCAGTTAGGGGCCTGCCCCAAGTTCCACAGCAGCGGGTTAGGTAGAGTCTTAACTTCCAAGGCTTTCCAGCCTTCTCACCACAGGCACTTGTCAGAGGGAAGCCTGAAAGAGCTCTGCTGCTCTCGCTATAGAACAATACACTGGATCCACACACAGAACAATAGCACCCTATCTACACACATCCTTCACATTCTTACAGCAACTGAGGGATCTGGTGACTAAAATCATGAATCTTCGTTGGGAGAAATGAAGGGGGTCTAGAGTACTGTCTAATAAGAGTCAGAAAGCTGCCTTGTTTGCTAGTGATTTGTCTGTAATTTTTGTTTTCCTGCCATATCCCTCAGTCTCACATATATGCCCCACATCCTTGAGTCTGGAGATTATCTATCCCTGGAGTCCTTCTCAGAGACTGGCTTCTGACAATTTTCCTCTTTAGAAACAATACTTTACAGCATTATTACTTCCTGACACATTATATGTTTATTTGTTTGACTGTCTCCTGTTACTAAAACGTAAGCAATCCTTAGGGCAAGGACTTTGTTTTGTTCACAGATGTATCTCTCTCCAGCACCTGTAATGCTGTCTACATCATATTAAGCACTCAAAAAAAATTTTTGTGGAATGAATGAATAAAGGAATAAATGAAAACTACCTTCCTATGCACAACACTGGAGAGGAAAAACAAAGTGTCCCCTTGGCTAGTAGGGGAGGGAACAGACTTGCACTTTCTTTTTTTTTTTTTTTATAGATTTACTGATTTAATTTATTTATTTTTGGCTGCATCGGGTCTTCGTTGCTGCGTGCAGGCTTTCTCTAGTTGCGGCGAGTGGGGGCTACTCTTTGTTGCGGTGCGCGGGCTTCTCATTGTGGTGGCTTCTCTTGTGGAGTATGGGCTCTAGGTGCACGGGCTTCAGTAGCTGTGGCTCATGGGCTGTGTAGTTGTGGCTCGCGGGCTCTAGAGCACAGGTTCAGTAGTTGTGGTGCACGGGCTTAGTTGCTCCGTGGCATGTGGGTTCTTTCCGGACCAGGGCTCGAACCAGGGTCCCCTACATTGGCAGGCGGATTCTTAACCACTGCGCCACCAGGGAAGCCCGCACCTTTCTTCTTGGCTCTCAGTCCCTCCCCAAATCCCCTTCCCCACCCCATGCCCCCAGAACTCCAAACACTGTGCCCTGGCTTCCTTTCCTTCTCAAAATAACCTGGTTCTGTTCCTTCAACACCGAATATAAATAACTGATAGCCATTTAAAAGTAACACCTTCCAGGGGACATTTTAGGAAAACTCTAAACCTTAAGCCAAAAGGATGAGTCCCTAATGGTGGAATTATAGGTATTGGCCAACAGATGGGAGATGGGGTAAGAGGTAATGGCCTTCATACAGCCTGTTATAATCCAGCATGTTCACAGCCTTGGGATGCTACTGGCCACTAAAATAGCATTCCTGAGAACCTTTGCCATTGATCGTGGAATGGTGGCCAGAGAGCAGCCAAATCTCATCAGTAAACAGACAGTGTCTGAAAGGATTTGAGAAAAATGGGTCATTTGTATGGTGAGGTTCCCAGTGTAAATGAGCAAAACCTTTAAAAATACAATTTGGCAATACATAGTGAGAGTCAACAAATATTTAAACCATTTAATCCAGACATCTTACTCCTGTGAATTTTTTCTTAAAAAAAAAAAAAAGACCAGGAATAAGAGAATAACTTTATGTACAAAGAGTACATTGCCATGTTATTTCTAGTAGTTAAAATTTGGAAAGAACCTTAAATGATGAATAGTAATGAGAAAAAAACCCACAATGTAAACTACACAACGAGAGATCTGAGTTACAGTGCACCTGATCTATTTCCTAGATCTTGGGTAAATTACTTCACATCTGCAAGCTTCAGTTTCCTCGTCTGTACAATTCCTTCTCTGTAATAACAGTGCCTAATTCATGGAGCTGTGAGGATTCAATGAGATCACTGCAGATAAAGTACTTAGCACAGGCACAGAGTTATCACTTTATTATTATCATTATTATTTCAATAGGTGGCATTATATCTTTGTGGAATGAATTAGTGAACCAAAATACCTAAATCTCCCAACATTCCAGGTAAATGAATATTGTAGGAATCATGTTGAAGCCTGAGGCTCCATTGTGAGTATACATCTTCTTACCGGTATGAGTTTGGGATTTGTTGATTCTACACAGGCAGGACTTCAGGGTATCTTTGCTCAGAGGTTGCCTCACATTTTCACCCCCAATTAACCAAAAATAACTTGGCTTTGAAGACCAGGGCAGATAATCCCTTTCAAATGTTTTGCCTGGGTACATTCTGTGGAGGGAGGAGAATTGTTGGTGGAATGGGGAAAGAAAGAGGTGAAAGGGGTCCAATTAAGGAGATAGTTTCCTTTCTGGCTTTTCAGCTGTTTCTGAGCTTGTCTTTAATCATGGACCCCCTCACAGAGCTTTTACCCCCTCCCCTTCTCCCCTTGTCTTGACCCCCAACTCAATCCTCAAATCTGATGTTATTACTGGCTTGTACAGATCTGGAATCCTTCAAAGCGCAGGGGATGCCTAACTGGGGAGACTCTGAGAGCCATCATTAATAACTGCTCTGGTCTTGGACCTTGAAAAATAATGATAATAAACGCATTGGCTCAATCTGCACTGCCTTATTCTTTTTCCCACCCCCTCTTGATCCTTTATTTACCTACCACAGATTGGACTGCAAATCTGGGATTTTTCTCTTTTTAACTGTTCATGGGATAGTAATTTGATCTTCTTGGCTCCTTGTCTATTTGTTTTATTGTTGGAGAAGTGTGTGTGTGTGTGTGTGTGTGTGTGTGTGTGTGTGTGTGTGTCTTTGGGTGTGTTGGTGATTATGTTTACAGTGCAGGTTCTAGGGCTGCCCCATGGTGCTTATGAATCTATGTCCATGGACAAGTTGGGGTACACAATTCTTGGGTATAGCTTGTGAATATTAAGCTTTAAGTATCTGGTCACATTTGTATATCTGAGTATTTAGATATATTTGTATCAACTTTTATGTCAGCTGAAAAGAACAGCCTGCCAAAAAAAGCATGTTCCCTACTTAAGGATTTCTAGAATGATATAACTCCCCAAATGAATGAAAGAGGAGGTGGTGCTATGCAAGGATTGCAATTACACACCATACACTTTCTAGATTATTTAAGAAAGCAGGCAGGGCTGCATTATGGTTTTCGTGGGCCTTTTGTGTACCCTTTCCTCCACATAAAAGTATTAAAAATTATCCTTTATAACTTCTTTGAATATAATAAATTATATTAGTTTTTCTCTTCTGATTTTATGACAAATTAAAACATTTTTGTGGGTCATTAAAAGGACTGTGGGTTCCCTGTGATTGCTGTGCCTAGTGGGCATCAGCTGGGAGCTGGGAGCCAGCGGAGAGGAAGGACTGTGGTGAAGGGGGCCAAGGTCATTCCCACAAAAGCTCCACCACTGTAGCCTTCCACTTCCAGTGTCTGAGAGCTTAAGGATTTCTCATATAAAATCTATGACATTTCTTCCTACCAGCAGTAAGGAAGTGCATTGTAGTGGTTCGTGCTGTCAATCAGACTTAGAGGTGGATTCCAGCTCTGCCACTTGCTAGCTCTGTGACCTTGGGCAATCATTTAACACCGCTGAGCCTCAGTTTCCTCATCTATGGTATGTGGAAAATAATACATTCCTCATGGTGCTGTGAGAATTTAAGGAGGTGATGGGTGTAAAATGCCTTAGCCCAGTGTCTGGCACTTTGGGTAGGCATGCACTGTATAACAAATGTCATCATTTACTTCTCATTTCCGTTTGGGGGCTTTTGGGCAATATGAATTTAGTCACCTGGCTCCAAGTGCAATGGAATCGCAGGGTAGACATGCATCCAGGTGAGTAAGAGGCAGGTGCTCCTAGTGGAAAAACTTGCTCGATGCTGAAAGACACACTGACTGGTTCTCTATATATCCAACAGGCAGGTCCCCAAGTGGTGTCTCAACTTTTCCTGCTGTATCTTACACCCATCCCTTAGCTCCAGTGCACTATGTTCCGGTTATATACAGCTCAAGGCACCTACTTTAGAGGCTCTGGCCTTCCCCGGAGCCTACCTAGCCCACTAGCAAGTTTCCATTCTTCAGACTCTTCTTTCCCTTGTTCCTTCACACTCTCAAATTAAGGTTTTCCATATGGCTCACTGCCTTCCCCAAATCTGTTTCTTGTTTCTTCCAACATTTCATTGCTCTAGTTCATCCCTCATCCCTCCCTCCACATATCCTAAAATTAAGTTATTTTTTTTTAACTTAACCTATGCTGCACATGCCATGTCTCATTTAATCTTCCAAACAATACGACAAGGTGGTAGTTCAGTCCAGTTCAGGAAACTGAACCTCAGAGCAATTAAGTGACTTCCCCAAAATCAGCCTGAAAGGATTTGAATCTCTGTCCTTCTGGTGCCGAAGGCTTAGTACGCTTTTTCCATTAATTAGCTCCATAATCGTTTATCTGTAATTTCCACATCTGAAAAGGAGCTCTAAAAATCACAACATTTTTTTCTCAAAACTCTTTTGGTCAAAAACCTGACATGAACCGATGAGGCTGGTTATAATGTTCACTTATCTCAGTTAGTGAGTTCGATAAAGTCTGGACCTCCCCGGGAACTGCTTTTTCTGCTATAACATGCTATTACTTAAAGTTAAAAAAAAGCAGTTAAGTCCCAGACCTGAGTACTCCCCTACCAGCCTGAGTGGTACAGGGCCCCACATGTCCTAGCAATGACCCTGCAGAGTAAGCGAAGACAAGCATGTTGGAACTCTGAACCCTAATCCTGCAGCTAAGCCAGAACAATATTCCATGTGGGCTGATACTGAATTTCCCATCCAGGTCCCAGCAGAGCTGATGCAAACTGGCTAAGCGGCTCTTCCCAATAAGCAGATCTTGGGCCATAGCAAAGTAAAATAAATATCCCAACTTGGCTATCAAAGGTAGAAGACTGAATCCTGCTGCTGACAAAGGGGCCCACTGGGACAAGAGCAAAACAGCCAGCTAAGAGTCCTTTGTTTAGGATAACAAGATGTTTGAATTACACAGGAGCATCTCACTGAGTACCCCTCAGTAACGATTCCTACCCTGCCCTTTACAACCCTGAGATAGACAGCGGTGTACTGGGTATTCAAAATGGAACCATATGGGTTCAGGAGAGAGAGGAGACAGAAGAGATACCAGCTCAGAGGACGAGAGCCTAGGACCTGAGACCTCTCACCCTGGAATTTCCCTCTGTGGCCACCGGTGCACTTCATCTCTTTCTCCCTGAGAACAGGTAGCTGAAACTCAGCACCAAAGACAGCCTCTCCAGGTCTCTGAGATTTGAATACCTGACAAGAATGTGACATGGGAAGGGGCTGATAGGTGTAAACGTGGAGATTGCTGGTGGAAAGCGACTGCCCCATCTATGAGGCTCAAGAAGGGCTGGTCTTCCTGAGGGAGATGTCAGAAGCGAATCTTGGAGAGGCTAGTATACACGGACTTGCACTCACAGTCCTTTCAGGCAGTGGCTGGAAGCCAGAAGAGTCTGCCGAAGCTTATCCAGTATAGAGAAATAAGTGGGGAGTGAATATTTAGCCATGAAACCTCTCAGAGCGACCCCCAACTTCATATCAGTTCTCCATCCCTTATTCGCGAAATGGCTGAGGAGAGACCTTTGGCTTCTCCCAGTTTGGGTAATGTCATTTCTGCATTTGGACTCTGGCTTAGAAATAATGTGATCCATCCCTCACCAGAACAGGGGAAACAAAACTTTTCAGACTGGAACAAAGCCTAATTTAACATACTCTTGGACTTTGCAAAAGTACACTGTGTACCTTGTCTTTTATTTCTGGGCATTGTCTCAGTCGAGGGTGCGGAGACTGGGAGAGGAGGTTCGTATGAAAGGGGATAGCATTGAGTGTGGGTGCTTGGTTATTCCTTAGGTGCTTTTGTCACTTAGATGAAAAGGTACAAAGAACAGCCTGTCATTTCCAACATCTTGAAGCCCACAGAGACACCTGGATGCTGTTAGAGGCAGAGGCAATTGCTGGTGATGGACAAAAGGGTGCTCAGAGTTGGAGAATTATAGATTTGGAAAGAACCCTGGACATCATCAAATATTGCTCCTTTAATTAAGGGATGAGAACACTGATGCACAGACAGGGTAAGGGACATACTTAACTGACTGAGGAAATGCAGAGTAAGAAACCACATGGTTCTTCTATGTGGCCATAGAGGCATCTTGGCATAGTCTAGGCTCCAGGACCCCAAGCTACATCTACTTCTTCTTGGTAAAAGGGAAGAGGATCCACTCATGCCAAGCTTCCTTTTCTCAAATGTAAAATGAGGAAGCTAGATAATGCCAAGTGTTGGCAGGGATGTGGGTTCAGAGGACCCTCATATGCTGCTGATGAAACATGGATAGTGTAGCCATTCTGGAAAGCAATCTGGCTCTACTTGGCCGAATAAATATTTACAAACACAATGACCCGCCAATTTTAGCCCTAGACATACTATTCCAGTGAAATGCTTACAATATGCCATAGGGAACAGACACAAGGATGCTTATTCTAGTACTGTCTGTGGTGTCAGGAAGCTGGATAGACAAAGTACAATGGAGGACCACCCTGAAGTGCTGGGCAGCAATTAGAAGCAACAGAAGAGATGAACACATGGCAACATGCACGGTCTTAAACTGGTATTCCAAGGGGGAAAATGTAAGAAGTAGGATGTGATATATAAATTATCATACTAAGTGAAGTGAGCCAGACAGAGAAAGACAAATATCATATGATATCACTTATATGTGGAATCTAAAAGAAATGTTACAAACGAACTTATATACAAAACAGAAATAGACCCACAGACATAGAAAACAAACTTATGGTTACCAAAGGGGAAAGGGAGGAGGGATAAATTAGGAGTTTGGGATTAACATATACACACTACTATATATAAAATAGATAACCAACAAGGACCTACTGTATTGCACAGGGGACTATACTCAATATTTTGTAATAACCTATAAGGAAAAAGAATCTGAAAAAGCACATATATTTGTATGTGTATATATATAATTGAATTACTTTGCTGTACACCTGAAACTAATACATTGTAAATCAACTATTTCAATAAATAAATAAATTTCACTGAATCTAAATATCATTTACTGTATTAGGCACCACTATTTTGTGCTTTGACTAAGAAAGTAAAAACTCTTTTACTTTCAGTCAAATGACCTACCGTTGATTGCAAGGTGCATCCTTACGTCAGAGATTAAAATGTGAAAAAAATGTTTTGGAATCCATTATGTAAATAAAAATACATGCACACAGGGTAATATCTATTGCAAGAGTGCCTTTATTAAAGACATATTAAGCATGTTGCCTATGGGGTGTGGTGGTTAAAGGGGAGCAGCTGTGGGGATAGAGGGAGGAACAAACAAACGTAAGAGCTCTGTACAAACTGAAATGACAAAGTGGTTACCTCTGAGCAATTGTGAATAAAAAGTGAGAAGTTTATGATAACACCAGCTTCATTGGCTTGTGGTGAGAATTACTGAAATAACCCAGACACAGTCCACAGCATGACGTAGGGTTTACAAGTTGTTTCTACTTTCCCTTCATCTTCAGATTTGAAGATGCTACCCAGGACAGGAGTGGAAGGGAAAGGGTAAATGTCCTGAGTGACACTTACTTCCTTAAAATATGAGTAAACTTGAGTTTGCCTCACATTCAGGCTCCAACACACTGTCAATAAATGTGGAAAACAGCATGTAATCTTCTGCTTTTCTGACATCAGAAGTCCACTTGATTATTTATTTATAGAAGGATTTAAAAGCACAGTGATAGAGATGATGATGACAGTGATGATGAATAAAAGCCAGTGTTTCAAGAATGCTTAACTTCCTGAAGTTCTTTGAATGATTTTCCAATTTCTCTGGGGGAGCAATACAAAATCAACTTAATATGCAAATAATATCCAAACGAAGACTTGGCTGGGGGCCACCAGGAAATGGGTTAACTTCCTGGGAAGAGGCTCAAACATTCCTGAATTAATAACATGTTCAACCTGAAAACATGAAGCATTTTCTTGAAGGAGCATTAAAGAAAGGGAACAACAATGTTTAAGGTGCTCTGGGAAAGAAGCGCAAGGAACAGTGATGGGCAATAAAAAGTACACCAGTCCCCCCTGATCTGTGCTTTCGCTTCCCGCAGTTTCAGTTATCCATGATCAACCGTGGTCCAAAAATATGAAATGGAAAATTCCAGAAGTAAACCATTCATAAGTTTTAAGTTGCATGCCGTTCTGGGAAGCATGATGAAATCTTGTGCCGTACCACCAGGATCCCCAACCATCAACATCATCATGGTGTGAAGACCCAGGATCACCCAAAGCAGATGACCCTTCTTCCGAGCTATCCTCAGAAGGTCAGTGGTAGCCTAACACTATGTCACAATGCCTACGTCATTCGCCTCACTTCATCTCATCACATGGGTATTTTAAAATCTCATGTCATTAAAAGAAGAAGGGGGAGTACAAAACAGTAAGATATTTTGAGAGAGAGAGACCACATTCATATAACTTTTATTACAGTATATTGTTATAATTGTTCTATTTTATTATTATTGTCAGTAATCTGTTACTGTGCCTAATTTATAAATTAAACTTTATCATAGGTATGTATATATAGGAAAAAACATGGTAAATATATGGTTCAGTACTAAATGTGGTTTCATGCATCCACTGGGGGGTCTTGGAATGTATCCCCTGAGAATAAGGGGGAAGTACTGTATACAATTTGTGGCTATCATTCTGTCTTCTCTTGAGATTCCAAAGAGGGGTATAAAGTACTCTTGGTAAGTCAATTAGATCACTAATGAATATGTGGAGGAACTGTCCTCTCCCAAAGTTAGCAAAGGCTCCTAAGCTTGAGGGAAAAAAATTATCTTGATCTTTAAAAATTAGGCAGTGACAAAGTAAGCATTTTAATAAAAGAGGACAAGATAAGCCACACTGCAAGCTTGCTGACACTGGAGACTGCAAAAGCAACCATGCTGGCCACTGAGAGAAGGGCTGCTGACATCAGTGCCATTTTTTTTAGAGCAAAGAACACTACTCTGGATTTTCTGCACTAATGGAGGTTTAATATAAATGGCTGCCACCCACAGTGTCTAGAAAACCACACTATTAAGAGGTATACGAGAGAGAGGTTGAGTGTGGGATCTAGGCCTCTGCCCCTTACAAGAGGACAGGCACTGGGGAAAGAAGCTAGAGCATCTCTGGGTTCCTGGACATCTTTCTTTCTCTTCCTTTGCCTTTCTCTTGAATTTCAGCTGCATGGCTGTTTCCCTCTGTGCAAGCATTCTCTAGGGTTTCAATGAACTCAAGAGTTTTATGGTTTACTACCTGGGGCGCAGTAGATAATAATCTCTCTCTTCATCTCCTACAGTCACAAAGTTTGTTAGAAAAGACAAAGAAGGAGCTGTTCCCCTTAAATTTCTAGACCAAAGGCTTTTGGAGGAAATCAACAACCTGGATTTAAATCCAAATAATGACCATTTCCTTGATTTTGCATTGTTTTACCCTAACTATGAAGAGACAGTAATGGCTGGTTCTGAGTGGAAAGTCCAGCCAGTGGGCAATTCTGTTTTTCAGGGAGAATCTTCAGGGTAGGCCGAAAGGAGGGGCAAATCCAGATCACTCATGACTTACTCATTCACCCTCAGATTTCTAGACTTGGAGAATCCTGAAGCTGACAAGAGCCTCACAGATTATCTGGTGAAGCTCCAATCTGGGGTCCTTGAACAGGTGGGGGACACTCAAAGACAAAAATAGTGGTTCTAAAAGCTGTACTTCAACAACTTTAAAAGTTTAAAAGGAATCATACATTTAACTTTGAACAAACTCCCCAACTGATGATGATGTCAGGCAATTCAGTTGTTAGCACTGAGAGCTCACGGGGATTTGAGGCTCTGGTTGGCTGATGACATCATTGCCAACATAGAGGAATGCGGGCCTTGGTAGTGACAACATCAGGAACCTAAGATCAAGATCAAATCTCACTTTGTAGGCTTGGTAACTGAGATTCTCAGTGAGTCATGACAAGTTATGAAGAATGATTGGGTGGACTTTTCAGAAACTCTCAGGGCCTCTCAGTTCACAGAAAGTGAATGAAGATGTTAATGTTTGTTTCTTTTGTTCAAGATTAGGTTTAAGTAGCATTTCACTTTTTCACATTTTTATTCTGTTCATGATTGGATGCTGGAGAAGGAACTTGAAACAGAAGATAGCCTGCTTTTTTCAGTTTTTTCTCGGAGACCCAGTACTTGGCCGAAACCTTAGAGCGGGAGGCAGACACATATGGACTCATTCCCTCTTTAATTGATAGGAATAGAGCAGACAGCAGCCCTCGAAACTGAAATCCTGTTTGTCTAAAAAGTCTGCTACTGATGTATTAAATAGTGCTTAAGATTTAGGAGTTTGCCTTGCCAGTACTAAACAAGCCACTGAAATGAGCTCCACACAAAATCCTTTGAGAAGTGTGCTGTGCATACGTTAACCACACGATCTCACAAAACGGAAGTGTCCATAGCGAACAGTAACTTCCAGTACCAGGAAGACAGCTCTGTGTATATGGGTCCTCTGTGTGGGGAGGTGGAAAGAGCAGACGAATATACTGCTGGACTTTGTTCTACTTCACTCCATCTGGAAAATCATTTCTGCTCACTTGAAGGCCCCTGACTGCCAGGGAAGATAAGGTGTTTCATAAAAGCACTTAAGGCATTAAGATGAGGTAACAGTGCCATTGATTTCCCAGAATTTCTTGGCGGCTGAGCCTCGGTGGCTGGGACGATGTGAAGGGGTTCACTAAGAGAGTGAATCTTGGTGTCCATGCATGAAACGTTTACACAGCTCCTGGAGAAATATTCCAGAGGAGGCTGTGCCCCTCCTTTTTAGCCACCTCGTTTCTATGAGATCTAAGCAACCTTGGTCTCACTTAGGTGTCATGGGAACTTGAAAATCCAAGGAAAACTTGAAAAGACTTTTTAAGGTAATTATTCTGTCCTTATGTTCTGAGAAGGAGCAAAGGGATGGGAAGAGGACCCAATGTCAAGAGCAAACTGGAAGATAAGCGCTAGTTGTGACTGTTTCTCTAAGGCTGTAGCTTATGCTTTTATATTTATTTTATTGATATATTACTCACATACCATACCATTCACCATTTTAAAGTGTACAATTCAGCAATTTTAGTACCTTCACAAGTTGTACAACCACCACTACTATCTAATTCTAGAACATTTCCACCCCCTCAGCCCCGAGGAAGAAACCCTGTAGCCTTTAGCAGTCACGTAGGCCTGCCTCAACATGACTCATTCATTCATTCACTCACTCATTCAACAAACACTATGGAGCATTTAGCAAGCCCCAGGCACGGGATAATTTAACCCTCTGCGGCACAGCCACCCAAAGCACAAAGTGTCAAACGTTATCTTGGAGAACCAAGTGTCTTTCAGGATTACAGTAAAGTCTGCAGGTGTGAGACTGCAGCTGGAGGTGGGGCATCCACCTACGGCTCGGGGAGGGTTGGGAAGGAGGGCTTGTGACTGACAGAAAGTATACAGAGGGGTTATATGTCCTGCAGGAAGGTTTGCTCTGCTGCTTGGGTTCTTTTTAAATACCCGCAGGCTCATGGCTTTTAGGAGTCGTTACCTCCCCAGAGGACTCATTGGCCGGCAAACCAAGCCCTGCACGTTTCCAGACTCCTCTGCCTCTCATCCACATTTCCTGCTTAGTCTGTATCCAGCTGCAAAAATTCTTTCCATCTTTGACAATTTCCATTTTCTTTTCTTTCACTTAGTTTTCTCTCATGTCTTTTTCCAATTATTTCTCCCTATAAATCTCCTTCGCTATCATCATCTCTTCTTTTTCTCTCACTTTTCTTCTTTTTTTTTTTTACTGGTCTTTCCCCTCACACCCAAGGTACCTAGCAGACGTGGCTGGGAGAGTTGCCATAGAAGGCAATGTTTAGAGGTAAGAAAGAAATTACGTCTCGTTATACACATTCACCTTTAGAAAAACTGTGAACTTGGTGGCCTCTCCTTTCCTGCAATGTCATTATTTATAATCCTATCAATGTAAAATAATACACATTAAGCTTTTACTGTGTACAGACACTATACTAAACTCTTTACAGGATTTATCTTATTTAATCCTCACAATAATCCAATAAATTAGGTGCTCCTATGAGCTCCGGTTTACAGATTAGAAACCTCAGCCTTGGAGTGGTTAAATCACTTGTTTAATACCAGAAGCTAGTAAACGGTGGAAAGTCACCCAAAGTCAGTTTTATTTGACTGCGGAGCCGCAGCTGTGACTTGATGATGCCTTATTTACTCTCTGGGTTTCTCCCTCTCCTCCGACCCACCTCCCGATGAAGCTAGCTCCCTCTCTCTTCCTGAAGTGAACTTGCTTTAGAGTTGGCCTCTTGCCAGCTTTAGCGAGCTAGGGGATCCTTGGCACGGGCTCAGCTCTGAGCGCCACGGAGCACTGTAGCTGCTGGTACTAGGGCAATAAACCTTAACGGTCTCCAGAAAAGATGCTGTAAATTCTTCGGCGGTCCCACTTTGGGTGTAAAGGCTCACGCCTCTCTTCCCCCTCTTTTTCCTCCACCCCACCCCCATGAATTCCCTTGGGTTTCATGAAAGGGGCCATGCATGAAAACAAGGCACAGAAATCCCAGCAGCCTCCAGCTGCAGCCACATTTTTTTTTTTTGTCTAAGGAACATTCTTAAAAAACAAACAAACAAAAAAAGTCTGGAATCAACTTTGTTCAGGATCATACACACATAGCTTGCGCTTTGGGGAGCAATACAGAGAAAAAAAGAAGTGGCAGGGAAGATGGCCAAGGAGAACAACAGAAGGGAAACAGGGAATAACCCTGAGTGTGTAAGGATGCCCAGAAGAAAACTTTGTGAAAAAGACACCCAAGGGATTCTGAGATTTTTTCCTCTCTCGATTATTTTAATATTGTTACCTGGACCCTGACACTCCAGCTGTAGTTTTTCCGAAAAATTCATTTGACTGTTTGGAACTGACCTGGGAAATAAATATCAGCAGAGACCTGAGAGGGAATAAAAACTCATTTCTTCCTCAGGGAGCAAGAGAACAGATACCAGGAGTACCTGGGGGCTGATGCATGAAGAGTAACAAAGGGGCCCCTTTTAGGGTCTCCATTTTGCCCCAGCCTAATAACTGACTGGCTCACATTTAGAGAAAGTGTGAAAGTGGGACAGTGATCTGGGCAAGTGACCACTGGGACAGGTATCTTGGGAAGCATGTGACTTAAGTCCCAGCCACCACACCAACGAAGTTGCCTTAACTTCTCTTCCCCAAGGAGAGGCAGCCCAAAGGGAGGGGGATCTGAAGGGCTGAGCTCAAGACAAGATGTGGTGTCAGTCAAGGATGGATGAAACTAAGGGGGCCTTGGGCCTAGTGAACACGACAAAAGGGTTTTATGTATCTTGCGTGATAAAATGCAAAATGTATTCGTCTAAATCCTGCTCCTCTCCCAGTTTCTAAGCCCCTGTGCATTTCACAGGAAATTAGATCTGTGTTTGTCAGGCTCCTTTGCCTTTACCTCATGGAAGGGAGGGTAGGCTGGAGTTGGCTTACATACCAGAAACTCTAGGATTTGTTTCTTTAATGAATTTCTAGTGCTTTTCTGATCAAGACTGAAGTCCTGTGGCAGGGCCAGCGGCCACTGGAAGGCGGATCCTTCCCTGGCCAGCTCCACAAGGACACGACTGCTGCTGAAGTGTGTGTGTGTGTGTGTGTGTGTGTGTGTGTGTGTGTGTGTGTGTACACATGCGCATGTGCATGTATGTAGGTGCGTGTAAACGAGAGGGGTTTGGAATGGATCATTGGCACTCTGCCTTTTTGCTGAACTCCAAACATCAAATTTAAGTCAAGTGTTTAAAAAAGAACTTTGGGAGTTGCTTTGTTTTCTCCTCTTCTTCAGATGTCATTTTGGAAGGAATATGCACAATTTTTCTATTTTCTTCTGTCTTTCTTCAAATGCTCCTGGAGGGCAGGAATTGCGTCTTATGCATTTCTGTCTCTCAGAGTATAGCAGAGTCCCTGGAACCCAGTAGGTGCTCAATTATTGTTCGTGGAATGGAAGTAGAAATATTTAACAGGGCACTTTAACCACCCCTTTGGCTCCTAACTGTGCCTGCTTTTCCTTCTTTAGCCTCTTATAGATCTGAATATGTGGTTTCTCTCTGAAACCCCTGGACTTCTCTCTCTTTCCCTTTTTTTTTTTTTGATACCTTAAAAAAAAACTACCTTTATACAGATGACTTCCAAATTCCTTTGTTTCCACCCCTCCAGACTGCCTTCCCCCCATCTCCACCTTCTGGCTCTTGGGAATCCTATTGTGGGAGAAGGAAAGTGCTAGGGAGAAGGTACTCCACTGGCATCTCAAAGCAGCATGGCTGAGACTACCCTTCTAGGACCCTTTTCCTGGCAGAGCTGCCCTCTTTGCACAAGTCTAGGCCAGGAGACTCAGACTTCCCTGCTGCTCTCATCTGGCAACAGAGTGGGCGGTGCAGTCTGCTGACGTCCCAGGCTGCAATGGGGTTGGAGGCACCCCTGGGTCTTGGAATCTGGGGAGGGGCTGGGAGTGTGGAGGAGGGAAGGCAGTCTGAGGTTGTGAGGTCTGAGAGGTTGCCTGGGGCAGGGTTTTGCAAACAGTGCCTTTGTACAAAGTGTTATGGTTCCTGCTGAGATCTCATCCTTTGGTTGGACACCCCAGGCCGCAGTCCCTCTGAGCTGCCTTTCCTTCCAATCCCAAACACAGTTGTGTAAGCCATCTTCCTGTGTTTCCTATACAGAGAGTCGAGTCCAACCTCCTTCTTTACCACAAACTGCTTGACCCTAAGAACCTTCTGATTGCTTGCCAAGCTTCCAGCCCTTCACTTACCCCGTGGTTCTCCAACTTTAGGGTGGTTCAGAATCACCAGAGGGCTTGTTAACACACAGGGAGCTGAGTCCCACCCCCAGAGCTTCTGATCAGTAGTTCTGGGATGGAGCTGGAGATTTCACATTTATAACAAGTTCCCAAGGCTGCTGCTGCTGCTGCTGGGGGGGACCAATGCAGACCAACAGGCCCACCGATCCACTCTTCAGAAACCTCTCATCCATGCTTTCTCTCAGTCGAAGCAAGTGCTGCTGCCATTCACTGAGCTTGCTTTCTGCTTAGCTTTTTAGACGCTTTATCTCATTTAATCCTCACAACTTCATAAGTTGTGAAGTGGCTCCTGTTAATATTCCCACTTTAAAGAGGAAGAAACAGGCACACAAGTTATACGTCTTGTCCAAGGTAAGTGGTGCAGCTGTTTCAAAGCTGGGCAGTATGTTTAATCACCCTGGCATACTGCCTTAATGGTCTAAGGATTTCTTTTTCCCCCGAATGGACGTCTTCGTTTTCTACCTTAGAAACACAGAGCTTTGCAAACAAGGTGCCCTTTCATTCTGCACCCCCCAACCCCCCACAATTTCTCTTTGCTGCTGGCTAAGTACAGCAGGAGAAAACACACATTTAATCTCCATTAAGACCTTCAGACTTCTGGGAGAGGAAGTCTAGTCTGACTTGGGAATGAAGTCTGAAGTACTAAGAATTTTAAAGAAAGGCAGTTTTACTGCCTCCAATAGTATATGGTAAAATACAAATGAGCGACTAACTGGAACATTTCTCCAAGAATTCCTCTTAGCCTTTTATAATAAATAAATATGGCTCATTTGCATACAAGCTACTGTATTAAAGATCAGGGGCTGATTATTTGAGTTCTGGTTAAAAATATGTTAAGAATTTTGCAGCTGATTTTTCAGAGGCTCGATATGGATTAAGAACCCATGTTTGGGAACATGCAACCTTTAAGATCATCCCATCAAATGGACTGCTTTCCTTTTGTGTCAGATTCAGGTTTGGGTCTCTCAGGAGAGCTCTCTGGCAGAATTCACAAACTCAGAACCGGTGCGTGAAGGCAAAATGTGATGCCCAGCAATGGAAAGCAGGGTAGGATTTGCTTTCAAATAAAGGCAGCGCAAACATCTTGGTGCTCTGCCCCAGCAGGGGTTCCCACACTTGCTGGGAGTTTGTATAAGTTACAGAATTTTCTAGAGATTCACTGTGTCTGGAGGGGACCGGGGAATCTGCAACATATGTAGTCTCAAATTTTATTTTGTTTTTTTTCTTTTCCTTACCAATCTTTTTCCTCCCCATACAATTCTAATGCCCCACACTTTGAGAACCACTCCTGGATTTTGGGGAGAGCATGGGGCCTGGGGGTGGGAGTGGTTCTCAGATACTTCAGTGGCTCTATCCTTACCTGTACATTGGACTCACCTGCAGCTTTATAAAAAAAAAAAAAACACCAATTCCCTGGGCTCTACTCAAGACCTGATTAAAGCAGGATTTATTAAGAGTGGACCCCCTGCACATCGACATTAACAAACGAACAACAAAACACACAAAACAAAAAACTCCCTAGGTGAGTCTAACCTGGGGAACATTGGTGAAAACTACGAAAACAGTCTGATTTGGAGCAACACGCTCAGGGTTATAACTAGCTGGGAAGCAGAGGACAGCGTAGGCCTAATGTACGGGTGGGTAGGTGTGTGTCTTTTCCAAATTAGAGTGAACTCCTGTGGGAGAAGACCCTGACTTAGGAAACAGGTGCTGCCCGGCTAGGCAGCCACAGTCCTTCCTACACCTGATTCATTCTTTCTCTCCGCATGCTGCGGCGTGGGTCCACAGACCGGGGCTCTCCGTGCCCGTTAGCCTAAGGGGCTTGGGCAGGACCTTGCCCTCACTTGTGCTGGGCGCTGCAGGCGCTCCGCCCTCTCTGCCGGGCTGCTCCCCTGCTGCTCAATCTGGCAGCCGCAGGAACCACTGCAGCCTGGTGGTTTCTGAATGATATCCCTTCAGCTTCAGCCCAGGGGCTCTGGCTTTTCCATTTGTTTTCTTTTTTCTTTCTTATTTAAGAAGCTCAAGAGAACTTAAAAGCAGACCCTTGAAAGCTAAGCATTTCTAATCACATAAAGGTGTCTCTGCAGGGCCTGGACTGAAGAGGGTTTGTTTGGGGTCTTTCATCTTTCTGTGTATCCCCTTCCTTCTTCAAACAATCTTTCTGGGCTCTTATCCGCCCAGCTTCTTTGCTGGATGCCCACCCCCATCATCTCCACGTTTGGGGCCCAGAGGGTAAAGGAGCAAAGGGTGGTGGCTGAGGGCCTGAGGGGGAAGGGCGGAAGCAGGCAGCCCCCAAGCTGGGCCCAAGGAGACTTTGTGAGAAAGCCCCTCTCCATCTGCAGCCCAGCCCGGTGGGAGTCAATTAATTCTGAATAACCTAAACCGACAGAGGTATTTGCATTCACAACCTGACTGATGACCGTATAAAATTGATTTATGAATTAAAGTGCTACCCCTCCCTTTATCCCGATTCAGGCTGTAATTGATTATACGTGCTGCAGCGAAATTAAATAAAGGGAAATTAAAAAGAAAGGAAAAAGGAAAATGAAAAAAAGAAAGGCCCTTGCTTGGCGGTCCGGCATTCTCAGGGTTCCCCAGGATTAGCCATTCTCTTCATCACTTATCATTTTTTAATTTATAAAGTTACTTCCCCCTTTGTCTCCACCTCACTGCCCCCCACCCCCATCCCTGCTATCGGCAGCCTTCTCCTCTCTGGCCTCTGCCCACTCGCTGATCCTTTCGGGTGAACTAGCCAGTTACCCTTATGTTCCCTGGACAGGGAGAGAAGCTGGGAGGGGGAGGGCTTCCCCCGCGTAGCACAAATATTTGAGGATTAAGCAAAGGTGTCTTCCATCTATGCCTCCCTCTTCTGTGTCAGTCTCTCATTCTGTCCCTTTTCTGACTGCCTCCCGTTCCGCATGCACATGATCAAAATTTCCTTGCAGGAAATTCTCTCATAAATATGTTCTCAGTAAGGAAGACATTAATGCTGAACTGTTTAATGGCTCATTCCTCTCAGTAGAAATTTACTAAAGAATAAAATGTTTAGATAAAGGATAAATCTCTAACCGTAAAATTTCAAGCTCCTTCTACCTAAGGGACAACTGTTGTCTTAGTGGGAGGAGGGTCTGGAGTAGGGGAGTAGCGGAGCTGAATTCCAATCACCTACATAGCAGGAGGTCAGGCTTTGGAAACAGCTGGACCAAGACTTTGAAAATTACTAGTCATGTGTCCTTGTGCAGGTCACTTAACCTTTCTTGCTTGCACTGACTCCCATTTAAGATAGAGATACCTCCCTAAATGGAGGTAATGCATGTGAATCCCCCGGAAGTGTGGCTCAGCAAACATGGCAGATTGTGCAAACATTAGAGCCTCCTTCCTTGCTTAGTCTGCTTATGAAACAAGGTAGTGCTAACTCAAGAGTTTTCTGATAGGAGGATAATCAATGGCTTTCTCCCAATTCAAACCCAGTGTTGCTATTTGAATGACAAACAGACAACTGTTTTTCATTGCCAAACCAGATCTTGAAAGCAGACTGCCTTCTTTATTTCCATAGCCACAGAGATCCTGGCACACAAAACACATCATAACTAAACCATCTCACTCACTTCACCCTCACTGCTTCTTCACCTTTTGTCTTCCCCATTCCTCCTCAGGACTGCACGATTTGATGCCCACTGCCTGCTACTTCTTTTCCTGCCTCCGTTGCTGTCGCAAAAAGTCCCCTTCCTACTGCCCTCCTTTTACTGCCTTTAACAGGTACAGTATCCACCCCTCTCCTCTAGTGCTAATGTGTACTTTTATGGGTACTCTCATACTGAGTGCTGTCGGCCACATTTCACAGAAAGTTAAACAAGGTAGGGAGAGGTTGTGCTTGCCTGGCCGGAAAAAGCCCACTCTGTTGACACCCAGCACGACGCACGCATTCCTCAAGCAGGAGCTAGTGGGGAACAGATCTCCAAACAAAAGTGAGGAGTGTGAACTCCAAAGAATCACCCCAAGAAAACTGAAAATCGGATTCCCTTCAGGGAAGGTTTGAGAGGTGAATTACCTGATGAGACAGTTTCCAGGAGATGTTCAGGCTCCTCTAAGTGAGGAGCTAACCTGGAAAGGAAACTTTTAAGGGGTTTGGAGCCTCCCTTCTCCCCATCTCAGGAGAGCCAAAGTGCCTCCACCTCGAGGCAGGGTCAGGTATCTCGAAGCTTCATGTGTCTACTCTTCTCCTGGCTGATCCAGGAGAAGAAATGCATTAAGGGAGGGAAGATGCTTTTGAAATGCATTAAGGGAGGGAAGATGCTTCAGCTCTTTTCATCCCTTTACTGCTCGGGATGACTGGGGTGACTAGAGAGCCTGGGAGCGGGTTGTGAGCAATCCCTGAGGGCTGAGGGTGGGGCTATGGTGAGCACAGACCCCCCAGGGGGTGGCTGGGAAGGAAGCGGCCAAGAGAGGAGCCTGAGGAGACAGACCACCTCTGCAACTTCTCTGTGGAAGCCCCCATGTTCATAGGAAAACACCCCAAACGCATTTTATTTGTTATTATTTATTTCTGGCTGTGTTGGGTCTTTGTTTCTGTGCGAGGGCTTTCTCTAGTTGCAGCGAGCGGGGGCCACTCTTCATCGCGGTGCGCGGGCCTCTCACTATCGCAGCCTCTCTTGTTGCGGAGCACAGGCTCCAGACGCGCAGGCTCAGTAGTTGTGGCGCACGGGCCTAGTTGCTCCGCGGCATGTGGGATCTTCCCAGACCTGGGCTCGAACCCATGTCCCCTGCATTGGCAGGCGGATTCTCAACCACTGCGCCACCAGGGAAGCCCCCCAAATGCATTTTAAGTGTATGTAGATGTCAAGAGGATAACACATTAACATAGGGAAGGAACCACTGGGAGAAATCTAAAGTGGATGGCTCTAATTGAAACCGAGTCCCCCTAAAACCGAATTCCCCTGCCGTGTTTACAGTGAACCTCTCTATCTAAAACTTTATTCCCTTTCTTGTCTCACCCCTGTTACTCTCAGGATTGAGGAGTATCAAAGAAAAGGTGGGATTAAAACCAAGCAGGACCCTATGAGGTCCTCCCAGGTATGAAAGCCCTTTTGTATCCCCATTTCTTGTTTTTAAAAAAGGCTTTAGTCTCCTAGGCCTTCCCTGAGTTTCAAAGAGCAGACTCAAGCAGTCAACTAATTAGGAAAGTAAGGGAATGCAGAAACAAAGGACAAGCAGTCAAACAAGAAAAGTAATGATAGCTTAAATAATAGTTCAGTGATGAAACAGTCCTAGTTCCTCCTCAATGAATACAGATAACAATCTGACACATATCTTTGAGTCGTTCTGCAGAAACTAAGACCCCCCAGCCAGGTGGAGGATGGCGACTACATGCTGACCACAAGCACACAGACCCCAGGCTGGTCGGAACCAGAAGGTTGATGGTTAGGATTCCTGAAACACCACCCTGTTACCTCACTACCAACCAATCAGAAGAAAGTCATGCCCCCTGAAACCCTTACCCTAAATGTTGCCTTTAAAAACCCTTCCCTGAAAGACATTGGGGAGTTCGGGTCTTTTGAGCATGAGCTGCCTGTTCTCCTTGCTTGGTGCCCTGCAGTAAACACTGTACTTTCCTTCATGACAACTGGAGTCAGTATATTGGTTTTGCTGTGTAGAGTGGGTGAGCAGACCCAGGTTTGGTAACATAAGAACATCTTTTTTAAGTGAAACAAAGAACTTCACGATGACTATTTTCCTGAGGCTGAAGTGGGTTTCAAAAACACACAGGTGGGGCTTCCCTGGTGGTGCAGTGGTTAAGAATCTGCCTGCCAATGCAGGGGACATGGGTTTGAGCTCTGGTCCGGGAAGATCCCACATGCTGCAGAGCAACTAAGCCCGTGAGCCAACAACTACTGAGCCTGCGCTCTGGAGCCCATGAGCCACCACTACTGAAGCCGGCACGCTTCACAACAAGCCACCACAATGAGAAGCCCATGCACCACAGCGAAGAGTAGCCCCCACTCGCCGCAACTAGAGAAAGCCCGCGTGCAGCAACAAAGACCCAACTCAGCCAAAAATAAATAAATAAATAAATTTATATTAAAAAAAATAAACCACACACAGGTGGGAAGGTGTTAAGGGTAGGCTATAAATGTAGCATCTAGCTAGCTGGGAATTGGCTTCAGAAGACGAAAGTGGTCTGTCTGCAGCATGTGGCTGGAAATGGCATTTCCAAGTGACTTCTCAGACAGAAGTCCAAGTTCCACGGGCCAAAGGCTGTGGTGGAATAGGTTCCTTTGGGTCAGCTAAGACTGCCTCTCCTCCACAATGGTGATATCTTAGATTTCATCTTGACCTGGGCTGGGATCAGCCATCAGGCCATTTGGACATAACTATGACCTTAACCTCTGCATGTTAAGCTTGGAGGACAACCAAGAATGGTTGTGAGCAATCAGTTCCTAGAGGCGTGGAGCCAGCCAGTCAATGAGTCAGATGCGGAAGTGTGGGGATATAGAATGCTGGGAGGCTTGCTTCTGCTACTCAACTTCAAAATGAGAAAAACCTGCACATGGATGCTTACAGCCGCTTTATTCATGACTGCCAAAACGTGGAAGCAACCAAGATGTCCTTCGGTAGGTGAGCATGGTATATCCGACAGTGGAATATTATTCAGTGAGAAAAAGAAAAGCCAAGCCAAGGAAGGACATGAAAGAACCTAAAGTGAATATTGTTCATTGAAAGAAGTCAATCTGAAGATACTACGTACTGTACAATTCTAACTATATGACATTCTGGAAAAGGCAACTATGGAGACAGTAAAAATATCAGTGATTGCCAGGGGTTAGAGGACAGGGAGGGAGGGAGGAAGGGATGAGTAGGTGGAGCACAGGGGGCTTCTCAGACAGTGAAACTCTTCTGTTCGATACTGTAACTGTGGATGCTTTTCATTATACGTTCGTCAAAACCCATAGGATGTATAAAACCCTAATATACACTATGGACTCTAGTTAATAAATATGTATAAATATTGGCTCATAGGTTTTAAGAAATGTACAACAGCAATACGAGATGTTAATAACAGGAGAAACTGGAGGAAGGAGGTAAGGGAATAGGGAGGGAGAGAGAGTATATGGGAACTCTGCACTTTCCATTCAATGTTTCTGTAGACCTAAAACTGCTCGAAAAATAAAGTCAATTAGAGAAAGAGAAAGAGAGAGAGAGGGATTCTTCTGTCATTTTGAGTTTTAGATGCTTGTTGGAAAGATCCTACATGAATGCCAACTTAGTTTATCAATCTTAATGACAGGCAGAAATGATTTCTGAAGACATAAAAACAGCCTGCTAATATACAGAAGAAGATATAGCCTGAAATAGTAACACTGTTGGGCCTGAGTGGCTGTCATTGCCACGGTGCCAGTGGCAAGCTCAGGACAGTCCACATGGTGTGACTCTGCTCTGGCAGACTCTGATCCTCCTTAAACAATGATGTCTTTGGAGCTTCCAAAGATAAAGAGAACGAAAGGTCAAAACTCATACTATGGTAAAGACAGCAATCGGCAGAGAATGGATAAAGAGTTGTTGAAACCACAAAAATCAGATCCTGGCATCGGTTTTGGCATAATAGCCCAGTCAAACATTCCTGGCAAGTCACTCAACCATATTAATGCTTTTCTTTGAACATCTTCGTCTCCGGTATCCCATGGGTTGGCTTTCCATTCTCAGTGCAGATGTTTCTCCTGGACTCTTCTCTACAAATGTTACAGAGAATGTCTCTTCTTTTGTTTAGAGAAAACCCAGTCTTACTTCCGGTCTCTAACTTCAGCATCTTCCAATATTCTGGACAGTCTTCCTCCCTTGGTCCCACCATCACAGAGGGGCCCAGGCTGGATTCCAGCTCCATTTCTGCTGCTGTCTGGGCTCCTGACCTCACCTAAGCTTATCTTTCCATCTGCCAGAATCTGGCACAGCCCAGACCAACATTTCTCCTCTTCTAGATGTGATACTTTGTCTACTTGGCCCGGTTTCCCAATGAATTCAGTGCTCAGCAATCATACTTAGGGAAATATGTCATTTATATACAGCACTGTCTCTAATTCAGCGCATCAAATTGTCTGACCTATAAAATCAGGCTCTGCAGAACCTGCAAAGAAAAAGAATAGCCGTTTTCCTTGGCTAAGATGTGTGCCAGTTAAATAAATAGAGAACAATCCCAAGCCAAGATAATAAACAAAAGCTTGGTGGTAAGGTGCTGTCTATATACTTAAACGCCAAGAGAATTCAAAGAAAGGAATAGATACCTTTGGGAAAGGCTTGTCAGTGAAGACTTTTGGAAGAAACTAGTATGTAAGATCTAACAGAAAACTTGTTTCGTCTAATGTACTCACTTCCCTTGGTTCAGCAAAGAGATGAAAAACAATCATGGTTTGAGTCTTCAGTAAAAGCGATGATAAAATAGTTAAACCAACCCAGAAAACGCATACACAAGGAAAAAGCAAAATAATAGCAAAAAGTTTCACCAAGCATATATTTTTTTCAATTGAGTTATTTGAATACATTTCCCACGTTATCTGATTGTGAAGTTTAAACCAGGTGATTTCAGAACACCTCCTATATTATCCTTTCCTTCTCCTTTTATCTTGCTTTAATTTCTGCTGGTGTTGGAATAGGAAATTAATAGGATAAAAATAAAAACAGAAGGAACAAGAGTAAAATTGCCAAACATAATTGCGGGAGTCTTAAATACGTTGTAAATAGTGTAGCGTTCAGGGCAGACTTGGAGAAGTTAGGGCAGGAAAAATGAAGAAGAAGAACCATATTGACTATGTTTTCAAAGATAAGTCACTTTCAACTCTGCAAATGAACAGGCCATCAGAAAACCTGATACCTGGCCATAAACTCTAAAGGCTGAGAAACATCTATGTTCTCAGAACACTCCTCATGTCATTAATGTTATCTTTTTGGAAAGGAGGATAATAGTACCTCATAGAAAACTGTGATGATTAGATAATTGATACATATAAAGCATTTTGAACAGTGCCTGGAACATAGCAAATACTACAATATTGACTTTTATTATTCTTATGTGATAAATACACACAAAAGGTAAAAAAAAGCAAACAGAAACTCAATCACTCTTAACATTTGGTTGGTATATTATTTTTAAGTAACCACATATTTGCTCTTTGCAAAATAAATGATATCTAGTATAGAAATGTGACAGGTTAAATGAATGTTTGGTCTGGGTTTAATAACAAATCCATGTTTTTGTTCAGATGAGGAAATAAAACCCTAATAATTACATTAAAATGAACTTTGATTGTCTGATATTAAGATCCAAAACAGGCATGTTTTGGACACTATATATATATATATATATTTTTTTTTTTTTTCTGATTAAAGAGTGGTTTAAAGGGATAAACCAATGCCACTAGAAATAAGGGCTTATTCCATTAAAAAGACCCTCTTCCAACCTTGGAGCCAATGTTCCAAACCTTGTGGAAGAGTGGGTTGACCAGTCCCTTAAGTGCCCCTGGTGGCTCCCACAAGAGTTCTTGTGCCACATGAAGGCTCTCTGCTTGATTTGGTTGTATGTCCTCACCATGTAACAGCCCCTGCTGGTCTAGCTACATGTTGGTAGATAAAGGGAAAAAGAAGCGTTCCCTGATGTGTTCCTCCAAGGCTGTGCTTTTGGTGGAGAAAAAGAGATGCTGGCTCGAGAACTCTGCTCTCCTGACAATCTGGAGAGGAACGTCCCTGCCACTGCCTCACTGAATTCTGCTTAACTTCCATGAAACTGAAGAGTGGGGACACACAGTCTCTTCACTGCCTAAATGACATCTCTTCTAGTCCTTCCAGCTCTCAGCATCTGAGTCTCATAGACAGTGTTTCAAAGGACAGCCCTCTGGTCCTCAGTTCCTCATGGTGACCTTTGAGAGGAAGACTTTTCTCAGCATATTTCAACCCCTAATCTTCTTTTAAAAAAGACACATTTCTGTTCTCCAAAATGACATCTGCTCAAAGTACAGGTCTTTGCTTCTCTGGATTCCTAAAGATATTCCCCAGGAGTCTGGGGGCAAATCTTCCATAAAACGATGCTGGACAACAGAGCAGCAATGTGAAGAGTGAAGAGTCTGCACTACAGCACAGAGGAAACTCATCTCTGCAGAAGGTCATGAAAGATTTGCGGTGACGTTCAATTTTGGGGAAAAGTAGCATGCTGAGAAAAATGTGCTGAAAATTTATCCCTAATATCAAAAAGCCACAACTAATTTGGAAAGATTTTTTTGTGTGTGAAAAGCTGAATGCTTATGCAAATATTATTTTTGAAATGAAGAACAAATGCAGACAGGCAAGGCCAATAATACAAGAAAAGCAAAGAAATAAAATTCAAAGCTGTAAGTTTGTAGGTACCTGATAAACAATTCTGGCTTTGAAAAACAACTTGGAATTCTTAAAAGTTATTTCAATATTTACACCTTCATGTGCTATTCATAGCAGAGGTAACTGCTTTTATTTTTATTTTGAATATATTTACCATTAAAAACTACATTCTAGAAAGGTAAAAATCCTTGGGAGATAATTTACTGTGGGTCTGTGGCGAATCATTCTTCAAGGTGTGATAAATGGTGTATTTTTTACAAATTTCTATTTGGGCTAAACAGTTTTAGCACATAAACATCATCATTAATAGAAGGAAAAAATAAATGTCCCCTCAAAAAAGCATGAGACTGCTCAAATAAATAAGATCTGTTGTAAAATTTAAAAATTTGATTTCAACTCTGAGGATGAAGTTGTAAAAAGCTGGCCACTGTTGATTGTGAAGTGGGCCTTTGTAGCTGTTTTCTGAACCCCTGGAATAAAGAGGGTTGATTTGCGATGGAACCTCCGGAGGCTCCAGTCATATATTACAATATGTTGTAAATCCAGAGGGTACAATATAGATTTCACAGGGGCCCTGGGGTTAACTGAAATTCCATCTGTTTCTTCTCTGTGGCAAACTTAGTCTCCTGGAATATTAGCTGAGCATAAAATAGGGGATTTACAATTTTTTATTTTTAGGCTAAAGTAAAAGTTTGTCTAAATCTGCTCCTCCCTACTTTCTACCTCTTACCTTCACATTAAAAGAAGTTTACAAGACAGCCTTTATTTTCCCCACAGCTGCCCCCGAGGCAGCCCCCCCCTTCTTTCCAGTGCATGCCGGGCAATGCCATGTATTCTTAGACTCCCAATGGCCCCCATTACTGTCAATTAGTTACGGAATGCTACAGGGATTCATGCCTGACAGCTCAGGCAAAGGCTGGAGAAATGGGCTCAGTAGGGAGCGAGGGGCCTGATTCTTTTCTGTGCACAAGAAATACCTTTCTCAGCAAGGCTTTCAATGGCCTTGCCTACTTTCTTTCCCTCTGCCCAAGCGCTGTGCCCCGCACGATCCCAAGACACATCATATACACATAGGATCCCATATTCACACCCTGACGTGTTTGTGGGACTGTTGCACAGGGCTGTGCGAACTCTCAGGGCAGGAGGCTCTGACGCGTCCTTATAACCTCTGAAAATTACTGAGCTTTAAAATTCCAACTTATATCTTTGTTATAATCGGATTCCTAACTTCCTTTCTTCACAAGGATTCTTGTTACTAAGTGCCTGTTTTGCCTCTGGCTTATTAGTGTCTTTTCCTACTGCAGCTCTCCTCCCTCCAAAGAAGAAATGCACCCTCTGGCCGCAGGGCCTGGGTGGGAGCCCATGAGCTGTGATGGCCATGGCTTGGGCAGTGGCTGTGACTGGCATCCCCTACCACTCCCATGTCTTTCTGACTTCTTTCTCTACCTCTTGCCTTCCTCTCCCCTACTTTCCCATATTTCCCCCTCTTCCTCCTCATACCTGTGCCTAGATCATTCCACTTACTCAGGAGGTTTGAGGCCAGAGGTTTTGTTTTAACTCATTTTTGTTCTCTCTCTCTCCTTCCTTACCCACCCCAAATATCTGTCATGGAAAGACAAAGAGATTTTGTTTTGATCACCAAAATACCTGCACTCCATAGAAGAGCATCTGGCACAAGTAGGAGCTCAATAATATTTGTTGAAAATGAATGCATGAGTGAAAAAAACATTTACAGTGATGTCATTGGTGGTTCTCAGGGTTAAGGAGAACCCAGCATCACACCAAAATGGTTGGCCTGTTCCTGGTCTGCTGTCTTTGCTCTTTTATATGAGCACTAGTCTTTTTTTCTATTCAAAATGAAGATACACTTAAGAAAAGCCTAATCGGAAAATAACAGATCCCAACAAGAAATAAATACAATACTTATAGCAATTACGTTTCTCCAGATGGCTTTCGAGAAAGATGACAGAGAAAAGACAGCAGCAGATGACATACTAGAGAAAAACGCTCTCTGGGTCAATTTATGCCTGGGTTACACAGAGTTCCAGGCCCTTTCTCTCCTGGAGCCTGGCCTCGTGCAGGGTGTTGAGAGGCACTCAAAGGGCAGCAGCAGGAACTCACTGCCAGCCTGTCTAAAGCAGGCATCTGTAGAAAGGCAGAGAGGGAAGGTCCAGGAGGAGAGCAAAGTGACAGAAATGAGTGAGGGCTGGAGGGTGGACTGTAAATCTTGGAGGGATTTCCTGAGCCCAAGAGGAAGGCTGCAGGCATTTCTTTCACGGCTCTTGCAGCCTTGAGCATTATTCAGGACTCTGGTCTGCAAGATGAGGGTATCTTATATTGTCAATTCATCAACACCCACATATTTGCTTTAAGATTCCTACAGAAACAAGCATCCCATTCATGCCACCTGAGATGAATTTCCAAGGCTGTCTGATCATCAAATCTGCTTTACTTCAGTGCTTTTCAAACTTTAATTAATGTGAATGTGAATCAATTGGCAATCTTGTGAAGATGCTGATTCTGAGGGGTGTCCTGAGATTCTGCATTTCTCAGAAGCTCTCAGGTGATGCCTTTATTGCTGGTCTACTGATACACTGAGTCAGTCACAAGACATTACTTCACCAACTTGGCAAGAAATGGAGACAGCCTTGTGAAGATGGACTGACTCTAACCTGAATTAAAGTAGCAAAGTCTCATTAGTAAAGATTTTGATTCCTCACATAAGGAAAAAAGATGTATTTATATCTATGATTCTCACATCTTTCCTTTTTGGTAAATGAGTGTAGGTGGTGCTTAACTCATGATCTAGATATACTAAAGCTGTTTGTCTGGTATAAGTTTCCATTTTTTTTAAAACATACTTAAATCAGATTCTATTACAAAATTTCTTTCTTTTTTCCTCCCTTCCTTCCTTTTTTTTTTTTTTTTTGCTTTAAACCATGGACTTACTTTAGCATAAAGAAATTAGCCATAGTATGAAAAATGAGGTTACTTGAAAGAGAATATGATTTGCTGTCTACCTTGCTTCTTTCCCACCTGCTAAGAAAGGCAAAAAGAAAGGATAGGGTAAGGTACATAGAGTTCCACTGGTAGCCAATCAATAAGATTTTGTTTGAGAAGAAGCACAACAAAATATCCACGCCAGCACGTAGTTAATTCTGTTGAAGATGTCTACTCTCATAAACACACAGGCTTGGAACTTAATTTACAGAGGCAACTTATATTTATAAAGCCACAGAAACTCAGAAGAGAACAGCTAGTATTTCCTACGTCTGAGTTGGGTGTCAGTTCGGGGTCCAGATCCAAGTTGAGCAGACAATCTAGTTAGGAAGATAATAAGAAATTAAGCAAGATTTTAAACCTAAAATGTAATTTTATATAATTTCATAACCTTCCAGGAGTTTATGAGAGTTCAAGGGAGTTTAAGGAAAGAAGAGATTTAGATTGAGATGGGCAAGGAAGGTTTTCTGAAAAGCAGGATTTGCATTGGAATTTGAAGGAAGGTTAGGCCAGGAGAGATGGGAATAAGAAGGATGAGTGTCTCAGGAAGGACAAAGCAATTGTGTGGATATAAGAGAACGTAAAGTGTTTGGGAGCTTACGAGCAGAACAGCTTGCTGGAGTGATGTATTTGTTTATGAGAAACATGGTAGAGGGAGAAACACCGGGAACACAGACCTGCGAATGAATTAAGAAAGGTTTTGAACGTTAGGCTAAGGTTGGACTTGATTCTGTAAATTACATGGAACCACAGGATGTGTGAGTACAAAAAATACATTTTAACAGATTAAAAATACTTTTAAAAGTATTTTAATAGATTAATTTCCATAGTCCAAGTGTCAGGGATAAGGGCCAGAATTAGGATGGTGGTGAAGGGAACTGAATAGATAGGATTGAGGGTTCATCTAAAGGAGTCATAGACTTTAATGACTGATGGGATAGTACAGTTGGCAGAAAGGCAGTGACCTTAAGGCTTGAAGTTAGTAGAACGGAAAATGAACATGGTAATAAGTGGAGGCTTGTAAGTGAAAGACATCACCAAGGAAAAACATGCAGAGACTGAATCTTAGGAAATGTCCACATGTGTGGCCTGGATGAAGAAACAGCAGTAGTACAAGAAACAGAGGCACACAGAGTATTAAAGAAGTGAAAGGAAGAGGGCGTGGCCACAGCACCAAATGCAGCAGAGAACCCAGCACAATGAGGTCAAGGAAAGACTCTTCAAGGTTACTGTTGCTTTTCCCAGTATGAACAACACAGAGTGAAAGGGAGGAAACCAGATGACAAAAGATTAAGGAGTGACCGAGTCATAACAAAGTTAGAATTTATCCTTTAGATAAAAGGAAAAATAGGATGGAAACTGAAGGGGAACGTAAGGGCAAGTGCTTCTGTTGTCTTTTAATTTATTATAGTGGTGACGTATATATATATCTTTATTGATTAAGGAGAAGGGAAAAAAAGGAGAGAATTTTGATGATATCTAAAAACTGCAGAGGGACAGGAATTTGAGGGAGGCAAAGACCTGAAGGAGAAAGGCCCATTGTTAAAGGGGTGGGCCCTACAAATCGCCACCAAAAACGAAAAACAACCCCAAACAAACCTGCCTCCACGTATCTGGAAGAAAAGGGCTGCAGAGATGGAATACCCAGGCTCCTGGGGGCCCCACTACCTCAATAAAGTAGCAAGTGGGATTGTTTTCAAGCTCTGGGTCTGGAGGTAAAGTGGAAGAATGGAGAAGGTTTGGACTGGCCATTGTATTAAGAAATTGGCAACAGGTGAACAAGAAGCATTGCTAAACAACAGTTGAGGGGCTTCCCTGGTGGCACAGTGGTTAAGAATCCGCCTGCCAATGCAGAGGACACGGGTTCGAGCCCTGGTCCGGGAAGACCCCACATACTGTAGAGCAACTAAGCCCGTGCGCCACAACTACTGAGCCTGCGCTCTAGAGCCCGAGAGCCACAACTGCTGAGCCCGCGGGCTGCAACTACTGAAGCCTGCGTGCCTAGAGCCCGTGCTCCACAACAAGAGAAGCCACTGCATTGAGAAGCCGGTGCACCACAACGAAGAGTAGCCCCCGCTCACCCCAACTAGAGAAAGCCTGTGTGCACAGCAACGGAGACGCAACGCAGCCAAAAATAAAATTAATTAATGAATTTAGAAAAAAAAACAACCCCCAAAACAACAGTTGAGATGATTATGAATACGCCACGTAAGCACAGACACACACCTAAAGACAGTGGGCTTGACTCGGGGTGGGTAGAACCAACACAACAGGCTGGGGAAAGCGAAGTGGGCATCAGAATACGTAAAGAGCTGAAGGCAGCACTGAAGTCACTGGCCAAGTCCACATGGAGTTAAAACACCTCAATTGGGATGATCCAGAAAGTGGAGCATGCCAACAAGAGGAAGATGATTCAGAATGGTGAGTAAAAGCAACTGGCAGACCAAATCCACTCTGAGCATTCCGATTGAAAAGGCACTTGTTGGGAATCCAGCAAAGGCCAGTTACCGAGCAGCATATGCTCCCTACTGGGCTTGGGCATGTTGGGGGTGCTGAAGAAGTATGAGGCAGGGCTCCTGCCCTCAAGGAGCTTTGTAGTTAGAGGGAGGGGATAAGCACATCTGAACCCTGTGAGCGAGCACATCCACATTGTGTGGTAATTAGGACTCCAAACGTCGTGAAGAGTTGGTTGGAGGAGAGCTGGTTAAGCAGCAGCCAGATGGCAGAATGGGCCCCTCTCCTACCTTTTTCACATCCTTCCCAATATTCACAGTCAAGCCACACAGCTGCACCTTCAAGACATTGGAAATGGAGCCAAGGAAAGGGTAACTGTGATTTCCTCATCATGTGTGAGAGACCTGAAAGCTATACTCATTTGCCTGCTCAGAGATAGGTTTAAAAGCAATACTCATCTTCCTTCTACACCTGGTGTGGGGTACTTTGCCCAGCAGAGCAAGTTGTGCTAAGAGGAAGAAATGAGATTTGTGAAAGGTGAGAAATCTGGAGTTCTTTAAGAAAATTATTTACTCTCCCCTCCCTGCCCAGTTATACTGAGATATAATTCACACATAACATTATATAAGTTTAAAGTATACAACATTATGATTTGACATATGTATACATATGCTGCAAAATGATCTACACAACAAGATTAGTTAACATCCATCACTCCCTGTAGTTACAATTTTTTCCCTCATGATGAGAACTTCTAAGATCTATTCTCCCAGCAACTTTCAAATATACAAGACAGTATTGTTAAGGACAGTCATCATGGAGCCCTTGATGAGAAGGCAGTAGCCAGGAGCCACTTCACAGCTCACAGCCACTGAGTGCATGACCAGCCCTTAGGAGCATTCCTAGGAGCTGTGTGGAAGTCTACTTTCCAGCACTCCATCACTCCCATCCCACTCCTGGGGTCTCCTCCCACTTCAGAGCATGCTGTCTAGATCATTCAAGCCTGGGGAGGCATTCTGGCTCTGCCACTTACCAGCTGTGTGACCTTGGGCAAGTAGCTTGAGACAACTGAGTCTCAATGCCCCTTCTAATTCTTGGAGGAACTGTGTGGCACTAAGCAATTGTGTGATGTTACTGTCATCTTCAATCTCCTTCCCCTTATCTTCATTGTTTGGTAATGAAAATGATAATTTCCTCCTTCCCATTTCTTTCATTCAGCTACACTGCTTAGTAGCAGAGAGCCTTTCCCTGGTCGAATGGATATTAAGTCATGTAACCAACCATTTGCCTGGTACTGGCTTAGTGTCTATCTAGTGACTTTTTTTTTTTTTTTTTTTTCGGTGCACGGGCCTCTCACTGTTGTGGCCTCTCCCGTTGCGGAGCACAGCCTCCGGACGCCCAGGCTCGGCGGCCATGGCTCACGGGCCCAGCCGCTCTGCGGCATGTGGGATCTTCCCGGACCGGGGCGCGAACCCGTGTCCCCTGCATCGGCAGGCGGACTCTCAATCACTGCGCCACCAGGGAAGCCCTCTAGTGACTATTATTTAACTAATGCCTCTCTGATCCAACACACACACACACACACACACACACACACACACAAACTCACAAACCCTGAGCCCCTTTCAGAGCTACTGAATCAGAATCTTGAGGCCTGGAACCTATATTTTTTCAAGCCTCCATGCCTGACTAAGAATGCTGTACCTATTCAGACTCCCATATCCCACGAAAATCCATTACGATATTCTTTGAAAACTAGATGAATTATTTTCTATCAGGCTAACTTCAGAGGCTGCGGCTGCCTCAGTGATAGACATAGGAACCAATTGACAGGGATCTGTCTAGTTGGGGACTTAACATTTCACAGAAGTCCACCATCAAAAACAATGTTGTTGTTTGCTGTCTGTTGTTTTCTATACACTAAAACAGTCTAGAGTTCAGGCTTGGGTTTGCTCCCATCTTGTTTTCGCTTATTTTGTTAAAAGTAACCATCACTCCATCACAGAGCTCTGCTTTACCTGTCATCATATGACTTATGTCTTTTTAAAGAGTCAAAGACTGAGGAATCCACGGGAGGAGAGAAGGGGTGCACAACAGAGAAAAGAGGGATTAGAGGCTGAGAGTGGTGACACCGGAAGAACAGGGGCAGAACAGTGGTGGGGATGGCTTTGAGCTGAGTGTCCGTCCCATATGTGCAGTTCCAGCGGGCGGACAGAAAATGCAGCAAATCTGCAGCTGAGGAAATAGCTTTTCAGACATTTCTAATGTCTTGCTCTGTGTCCCGCACTTTTAGGGGTGTGTCTGTGTGTGTGTGTGTGTGTGTGTGTGTGTGTGTGTGTGTGTGTGTGAGATGGGGCGTGGAGGTGGCTGTACACTCAGAGTTGAAAATGAAAAAGCTCTCCCTATTGACTCCTGAATTGCCGAGATAAAGAGAACCACATGGGACTCATTGTCAGAAATGAGAGCTCAGAAGCTGGCCTCCTTTTTCCCATTATTGTGCTATTTTCCTCCTTCCCCCTAGCCCCCCACCTCAAAATGTCCCCCCAGCCTCCACCTAACCCCCCCCAACAACAACCCAAAGAGACCCTCTTTTCAAGCTCCCACTGCCAAGGCCCCCTCAACGGAACCCAAGACCTCCATTCAGAGTCACTGGTTTGGGTAAAATCCCTTATTCACCCTCTCGCCACCCCCCTGCCCCATCAGCTGAGCCTCAGTTCAGACCTCACAGAACAAAACAAAACCACACCATAGAATTGATGGTTGCTGCTGGAGGACCCCCTCCACTCCTTCCCCGGGGGGCTCCTGCCGAGGCAGCTTCTATTCTCCACAGTTCCCTCCCTCCCTGCCCCCAGCTCCTGCTGGATTTTTGTAGTTAACAAGTGCACACTGTTATTATTGTGCCCCCTATCATATTTATTCCTTTTCAGAGCTGATCTGCACTTTTGTCAGAGGCAACCAAGGCATCTTTTGACACTTTAGCCTTTCTGTCTGCTGGGGAGTGATGACAGTGGTGGCAGCAGGGCAACCCAGCCTTCTAAGATGAGCAAGCAAGGCAGAAATGAGGAAGAAGAGAACAAAACCCCAAAACAAGGGCGAATGGAGAGGAGAGAGAAAAACATTGTAACTTGTTAGTGACCCAATGTGAAAGAGGTAAGGGGAGGAGGATGCTAATGAGTTTGAGGACACTGGTATTTAAAAGCGCTTTATTTCCCAGCAAGGCTGTGAGATGGCTAACTTTGTTAAAACACTCAGCTGAACTTTCATTTTCACAAGTTCCCTAAAATTTAGGGAAATGAGAGAGAGAAACAGAGAGAGTGAGAAAGAGTGAAACCCAGTGAGATTCAGAAAGAGATATCAACAAAGAAAGAAAGAGG